>NC_084751.1:1912895-1990395 GCF_033978785.1 Entelurus aequoreus
GCCCTCTACTTGTCAAATTTAGCACTACATGTATTAAAAGACATTGACAGACAAGCGGTAGAAAAATAGAAGGATGGATTGAGGATGTGTCAAGTAGCTTTTTAGTTTACTCGTATTTCAGTAGCGTATAGCATATAGCAGTTAGCATTCCAAAACCCACAATGCACTTCTGCCATGACCCGCCCCCCGCCAAATTCTTATTGGTTGGCGAGTGAGTGATTTAAGTCCCATCTTAAAACTCATTTGTATACTCTAGCCTTTAAATAGACCCCCTTTTTTTATAGACCAGTTGATCTGCCGTTTCTTTTCTTCTCTCCTCTTCTCCCCTCTCCCTTGGAAGGGGGAGTTGCACAGGTCCGGTGGCCATGGATGAAGTGCTGGCTGTCCAGAGTCGGGACCCCGGGTGGACCACTAGCCTGTGCATCGGTTGGGGACATCTCTGCGCTGCTGACCCGCCTCCGCTCGGGACGGTTTCCTGCTGGCCCCGCTATGGACTGGACTCTTGCTGATGTGTTGGATCCACTGTGGACTGGACTTTCACAATATTATGTCAGACCCACTCGACATCCATTGCTTTCGGTCTCCCCTAGAGGGGCGGGGGGGTTACCCACATATGCGGTCCTCTCCAAGGTTTCTCATAGTCATTCACCGACGTCCCACTGGGGTGAGTTTTTCCTTGCCCGTATGTGGGCTCTGTACCGAGGATGTCGTTGTGGCTTGTGCAGCCCTTTGAGACACTTGTGATTTAGGGCTATATAAATAAACATTGATTGATTGATTGAGTGACGATTGCTGACGTGTGTGTGACGATGGCTGCCATTTGCTTCGTCGCTCACGCGAATGAGGTAAATATTATTATTTGATATTTTACGGTAATGTGTTAATAATTTCACACATAAGTCGCTCCGGAGTATACGTCGCACCCTCGGCCAAACTATGAAAAAAACTGCGACTTATAGTCCGAAAAATACGGTACATAGATTTTTAGTCTTTTTTTTTTTTTTTAAAGGCCTACTGAAATGAATTTTTTTTATTTAAACGGGGATAGCAGATCTATTCTATGTGTCATACTTGATCATTTCGCGATATTGCCATATTTTTGCTGAAAGGATTTAGTATAGAACAACGACGATAAAGATTGCAACTTTTGGTATCTGATAAAAAAAAGGCTTGCCCCTACCGGAAGTAGCGTGACGTAGTCAGTTGAACATATACGCAAAGTTCCCTATTGTTTACAATGATGGCCGCATGAAGTGAGAGAGATTCGGACCGAGAAAGCAACAATTTCCCCATTAATTTGAGCGAGGATGAAAGATTTGTGGATGAGTAAAGTGCAAGTGAAGGACTAGTGGGGAGTTGAAGCTATTCAGATAGGGAAGATGCTGTGAGAGCCGGGGGTGACCTGATATTCAGCTGGGAATGACTACAACAGTAAATAAACACAAGACATATATATACTCTATTAGCCACAACACAACCAGGCTTATATTTAATATGCCACAAATTAATCCTGCATAAAAACACCTGCGTGTTTGTTATGCTAGCTCCTAGCTCCTCTGCTAGCTCCTAGCTCCATAGAACACGCCAATACAATTCAAACACCTGATCAACACACACAATCACTCAGCCCAAAAGACCGTTTACCTAACCCAAGGTTCATAAAGCTTATATATTTTTAAAAAGTTACGTACGTGACGCGCACATACGGTCAAGTTATCGAATGTTTAGCAGCCAAGGCTGCATACTCACGGTACCTAAAATTCAGCTGGGAATGACTACAACAGTAAATAAACACAAGACATATATATACTCTATTAGCCACAACACAACCAGGCTTATATTTAATATGCCACAAATGAATCCTGCATAATAACACCTGCGTGTTTGTTATGCTAGCTCCTAGCTCCTCTGCTAGCTCCTAGCTCCATAGAACACGCCAATACAATTCAAACACCTGATCAACACACACAATCACTCAGCCCAAAAGACCGTTCACCTAACCCAAGGTTCATAAAGCTTATATATTTTTAAAAAGTTACGTACGTGACGCGCACGTAGGTACGGTACGCGTTATGCTAGCTCCTCTGCTAGCTCCTAGCTCCGTAGAACACGCCAATACAATTCAAACACATGATCAACACACACAATCACTCAGCCCAAAAGACCGTTCACCTAACCCAAGGTTCATAAAGCTTATATATTTTTAAAAAGTTACGTACATACGCAAAAAAAAGCCAAAGCTGCATACTCACAGTAGCACGTCTGCGTCTTTGTCATCCAAATCAAAGTAATCCTGGTAAGAGTTTGTGTTGTCCCAGTTCTCTACAGGCGTCTGTGTATCCAAGTCAAATGTCCTCCTGGTTAGAGTCTCTGTTATCCGAGTTCTTCCATCTTGACTGCATCTTTCTGGAATGTAAACAAAGACGCGCCGGCTGTGTACTGTTGTGGCTGACTACGTTCGAAAAATACGTCCATTTCGCACCGACAACTTTCTTCTTTGCTTGCTCAGCTTCCTTCTTCATAATGCAATGAACATGATTGAAACAGATTCACGAACACAGATGTCCAGAATACTGTGGAATTATGAAATGAAAACAGAGCTTTTTCGTATTGGCTTCAATGTGGAAGGCATACCCGTGTTCCCCGGGCTACGTCACGCGCATACGTCATCCTCAGAGGCGTTTCGAACCGGAAGTTTAGCGGAAAATTTAAAATGTCACTTTATAAGTTAACCCGGCCGTATTGGCATGTGTTGCAATGTTAAGATTTCATCATTGATATATAAACTATCAGACTGCGTGGTCGGTAGTAGTGGCTTTCAGTAGGCCTTTAAGCAATGGCAAAAAAAAGAAACATAAACAAAAGAAATAAAACAGCCTGCATGGCAGCTTTGTGTCAACATTGCAACTTTTTCTTGTTTTTTTTTTTTATTTAAATTTTTGCAATATTTTTTAAAATTTTGCAATTTTTACAGAATGTGTGGCGGGCCGTTAAACAATTAGCTGCGGGCCGCAAATGGCCCCCGGGCCGCACTTTGGACACCCCTGCCGTAGGTGAAATGACAAGAATAGCAGTGTAAGAGGAGGAGTAACCTTGTACTTGTAAATGCAGACTGTTGTACAGTTACATCATGCAGGTGGATGTTCAACTGAAGAAAAGAAACACAGTCTTGTTATGACTTTAATCACATCTCTTGCTCTAACCTGCGCCGACATACGTGACACAGAAAACGCGTGTGCCAATATTTTTGCGCTGCACGCCTGAGCAGATTGGGAGCCCGTGGAGGCTAAATAGCAAACAAGAGCCGTGTTTGCTGTGGAAATTCCAAGCGAGGTTGTTAATCTGTATACAAAATAGGTTCCCGATTTCAAAATGTGTGACCTGGTTTACCAGCGTTGTATTGGAGAGAAACCACATCCATTATTCACTCTCCGCCAACTGTTTGCTTTTCTCCTCCAAAAGTGGCAAGTGATCTTTTCGGAAGGTTTGCATTGAGGATCTGTAATTGGTCATTTCTTAGAAGAAAGCACGTGTTTGAATGATGTGTGTGTTTATTGCACTTGTGAGGCTGCTTTTGTGTCGGAACGTCATGTCGGACAAGCAGGATGTGACAATGGGAGCTCATTAATAACGCTGGCTGCCATTTAGAGCGCCGGACTTTCCGAGTCACGCCAAGCGCCTTCTGTCGCGAGCAACATCTGAACGGCCTTCATTAGCGGGACGACTTAGTTAGTCAGCTGTCAATTATTCGCCACCTGGACGACCTCGATGATGGCTGATTTTGAACATTCCCCTCATTCACTCGGTAAAACGACAATTTTAGATTGCGCTGAAGCCGATTAGAAAAGTCTTCTATGGCAATAATTTCGCTTGACTGTAAAATATGTGGATGGAGAGGGGGTGTGATGTTCATATGTTGTCAATATTCAGTGTTTTATCCTTCATAGTTAATATTGTAAATCCCACATTTTTTATTTCCATGTACATTCTGGGTGTCTCATTCAGTAAAAAAATGTTTTTAATTCCATTCCGTCTTTTTTAGGCGGT
Source organism: Entelurus aequoreus (assembly GCF_033978785.1). Taxonomy (NCBI): domain Eukaryota; kingdom Metazoa; phylum Chordata; class Actinopteri; order Syngnathiformes; family Syngnathidae; genus Entelurus; species Entelurus aequoreus. Next base: position 1,916,943 of record NC_084751.1, read on the forward strand.
CTGTCATAACTAGGGATGATGCGCGAAACCGGTTTTCCTGGTTGTTCGATAAGAAAAGAACAGAGTCCTCGGACTCGAATCCCTTTTTGAGAACCGGTACCCGTTATCGAGACCACTATAGCAGTGGTCCCCAACCACGATTGGTACCGGGCCGCACAAGAAATTAAAAAAATATTTTTTTATTTTTATTTTTTTTTAATTAAATCAACATAAAAAACACAATATATACATTATTTACCAATATAAATCAATACAGTCGGCAGGGATACAGTACGTAAGCACACATGATTGTATTTCTTCATGAAAAAAAAAAAAAAAAAAAAAAAAAAATTTTTTTTTTTTTTTTTTAATATTGTAAATCCCACATTTTTTATTTTCATGTACATTCTGGGTGTCTGATTCAGTAAAAAATGTTTTTAATTCCATTCCGTCTTTCTTAGGCGGTCTGTCATAACTAGGGATGATGCGCAGAACCGGTTTTCCTGGTTGTTCGATAAGAAAAGAACCGAGTCCTCGGACTCGAATCCCTTTTTGAGAACTGGTACCCGTTATCGAGACCACTATAGCAGTGGTCCCCAACCACCGATTGGTACCGGGCCGCACAAGAAATAAAAAAAATAAAAAAAATAAAAAATAAAAAATTGTTTTTTTTAAATTAAATCAACATAAAAAACACAATATATACATTATATATCAATATAGATCAATACAGTCTGCAGGGATACAGTCCGTAAGCACACATGATTGTATTTCTTTATGAAAAAAAAAACAAAAAAAAACTTTTTTTTTTTTTTTTTTAATATTGTAAATCCCACATTTTTTATTTTCATGTACATTCTGGGTGTCTCATTCAGTAAAAAAATGTTTTTAATTCCATTACGTCTTTTTTAGGCGGTCTGTCATAACTAGGGATGATGCGCGAAACCGGTTTTCCTGGTTGTTCGATAAGAAAAGAACAGAGTCCTCGGACTCGAATCCCTTTTTGAGAACCGGTACCCGTTATCGAGACCACTATAGCAGTGGTCTCCAACCACGATTGGTACCGGGCCGCACAAGAAATAAAAAAATAAAAAAATAAAAAATAAAAAATTGTTTTTTTAAAATTAAATCAACATAAAAAACACAATATATACATTATATATCAATATAGATCAATACAGTCTGCAGGGATACAGTCCGTAAGCACACATGATTGTATTTCTTTATGAAAAAAACAAAACAAAAAAAAAACTTTTTTTTTTTTTTTTAATATTGTAAATCCCACATTTTTTATTTTCATGTACATTCTGGGTGTCTCATTCAGTAAAAAAATTTTTAAATTCCATTCCGTCTTTTTTAGGCGGTCTGTCATAACTAGGGATGATGCGCGAAACCGGTTTTCCTGGTTGTTCGATAAGAAAAGAACAGAGTCCTCGGACTCGAATCCCTTTTTGAGAACCGGTACCCGTTATCGAGACCACTATAGCAGTGGTCCCCAACCACGATTGGTACCGGGCCGCACAAGAAATAAAAAAAATAAAAAAATTAAAAATAAAAAATTGTTTTTTTTAAATTAAATCAACATAAAAAACACAATATATACATTATATATCAATATAGATCAATACAGTCTGCAGGGATACAGTCCGTAAGCACACATGATTGTATTTCTTTATGGAAAAAAAAAGAAAAAAAAAAAAACATTTTTTTTTTTTTAATATTGTAAATCCCACATTTTTTATTTTCATGTACATTCTGGGTGTCTCATTCAGTAAAAAATGTTTTTAATTCCATTCCGTCTTTTTAAGGCGGTCTGTCATAACTAGGGATGATGCGCGAAACCGGTTTTCCTGGTTGTTCGATAAGAAAAGAACAGAGTCCTCGGACTCAAATCCCTTTTTGAGAACCGGTACCCGTTATCGAGACCACTATAGCAGTGGTCCCCAACCACCGGGCCGCACAAATTGTATTTATTTTTTTTAAATAAATAAATAAATTAAATCAACATAAAAAACACAATATATACATTATATATCAATATAGATCAATACAGTCTGCAGGGATACAGTCCGTAAGCACACATGATTGTATTTCTTTATGAAAAAAATAAAAATAATAAATAAATAACATTTTTTTTTGTTTGTTTAATTTCACCAGTGCCTCCATGGAAATGCCCCCCTCTACCTCAAAGAATTACTCACCCCCAAATCCTCCACACGACCCCTCCGCTCCGGACAAGCTAACCTCCTCCAACCTTTGAGGACAAAGCTACGAACATTGGGAGACCGGGCTTTCTGCTCCGCCGCTCCCAGTCTGTGGAACGCTCTCCCTGACCACCTGAGGGCACCACAGACGGTGGATGCTTTTAAAAAAGGCTTAAAAACCCTTCTTAAAAAAAAAGGCTTTTTTTATATATTTGCATACTAGTTCTAGCTATTAGGCTGTTTTAGTTTGTATTTTTATTTATTTGTATTATCTTTTTTAAAAAAATGTTATACACTGTAGCACTTTGAGCTTGTTTGCTCAATGTAAAGTACTTTTTTTTACAAATAAAATCTATTATTACTAATATGTATAGGTAAAACTGACACTAACATCCGTATTTCACACAAAGAAAAAAGATCACATTGGCGCCTGTGCGCGTTTATTTTACTTGTAAACTTAACAGTCAGCTGGAAAAAATCAGATTCAGGAAAAAAATAAAAAATCAGATTTGGTCTGCTTTGCGTAGTCATAGATCCTTCTCACATTTGGCGCTCAGAAACAAAAAGATGAAAGTTGACTGGAAGAGCTTAAAACTATTGGTTTCAGTTTAAGCTTGGAGAGGCGTACAATGCGGTGATGGAATATTTAACGTGAAGGCTGGCTTTAAGAAAAAAAATTAAATCTGAGGTAGAAGAAAAGCACAAATCCCAATCGAAAAACAAATCCTCTCTCATGTCTCCCCGGGCAAAGTGGGTTTATTTTGCTCACCCACCCACAGTGCAGCTATACAGTTGGTGTACTTTGGACATGTTAAAGAATCATAAAGAAAGCAACCCCTTCACCATGGGGCTTCTGTCTGGGCCCCATTTAAATGAGCGCCACTGAGCTTGGCCCAGTTAAACAATGTCTGCCAGCACTCAACACACTGGGGACTGATGCTAGCGATACGACACACACGCACATTCTTGTATTTGTTTCCTTCTTGAGACCTCCGAATAATGCCTACCTCTTTAGGACCACCCTTTCTAGATACATAAAGATGTGTATTTACAACACTAATAATATATACATACTATGCCAATATAAAAAAGCTTGTTGTGAAAAATGAGTTGGAATTTCACAAGAAAAAGGTCCCAATGTCACAAGAAAAACTTAGAATGTTGGCAGTGTTATGATAAAAGTTGTCATTTTACTCAACGCATGTCAAAATTTTGCAAGAAAAACTGAACATTTGTGCAATTTGATGATAAAAGTTGGAATTTTACTCAATAACAATTACAAGAAAACTTTAAAATGTTGGCAATATATTCATTGGAATTTAATTATGAAAAAAAGTCATAATTTTACTAAAAAAATTCACTAATTAACAACAAGAAAAAAATTGGCAATTTGTGAAAAGTCAGAATTTTATGTGACAAATGTCCCCATTTTGCAATAAAAATTAATAATTTAACATAAAAAAGTGATAATTTTACGAGAAAATATTGCAAAATTACAGAAACAAAGAATATGAGAAATTGTTCAATTTTACTCAATAACAGTCGCAATTTTACAAGAAAAGCTTAAAATGTTGGCAATTTTATGAAAAGAGTCGTCATGTTACTCGACAAAAGTCACAATTGTACGAGAAAACTTTAAAATGTTGGCAATATATTAATATTAATCGGAATTTTACTTGGCAAGGTTACGAAAAAAGTCATAATTTTACTAAAAAAAGTTTCAATATTTTACAACAAGAAAAACATTAGCAATATTGTGAAAAGTCAGAATTTTATATGAAAAATGTCACCATTTTGGATTAAAAATTAATAATTTAACATAAAAAAGTAATTTTACGAGAATATTGCAATATTACAGAAACAGAAAGAATATGACAAATTGTTCAATTTTACTCAATAACAGTCGCAATTTTACAAGAAAAACTTAAAATGTTGGTAATTTTATAAAAAGAGTCGTCATTTTACTCTGCAAAAGTCACAATTGTACGAGAAAACTTTAAAATGTTGGCAATATATTAATATTAATCAGGATTTTACTTGGCAAGATTACGAAAAAAGTCATAATTTTACTAAAAAAAAATGTCACTATTTTCCAACAAGAAAAACATTGGCAATATTGTGAAAAGTCAGAATTTTATATGACAAATGTCACCATTTTGCATTAAAAATTAATAATTTAACATAAAAAAGTAATTTTACGAGAAAATATTGCAATATAACAGAAACAGAAAGAATATGAGAAATTGTTCAATTTTACTCAATAACAGTCGCAATTTTACAAGAAAAGCTTAAAATGTTGGCAATTTTATGAAAAGAGTCGTACTTTTACTCGCCAAAAGTCACAATTGTACAAGAAAACTTTAAAATGTTGGCATTATATTAATAATCGGAATTTTACTTGGCAAAATTACGAAAGTCATAATTTAACTAAAAAAAATGTCACTAATTTACAACAAGAAAAAAATGTGCAATTTGTGAAAAGTCAGAATTTTATGTGACAAATATCCCCATTTTGCATTAAAAATGAATAATTTAACATAAAAAAGTAATAATTTTACGAGAAAATATTGCAATATTACAGAAACAAAGAATATGAGAAATTGTTCCCAATTTTATTAGAAGAAAGTCGACACTGAGAAAAAGACTGCTTTTAGTTAAAAAAAAATTTTGTTTGAATATTTTGTTTGAAATTGTTTTGAATTGTCATTGTTTACTTCAAGTTATTACAGTATGTCTCTTAATGCATATTTTTTAAAATTGTTTTGATTAATTTTGGCCAAAGGGGGCGCATTTCAATTTCTTACACACACACACACACACACACACTTGTTATTACATATATCGACCAGAAGCGGATCACTTTTAAAACCGACACACAGTCAATTTGAAAAAATCCCTCCTTTTTGACCACCCTCATTTTGATAGATTTCACCACCAGGGGTGCAAATGAGACATTCTCTATTAGATGCAATGGTTTTCCGTATTGGGACCATGATTTCAGTCCTAACTTGTTCCCCGGTCCTCACATGGAAGCTACTTTTCCCTGTTGATGTCTCAAGAAGGGCAGAAATACAAGAACACACACACACACACACACACACACACACACACACACACACACACACACATTGTACAAACACAAAAATGTGCCGACACTCGGCAGCAATCTCAAGTTGTTTGCTGTTACTGGTAATAGTAACAAAAGCCAAAAAAACCCAGCAAAAGGTCAGAATGTGGGTAAAGAGGGGACAGCTCTGAAACTTTTCGGGAGCCGTTGATGGATTCCGCCGTGTTTGCCGAGACTTGTAGGGAATAATTACACAGACAAAACTGTCCATTCGTCACGTGGACTCGTCCGTCAGCGCACACAAAGGGCCCGGGGGGGGGAGGGAGCAAGTTCATCATACCGAACTGTGAAACTTTTAATTTAGCACCTCATTTAACTCCGTAAAACAACAACCGATCTAATTCTGCTCCTTCCACCAGCGCTGCTCTCTTTAAAAAGTCTGCCTTGGCAGCGCCGTAGATAACAGATGGAAGAAAAATGAGGGGAATTATGAGAAAGATTGATTTCCTGGGAATGAATGGTCTGGTATTCGCACACATTTATCTGAAACAGACTTTCTCAGACTCTGTTATTATTGAATAAACACACAGGGGGCTTCCGCGTGCACACACACACACACACACACACACACCACTGCCATATGCAGACAAACACACACCAAACACACACATATACCGGCCATAGAATAAGAAAGCTAAGAAAAACAGGAGCACGCTGCATTTGGAAATGCAAATATTGGATGTGGTCCAAAGGTAAATGAAGGCGACTGTTCAAGAAACCATTTCTGTTGGTGGGAAACCTCTACGGCTTACGAAGAAAAGTGTGTCACTTCATTTTAGTCGCAAATGGAAACACCTGAACAAAGCCAAACTATCCCGTCTACAGACACACACCATGTACTTGGATTTTGTCACAAAGGTTATTGGGTTATTGTGAGTTCAAATATTTTTTTTTTTTTTTTTTTTATGGTTCATTTGTTTTATCCAATTATTTGAATTTTGACAGTACCACGTAAGATATGTTTTAAAGGCCTACTGAAACCCACTACTACCGACCACGCAGTCTGATAGTTTATATGTGACCCGTGCTGGCAAAATGAGTCGGAATGTGCACAGGCTAATTTTGAGCTACAAGCAAATAAGTGTAAAAAATGTATCTTGGTTGAAATTGAGATTTTCACAAAAATGAGTCCATAAAGCCACAATCTAGCGATCCCAATCATGGAAATAGCAAGAAAACATCTTAAATCACCTTTATTTGAAGGTTTTGTACGAGGTATGTCTTCAGAAATTAGTCATTTGTGTTAAAATTCCTTGAGAAAATCCAGTGTTTTCAACGCTCACTCGCGGCAATAAGGGGGAATCCCCCTAGCCATATTTGGTATCATTGTGACGCCAAGTTTACGTACTTTCTAAAAATGAGCATGGAATTCCCGATGACGCCATTCTGAACCAATAGAATTCGAGTTTTTAAACCTGTCCCGACGTAAACAAATCCGGCTTGTTGCTAAGGGTCGCTGTGAGGCGTACCCTCATTGGTTGAGTCACCCCGCGCGGGGCATTGTGGTATCATGGCTGCGCCCTGATGAAAAACAACACAGTAATTCGAGCGGAATATTATGTGAAAAAAGGTGATTTTCGAACATTTAATTATTATTTTTGTGGATAAGTTAGACCAGCGGTCACCAACGCGGTGCCCGCGGGCACCAGGTAGCCCGTAAGGACCAGATGAGTAGCCCGCTGGCCTGTTCTAAAAATAGCTCAAATAGCAGCCCTTACTAGTGAGCTGCCTCTATTTTTTAAATTGTATTTATTTACTAGAAAGCTGGTCTCGCTTTGCCCAACATTTTTAATTCTAAGAGAGACAAAACTCAAATAGAATTGGAAAATCCAAGAAAATATTTTAAAGACTTGGTCTTCACTTGTTTAAATAAATTCATAAATTTTTTACTTTGCTTCTTATAACTTTCAGAAAGACAATTTTAGAGAAAAAATACAACCTTAAAAATGATTTTAGGATTTTTAAACACATACCTTTTTACCTTTTAAATTCCTTCCTCTTCTTTCCTGACAATTTAAATCAATGTTCAAGTATTTTTTTTTTTTTATTGTAAAGAATAATAAATACATTTTAATTTAATTCTTCATTTTAGCTTCTGTTTTTTCGACGAAGAATATTTGTGAAATATTTCTTCAAACCTATTATGATTAAAATTCAAAAAAATTATTCTGGCAAATGTATAAAATCTGTAGAATCAAATTTAAATCTTATTTCAAAGTCTTTTGAATTTCTTTTAAAATTTTTGTTCTGGAATATCTAGAAGAAATAATGATTTGTCTTTGTTAGAAATATAGCTTGGTCCAATTTGTTATATATTTTAACAAAGTGTAGATTGGATTTTAACCTATTTAAAACATGTCATCAAAATTCCAAAATTAATCTTAATCAGTAAAAATTACTAATGATGTTCCATAAATTATTTTTTTAATTTTTTCAAAAAGATTCGAATTAGTTATAGTTTTTCTCTTCTTTTTTTTGGTTGAATTTTGAATTTTAAAGAGTCGAAATTGAAGATAAACTATGTTTCAAAATTTAATTGTCATTTTTTTCGTGTTTTCTCCTCTTTTAAACCGTTCAATTAAGTGTAAATATCATTAATTATTAATAACAACATAGAGTTAAAGGTAAATTGAGCAAATTGGCTATTTCTGGCAATTTATTTAAGTGTGTATCAAACTGGTAGCCCTTCGCATTAATCAGTACCCAAGAAGTAGCTCTTGGTTTCAAAAAGGTTGGTGACCCCTGAGTTAGACTGTTTTACATTCCGTAATGGATTTAGAAGGTGGAGAGGGTACACAGGCGGTTGCAAGTGCGCTAAATTCAATGCAGTCAGCGAATCTTCTTAGTGCTGCTGGTCAGGAATATTACGGACAGCTGCCCAGCTGACAAACTGACCAGTGAACAAAAAAACTGTGACATAACAGTGTTGAAATTTTTGTACATAACCGTTTTCAATAGAGTTGAATATATATTTTTCCTTTAGACATGGGATTTGACTTTAATTGCACCAATTTTGGTGTTGCTACAAGGACTTTTAAGGTATGGTTGCTATGGAGTTTTGTTTTGGAACATTCTGTTCTGGAACAGTAAACTTTAAGCTGTTTTTTCTCAAAACGGACCCTCAAACTTGGTCGACTTCAATCGGATGTAACTCGGTCATTTTCTGTCCGATTCCAACAAACCATATATCATTTTGAAGGTCTTTAGATGGAGAATGTGTAATTAACAATAACTCAGTTTTTAAAATTTCCTCATTGTGACTCATTTTGCCAGCACAGGTCACATATATCAATGATGAAATCTTAACATTGCAACACATGCCAATACGGCCGGGTTAAATTAGTGAAGCGCAATTTTGAATTTCCCGCGAAATATCCTGCTGAAAACGTCTCGGTATGATGACGTTTGCGCGTGACGTCACGGATTGTAGCGGACATTTTGGGACACCATTGTGGCCAGCTATTAAGTCGTCTGTTTTCATCGCAAAATTCCACAGTATTCTGGACATCTGTGTTGGTGAATCTTTTGCAATTTGTTTAATGAACAATGGAGACAGCAAAGAAGAAAGCTGTAGGTGGGAAGCGGTGTATTAGCGGCCCGGCTGCAACAACACAAACACGTAGCCTGTGTTTCATTGTTTACATTCCTGAAATATGACAGTCAAGCTTTACCATTGGCCTGTGGAGAACTGGGACAACAGAGACTCTTACCAGGAGGACTTTGAGTTGGATACACATTGGCCTGTGGAGAACTGGGACAACAGAGACTCCTACCAGGAGGACTTTGAGTTGGATACGCGCTACCGTGAGTACCAAACATTTGATCGCTTGCCCGTACGTGCGTGCCGCTATGTGCATGTCACGTACGTAACTTTGGGGAAATATATGTGCTGTATGAACTTTGCGGATGTGAACGGTACTTTGGGCTGTGGGATTGAGTGTGTTGTGCGGGTGTTTGATTTGTATTGGCGGGTTATATGGACGGGAGGGGGGAGGTGTTTGTTATGTGGGATTAATTTGTGGCATATTAAATATAAGCCTGGTTGTGTTGTGGCTAATAGAGTATATATATGTCTTGTGTTTATTTACTGTTGTAGTCATTCCAGGCTGAATATCAGGTCCCACCCGCCTCTCACAGCATCTTCCCTATCTGAATCGCTTCCACTGCCCTCTAATCCTTCACTCTCACTTTCCTCATCCACGAATCTTTCATCCTCGCCCAAATCGTTGTTTTCTCGGTCTGAATCGCTCTCGCTGCTGGAGGCCATGATTGTAAACAATGTGCAGATGTGAGGAGCCTTTCAACCTGTGACGTCACGCTACTTCCGGTACAGGCAAGGCTTTTTTTTTATCAGCGACCAAAAGTTGCAAACTTTATCGTCGATGTTCTCTACTAAATCCTTTCAGCAAAAATATGGCAATATCGCGAAATGATCAAGTATGACACATAGAATGGATCTGTTATCCCTGTTTAAATAAGAAAATCTCATTTCAGTAGGCCTTTAATTGAAGCGGGTTTATTCAATGTTAAATGCGCCGAAAAATAGACCGTTTTGTACACTGTTGAGGGGCTTCAATGCATGATAGTGTGCAAGTGTGTTTCTGTATATTATCTCCAGCCGTGTCCATGTGGTGACATACTGTAAATTACAGTATTTTGAGAGGTGAAGTCGGACTAAGTAGGACATCACTAAAGGCCTAAGTGAGAAACACACGGCCCACCACTGGTTTTACATAATATAGTAATTAATGGTGGTTAATAATCCTGATTTTTTTCTAATATTCTTCTGGCATTTCCAATGTTTTGAAGAGTGTTGCATATGCAAACATTGTTTTTGTTTCTATCAAAATTGAAGACAAATGTGAGATTATGCAGTCAGTCATTGGCCTCCTCTCACGCTCCCGTCCCCGAAGTCCCGTATAAAAGGTTTATGACAGCAAAGAACAAAAACTGTCCATCTTGAAGGATCTATAATGCAAACCAGAGGCTGTGATTTTGCGAACTCTTGGTCAGCAATGGAGTGTAACAAGTTCCTCATAAAAACAAACATTTATCAGTGGCCAGTCAAAACATTTAAGAGCACTGAAATAACAGAGACGAGGATGCTGATAAAGAGGAGACAGGAAAGGGGGGTACCCCCTCCTCCTCTAGCTCTCATGTTTCAAGTCGGACCAGTGGTCTTGTGCCCCCCTTCCCCCCTCCCAATGTATGTTCTACCGACATGCATTGACCACAAGCAGATATTAGTGCAAACCACCACCTTAATCACACCACATGAGGGAAACCGTATCCAGGTGCTTTACATTAGGGGTGTCGCCGTACGGTACAATCACGTTTTTCAAGTCACGGTTCAGTCGGTTTGTTTTATAGAACAAGCTAGATTAAATGCAAACCCGAAAAACACGAGAAATTAAAGTATTTCCTATTATAAAAAGGACATACTTCAATCCAATTGCTATTCAATTGTGCTCTCTTAGCACACAGTAATCATTCTATACTCACGAGGAATACCAGACCTAGGTGTTTTTACGGTGCGTTCAAGGACCGCTGAACAGAGTCGGATGTCACAACGCCCGCCAGAAACTTTAAATAATATGTTTATTTTTATTGCTCACTTTTCATTTAAATAACTTTAATATTTAAAACAATAACATCTTAGCCGTTAAAACTCAGTGAAGCACAAGAAACAACATACAAAAGCGTGCGTTTTCAAACAGCGCAGTGTTTCCCACACATTCATTTATTTGTGGCGGCCCGCCACAAAAGAATTAAGGCCGTAAAAAAAATTTTTTTTTTTAATTAATTTTTTAAAAAATTATTGTTTGTTTTTTTGTTTTTTTTTGTCATGTCCAGCTTCTCAGGTAAATCATATAGTTGATGTAGATGCCCATATCGGCTGTTCAGATTTACTTTACAAAAGAGAAATGTAGGATCAAGATTTTAGGAGCTCTTTGTTCAGTGGATCAGATGTTTGATATATATATATATCTGTATCATGAATCAATTTAAGTGGACCCCGACTTAAACAAGTTGAAAAACTTATTCGGGGGTTACCGTTTAGTGGTCAATTGTACGGAATATGTACTTCACTGTGCAACCTACTAATAAAAGTCTCAATCAATCAATGATGAAGCTCTGTGTCTATCTACCACCACTACTGTTTTCTGTTTATTTGTTACTGACTGTGGCAGGACACCTCTGTCTCACTTTATGTTGCTGGTAAATAATATGGTTGTAGTAGTAGGCTAAAGTTAAATTATTTAGTATGCACTAATTAAAGGGGCAGAGCTTTAAGAGACATTTTAGCTTATATATTTTTTGTAAAAACCACAATTAATAAATATATTTCAGTGAATAACTTATTGTTCAAATCTGTATATAAATATGTACATAAAGTGTTGTAATTATATTGTAAAATGGATGGATGGATGGACGTTTAAAACAAAACTGTTATTATTAATTAGTAAGTATACATTTTTTTTAGCCTTTTTAGAGAAAATCATATCATTGTAGTAAATTATGCAAATTACTCGATGATGTCATGGTGACCACGCCCATAGCCACGCCCCCACCGCCACAGGTATCTTGGCAGTTTATGGGAAACACTGCAGCGTCATTAGAACATGACCGTCAAAACATTTCAGCGTGTGTATTAGTGCTTATTGGGCACATTATATAATACCGTGATAGTAATAACCATACTAATTTGGACCACAATAACCGTGATATGACATGTTGGTAACACTTACATATTCTAAGTAACAAAGACTTAATTTAGAGTTATTTGGACACTAGGGTAACATATAAGGATTAGGGTTAGGGTTACTATTGAGCAATAATTCTGAGGTTATTGAGGGAAGACTCTTAGTTAATGGCTTACTGGTTGTACAATAAGGCCATGCAGAATAAGGCATTAATAAGTACTTAATAATGACTAATTAAGAGCCAATATGTTACTAATTTGCATGTTAATAAGCAACTAAGTAATGGTGAATATGTTCCCCATACTAAAGTACCAATGATTGTCAAACACACACTAGGTGTGGCAAAATTATTCTCTGCATTTGACCCATCACCCTTGATCACCCCCTGGGAGGTGAGTGGAGCAGTGAGCAGCAGCAATGTCCGCGCCCGGGAATCATTTATGGTGGTTTAACCCCCAATTCCAACCCTTGATGCTGAGTGCCAAACAGGGAAGTAATGGGTCCCATTTTGATAGTCTTTGGTATGAATCGGCCGGGGTTTGAACTCACAACCTGCCGATCTCAGGGTGGACACTCTAAAGAGTTACCAAAATTGGAATATCTTTAAATCTGTAGTTCAGACAAGTTTTTATTTCTTTTTTTAAGTAAGAGATGTCGCTTACCTGCTGACACTAGCCTTTGTCAGAGTGGGAGTCATCCCTTACTCCAAAACAAAAACTTCATTAGAACATGATAAACGTAATAGATCAGGCATTGGGTAATTATTTTGACTCGAGGGTCCAAATTTAGAGGAAAAAAATGTGTCTGGGGGCCGGTATATCTATTTTTAGGAACACTAATACAACATCTCACAATAATGTCTGATGGAATGCTAAAAACGTTATGACAGAACGCCTTAAACGGAATGGAATTTCAAATTTTTTTACTTAATGAGACACCCAGAATGTACATGAAAATAAAGAATGTGGGATTTACAATATTAACTATGAAGGATAAAACACTGAATATTGACAACTAAAGGATGTCCGATAATATCGGGCTGCCGATATTATCGGCCGATAAATGCTTTAAAATGTAATATCGGAAATTACATTACATAGGTTTCAAAAAGTAAAATTTAGGACTTTTTAAAACGCCGCTGTGTACACGGACGCAGGGAGAAGTACAGAGCGCCAATAAACCTTAAAGGCACTGCCTTTGCGTGCCGGCCCAGTCACATAATATCTACGGCTTTTCACACACACAAGTGAATGCAAAGCATACTTGGTCAACAGCCATACAGGTCACACTGAGGGTGACCGTATAAACAACTTTAACACTGTTACAAATATGCACCACACTGTGAACCCACACCAAACAAGAATGACAAACACATTTCGGGAGAACATTCGCACCGTAACACAACATAAACACAACAGAACAAATACCCAGAACCCCTTGCAGCACTAACTCTTCCGAGACGCTACAATATACACCCCCCCAACCCCGCCCACCTCAACCTCCTCATGCTCTCTCAGGGAGAGCATGTCCCAAATTCCAAGCTGCTGTTTTGAGGCATGTTAAAAAAAATAATGCACTTTGTGACTTCAATAATAAATATGGCAGTGCCATGTTGGCATTTTTTCCCATAACTTTAATTGAGACTTTTATTAGTAGGTTGCACAGTGAAGTACATATTCCGTACAATTGACCACTAAATGGTAACACCCGAATAAGTTTTTCAACTTGTTTAAGTCAGGGTCCACTTAAATTGATTCATGATACAGATATATACTATCAGATATACTATCATCATAATACAGTCATCACACAAGATAATCACATTGAATTATTTACATTATTTACAATCAGGGGTGTGGAGGGGGGGGTAGGAAGGATATGGACATCAAGTAGTGGACATAGAGAGAGAGAGAGAGATCAGAAGGCATAAGAAAAAGAATCTGCATTTGATTGTTTACATTTGATTATTAGCAATCCGGGGAGGGTGTTAGTTTAGGGTTGATTCGAGTTGATTTATTTTGGAAAACCTTGTTACAATGTTTAATGCATCCGGCGGGGAATCACAACAAAATTAGGCATAATAATGTGTTAATTCCACGACTGTATATATCGGTATCGGTTGATATCGGAATTGGTAATTAAGAGGTGGACAATATCGGCATATCGGATATCGGCAAAAAAGCCATTAGCGGACATCTCTATTGACAACATATGAACGTCACACCCCCGCTCCATCGACATATTTTATAATCAAGCGAAACACAACAAAAATGCAACAAACAGCGAAATATTAATGCGAAGGGTTAAAAAAAACACATACACTACCGTTCAAAAGTTTGGGGTCACCCAAACAATTTTGTGGAATAGCCTTCATTTCTAAGAACAAGAATAGACTGTCGAGTTTCAGATGAAAGTTCTCTTTTTCTGGCCATTTTGAGCGTTTCATTGACCCCACAAATGTGATGCTCCAGAAACTCAATCTGCTCAAAGGAAGGTCAGTTTTGTAGCTTCTGTAACGAGCTAAACTGTTTTCAGACGTGTGAACATGATTGCACAAGGGTTTTCTAATCATCAATTAGCCTTCTGAGCCAATGAGCAAACACATTGTACCATTAGAACACTGGAGTGATAGTTGCTGGAAATGGGCCTCTATACACCTATGTAGATATTGCACCAAAAAGCAGACATTTGCAGCTAGAATAGTCATTTACCACATTAGCAATGTATAGAGTGTATTTCTTTCAAGTTAAGACTAGTTTAAAGTTATCTTCATTGAAAAGTACAGTGCTTTTCCTTCAAAAATAAGGACATTTCAATGTGACCCCAAACTTTTGAACGGTAGTGTACTATCTGATAAATCATTAAGCTTTAGAACTTTGCTGTAAAAATCTCCTTCCACGTTTCTGGTCTTGACACCCGCATTTCAGGCTGACACTCTGTGGAAACGCTCCCCACCCACACTGTTTGGTGCCTCGTCTGAGCTGCTGTGACTTAGATTACCATAGTAACTAATTAGATTACCATAGTAACTAGTATATCATGCAAAAGTGCAGATTGCAACCATTGAAATACTTTGTATAGCTCAAGACTTACGCTCATTAGAAAACATCACTGCACATCACAATGGCAGCTACACTTTCCATCTTAAAGATCTAAAAAAAAATGATTTGGGAATGTCCGGCGGGCCAGATTGAAAAGCTTAACGGACCTTAATTTGCCCAGGTCTGCAATAGATCTACGACACTTTGAACAGATCCACCGTTACGCCCCTACTCATTGATTCTTCAGGGAGGTGGATTCTATATATTTGCATTAGTCCCATTCTGCTGGTGCACAAGACAGAGCAAAGCCAGGATTAAAGGTTTAGCTTTGTCAATCACAAGTCGGCGAGAGATTGCAGTGTCCGGTGGGGAAGAAAGGGAAGGTTGGTTATTCTACAGAGAAAATGCACACGCCGACGCCTCCACGTGTGACTCAGGTGTCATGCGTCATCCACTGAGTTCATCTCATTCTCGTCTCAATTATTTTCCACCTCGGGAAGATAAGGATGAACTCACTCATCTGAGCTGTAAATACAGTAGTAGCACACCCGCCTTAAAGGCCTACTGAAATAAAAATTTTTTATTTAAACGGGGATAGCAGATCCATTCTATGTGTCATACTTGATCATTTTGCGATATTGCCATATTTTTGCTGAAAGGATTTAGTATAGAACAAAGTTCGCAACTTTTGGTCTCTGATAAAAAAAAAACCTTGCCCCTACCGGAAGTAGCGTGACGTTGTCAGTTGTTCACTCACTCATATTTTCCTATTGTTTTCAACGCAGCTAAAGCTATTCGGACCGAGAAAGTGACGATTACCCCATTAATTCGAGCGAGGATGAAAGATTCGTGGATGGGGAACGTTAGAGTGACGGACTAGAATGCAGTGAAATACATATTTTTTTTCGCTCTGACCGTAACTTAGGTACAAGCTGGCTCATTGGATTCCACACTCTCTCCTTTTTCTATTGTGGATCACGGATTTGTATTTTAAACCACCTCGGATACTATATCCTCTTGAAAATGAGAGTCGAGAACACGAAATGGAAATTCACGGTGACTTTTATCTCCACGACAATACATCGACGAAGCTCTTTAGCATGAGCTAACGTGATAGCATCTGTCTCAAATGCAGATAGAAACAAAATAAATAAATCCCTGACTGGAAGGATAGACAGAAGATCAACAATACTATTAAACCATGGACATGTAACTACACGGTTAATAGATCTCAGCCTGGCAAAGCTTAACAATGCTCTTGCTAATGACGCTAAGGCTAACTTAGCAACTTAGCAACCGGACCTCAGAGAGCTATGCTAAAAACATTAGCGCTCCACCTACGCCAGCCAGCCCTCATCTGCTCTGCTCATCAACACCCGTGCTCACCTGCGTTCCAGCGATCGACGGCGCGACAAAGGACTTCACCCGATCATCCGTGCGGTGGCCGCGGCTAGCATCGGCTAGGCGTCTGCTATCCAAGTAAGTAGTCCTTGTTGTGTTGCTACAGCCAGCCGCTAATACACCGATCCCACCTACAACGTTCTTCTTTGCAGCCTCCATTGTTCATTAAACAAATTGCAAAAGATTCACCAACACAGATGTCCAGAATACTGTGGAATTATGAAATGAAAACAGAGCTTTTTTGTATTGGATTCAATGGGGAAGGCATACCTCTGTTCCCCGGGCTACGTCACGCGCACACGTCATCCTCCAAAGGCTTTTTCAACCGGAAGTTTGGCTTGAAATTTAAAATTGCACTTTATAAGTTAACCCGGCCGTATTGGCATGTGTTGCAATGTTAAGATTTCATCATTGATATATAAACTATCAGACTGCGTGGTCGGTAGTAGTGGCTTTCAGTAGGCCTTTAAGAATCAAAGGGATGATGGCATGTGTACTTGGGTTGTTTTTTTTAACTAAAGGCTATAAACAATAAACTTTGAAAAAATTTGGTTAACTGTAAAACAGGGGTGCTAAACTCGCGGCCCCCAAGACCATATTTTGCGGCCCCCCCACCTTAATATGAAAGGATGGCTGCCTCGTTTCTATCGGGTGCATGCGGACATTCGTCCCAACGCGCTGCGTTCACAACACTTCCAAAATAAACGTTTTTCAAGTTGCTACCCCGGCAGGACATTACAGGTACAGTATATGTCGTGGCTTACTGCGGTGGATCCGAAAAAGCGCAGAGGACAAGATCGGTAAGTGCGACAAGTCCTTTGTTGTCCACACTGTCAATGATTAAAAAATAAAAATAAAAACTACGGTGCCAATAGAACAAAAAGGCTTAGGCACAAAACACAATGAGCAGGCATGGGACGGGCAAGAAGTCTGCAATAACAGTCCCTTACAACTCGGACCAATTATAGGGTCACACCGTTATTTGTGGGTCATTATTTTGTACTTGCATGGCACTATTTGCATTGAACACTACATATGTACATACAGGTTTTGGAGCAACATATGTTGCCATCTAAGCAACGTTATCATGGACGCCCCTGCTTATTTCATCAAGACAATGCCAAGCCCTGTGTTACAACAGCGTGGCTTCATAATAAAAAGAGTGCGAGTACTAGACCGGCCTGCCTGTAGTCCAGACCTGTCTCCCATTGAAAATGTGTGACGCATCATGAAGCCTAAAATACCACAACGGAGACCCTCGGACTGTTGAACAACTTAAGCTGTACATCAAGCAAGAATGGGAAAGAATTCCACCTGAAAAGCTTCAAAAGTGTGTCTCCTCAGTTCCCAAACGTTTACTGAGTGTTGTTAAAAGGAAAGGCCATGTAACACAGTGGTAAAAATGCCTCCATGCAAATTTGTTTGCAATGTGTTGCTGCCATTAAATTCTAAGTTACTGATTATTTGCAAAAAAAAATTAAGTTTCTCAGTCCCAACATTAAATATCTTGTCTTTGCAGTCTATTCAATTGAATATAAGTTTAACAGGATTTGCAAATCATTGTATTCTGTTTTTATTTACTATTTAAACGTGCCAACTTCACTGGTTTTGGGTTTTTTATTTCTATTTGATTTAATTAGTCTTTTACTACCACAATTACAACAACAACAGCAGTGTTTTAAACTCTATAGTGGGATAAATTAATGAATCCTTAATTGAAGCATTTACTAGGGGTGTTAAAAACTCTTTTTTATAAGGTTTTGTCCAAAAAATATATAGATTCTGAATCAAACAGCATTTATTAGGGGTGTTTGATTGAAATTGTTTACTTATTCCAATTACTATTCATAATTTTCTAGATTTTCTAGATTATGCATTTATTTTCTAAATAAATACATAATTTTTGTTTATTAGACGGATTAGCATTCTGTGATTTTTGTAAACAAACTTTTAAAAACATTTTTTTAAATACATTTTTCAGGCCAACAATGCAGGAAAAGTCAGCAGCTAAGAGGAGCTGTTGTAACCTGTAACCTCTTTTTTATAAGGTTTTGTCCAAAAAATATATAGATTCTGAATCAAACAGCATTTATTATGGGGGTTAAAAAAAATCGATTCACATCTAAATTAAATTTTTTACTTATTCCGATTACTATTCATAATTTTTTAGATTATGAATTTATTTTCTAAATAAATACATACATTTCTTTTATTAGATTGATTAGCATTCTGTGATTTTTGTAAACAAACTTTTAAAAATATTTTTTTAAAGACATTTTTCAGGCCAACAATGCAGGAAAAGTCAGCAGCTAAGAGGAGCTGTTGTAACCTGTCACCTCTTTTTTATAAGGTTTTGTCCCAAAAATATATAGATTCTGAATCAAACAGCATTTATTAGGGGTGTTAAAAAAATCGATTCACATCTAAATTAAATGTTTTACTTATTCCGATTACTATTCATAATTTTCTAGATTTTCTAGATTATGCATTTATTTTCTAAATAAATACATAACTTTCTTTTATTAGATTGATTAGCATTCTGTGATTTCGGGAAAACAAACTTTTAAAAATATTTTTTTAAATACATTTTTCAGGCCAACAATGCAGGAAAAGTCAGCAGCTAAGAGGAACTTTTGTAACCTGTAACCTCTTTTTTATAAGGTTTTGTCCGAAAAATATATAGATTCTGAATCAAACAGTCACCCCAAGAATTGAATGGAATCAAATTGTGAGGCACCCAAATATTCCCACCTCCAGAATGTTATGGTGACTCGCTGTTGTGTGTAATGTCATAACTTAAAATGCAAGAGGTATCCTGGCTGGTCCAAATAATAGAAGCTGATCCAGCGTTGCCATGGCAATGACGGATGCTACTCCGATGCCATGCTGGTCCAATTAACTCTTGTGTTGACATCTCGTAGTGGGTGCAGTACTATATTTGCAATACTAGTTCAACTAGATGGAAAATAACGATATTCCAACTGAATCATCCTTTTTCGTATTAATCATATATCTGTAAATACATACAGAAATAATATCTGCGTGCATATTTAAAATTTGGCAGCCTAATCCTCTTTGCTGGGTGGAATAGCATGTACGGCAGCAGGACAAGCTATTTATTTTCTCTGTCCTTGCCGATACGTGGGCTGAAATGAAGCACAGCACAGAGCAGCAAAGCGCGGGTGTCCACAGATCATCGCTTGCAACACAAATAATCTTCTCATGTTGATCTAATGCTGCCTTTTTGAACAAGACTTGAAATGCAAAGAAGCCTTGACATGAGAATTGCACTAAACTATGAGTCTAATGGTACATAGTCTCCCGTCAAACACGTGGTCATGGTATAAACCAGTGTTTTTCAACCACTGTGCACATGGGAGATTATGTAATTGCACCTAATTGGGTTAAAAATATATTTTGCAAACCAGTAATTATAATCCGCAAATGTGCCGTTGTTGAGTGCCTGTGCTGTCTAGAGCTCGGCAGAGTAACCGTGTAATACTCTTCCATATCAGTAGGTGGCAGCAGGTAGCTAATTGTGTTGTAGATGTCGGGAACGACGACGATGGTTTGCAGGTAAAAGGGTATCGAACGGCAAGTGCCGCTAAGAAAAGGCATTGAAGCTTAGAGATGGCTATGCAAAACAAAGCTAAAACTGAACTGGCTGCAAAGTAAACAAAAACAGAATGCTGGACGACAGCAAAGACTTACAGCGTGTGGAGCAGAGAAGGCGTCCACAAAGTACATATCCGTACATGCCATGACAATCAACACCCAAAATAGGAGCGCAAGACAAGAACTAAAACACTACACAGGAAAACACCAAAAAACTCCAAATAAGTCACGGCTTGATGTGACAGGTGGTGACAGTACACCTACTTTGCTTTGAGACAAGAGCTATAGTGATGCATGCTTGGTTATGGTTTGAATTCATATCCAACAATTGCGAGAACGACTTTTTACTGACAATATCGGCTGCTGAGTTTAATTTTTGTACGTTTTCTGCAGGTGGTAAGCCTCTGGGTTATTTTTAATTAAAAAAAATGTGCCTTGGCTCAGAAAAGGTTGAAAAACACTGGTATAAAACACCTGCAATGATCATTATTTTGCGTCCTGAATAATTATTTATAGCATAGTGGCCACTAACATGAAAAAATGTCTGCAATGACGCATGATGTTGTTAGATTGAGTCTTGCCCCAAAATTCCACCGAGTGTATTTGTGTTGTATTGAGGCTGAGCTGCTACTGTTCTGTGCTTTAGTCCAAAATGTTCAACGTGGGAATTGGTCATTGCAACCTGCGTATTGTGACCACTAGGGGTGTCCAAAGATGGATTTTCGAGTTAATCACGATTCTTAATCGATTAAAAAAAATCATATCAATCCAGCCACTCAGGTAAATAACATTGTTGACATAGATGCCAATATCTACTGGACAGATTTACTTTAGAAAGTAGTAAAAAAACCAAGTAAATTAAGACAAAATAAATCTGTTCAAACTGTTACTGTTGCACTTTCTTGAAAGCTTAAAAGTTGGGAACCATTATAAATTATTGTTTTTTTGTGTGTGTCATTGTATGTATGGGAAAATTACCTGACGACACAAAAAAGCTAAACAGTTGAAATATGTGCCATATCAAACAATGGAAGTCCAGCAACTTTTTGCATCTTAACGCTAAGACAACGGAAATGTTGATTATCGGTCCTGTTAACAATACCACCTAAACATTTGACAACCAAACAATTACACAAAGTGACTCTGTAAAGAATCTGGGTATTATCTTGGACCCAACTCTCTCATTTGAGTCACACCTTAAGAGTGTTACTAAAACGGCCTTTTTTCATCTCCGTAATGTCGCTAAAATCCGTCCCATTTTGTCTACCACTGAGATTATTATTCATGCGTCCATTTCGTCTCGTCTCGATTACTGTAACGTATTATTTTCAGGTCTCCCTATGTCTAGCATTAAAAGATTACAGCTGGTAAAAAATGCGGCTGCTAGACTTTTGACAAGAACAAGAAAGTTTGACAATGTTACGCCTATACTGGCTTCCTGTGCACTTAAAGGCCTACTGAAATGAAATTGTTTTATTTAAACGGGGATAGCAGATCCATTCTATGTGTCATACTTGATCATTTCGCGATATTGCCATATTTTTGATGAAAGGATTTAGTAGAGAACAACGACGATAAAGGTCGCAACTTTTCGTCGCTGATAAAAAAAAGCCTTGCCTGTACCGGAAGTAGCGTGACGTCACCAGAGGAAGGACTCCTCATATTCTACCATTGTTTTCAATGGAGCGAGAGAGATTCGGACCGAGAAAGCGACGATTACCCCATTAATTTGAGCCAGGATGAAAGATTCGTGGATGAGGAAATTGAGAGTGAAGGACTAGAGAGGCAGTGCAGGATGTATATTTTTTCGCTCTGACCGTAACTTAGGTACAAGGGTTCATTGGATTCCACACTTTCTCCTTTTTCTATTGTGGATCACAGATTTGTATTTTAAACCACCTCGGATACTATATCCTCTTGAAAATGAGAGTCGAGAACGCAAAATGGACATTCACAGTGACTTTTATCTCCACGACAATACATCGGCGAAGCTCTTTAGCTACTGAGCTAACGTGATAGCATCTGGTTCAAATGCAGATGGAAACAAAATAAATAAATCCCTGACTGGAAGGATAGACAGAAGATCAACAATACTATTAAACCATGGACATGTAAATACACGTTTAATAATTCTCAGCCTGGCAAAGCTTAACAATGCTGTTGCTAACGACGCCATTGAAGCTAACTTAGCAACCGGACCTCACAGAGCTATGATAAAAACATTAGCTCTCCACCTACGCCAGCACTCATCTGCTCATCAACACCCGTGCTCACCTGCGTTCCAGCGATCGACGGCGCGACGAAGGACTTCACCCGATCATCCGTGCGGTTGCCAGCTAGCGCGTCTGCTATCCAAGTAAGTCCTCCTGGTTGTGTTGCTACAGCCAGCCGCTAATACACCGATCCCACCTACAACTTTCTTCTTTGCAGTCTCCATTGTTCATTAAACAAATTGCAAAAGATTCACCAACACAGATGTCCAGAATACTGTGGAGTTTTGAAATGAAAACAGAGATTTTTTGTATTGGATTCAATGGGGTACCAATACTTCCGTTTATCTAGTGACGTCACGCGCATACGTCATCATATATAGACGTTTTCAACCAGAAGTTTAGCGGGAAATTTTAAATTACACTTTATAAGTTAACCCGGCCGTATTGGCATGTGTTGCAATGTTAAGATTTCATCATTGATGTATAAACTATCAGACTGCGTGGTCGGTAGTCGTGGGTTTCAGTAGGCCTTTAAGATGCGACTTTAAGGTTTTACTCATTACGTATAAAATACTACACGGTCTAGCTCCATCCGATCTTGCTGATTGTATTGTACCATATGTCCCGGCCAGAAATCTGCGTTCTAAGAACTCCGGCTTATTCGTGATTCCCGGAGCCCAAAAAAAGTCTATAGAGTGTTTTCTATTCGGGCTCCAGTACTCTGGAATGCCCTACCAGTAACAGTGAGAGATGTTACCTCAGTAGAAGCATTTAAGTCCCATCTTAAAACTCATTTATACACCCTAGCCTTTAAATAGGCCCCTTTTTCGACCAGTTGATCTGCTGTCTCTCTTTTCTGCTCTGTCCCCCTCTCCTGTGCAGAGAGGGTATCAGATGGCCACAGATCAGCTTCCATGGTGGAGGCGCTAGCTGTTCCAAGTGGACCACTCCGCTATGCATCAGTTGGGGACGTCTCAGACTTGTTTACATACAAGAGGATCCACTATAAACTGGACTCTCCCATTAACTGTATCCACTCAGCACAGTTCACCCAAGGGTGGGCTCCCCACATCCAAGGTTTCTCCTTTTCCCCATTGGGTTGAGCTTTTTCTTGCCCTGATATGGATCTGGATGTGGCTTGCGCAGCCCTTTGAGACACGTGTGATTAATGGCTATATAGCTCAACTTTGATTGATTACTGTACCAAAAATGAAGTGAACTGTGACCCTAAGACAGAGGTGTGTATACTGTTACCCCACTACATTCAACTACAACCATGTGGTGCTGGACTTGTCTAACAAAAAGTTACTTATTTTTGTCTTTCCTCCTCATGGCAAAACAAGTCGTTGCCATTCAAAAAGTGACATGTCAGCAAGCCACTTCCTTGCAGGAGGACAAAAAAATGCAGGAGGACATTAGTGGTTGAGCACCAGGAGGTGGGGAGGGGGGGGTCATGATGCCAAATTAAAGGGGAAGAGTGGAGCGTGCACTTACACTCGCTCATGATGTGCTCTGTCAGCCTCCACTGCCTATAATGGCACGAGAAGGGCCACTTAACGAGTAATCATCCCCCCCCACCCGCCTGGGGGCTGTGTCCTCCACTCATTCCATTCACCCTCAGATTCCTGCTATGATCTCTAATCATAAATGAAGTGTAGATCAGGATCAGGGACAGTGGTCCACACACACACACACATTGCCCCCTTGGCAAGGGGCCCATAATGACAGGGCTCTTTGGTTAGTAAAGAGGCCAACAAGGCCTTTGAATGAGGGATGACTGCATTTAATGCTATCACAGCTTTGGAAGGTCATTTTCTGGCAGAGGGGATGTCACAGGTAGCAAATTAGGTCATTTGCCCCCCCGCCCCCACACCTCGCGTTTTGGGTCTTTACTCTCCACTCCACCCATTGCCTGATTGCGAGCAGGGCGCATTATACAATTATTTTCATTTGGAAAAGCATTAATGCTTTCCCTCGACCACTCGCGCGTATTTACACAATTTGCTACCTGTTGACTTTTTTGTCAACACTTTGTCGACACATGCTGTACGGCAGCAGCTATGCTTCAGGGGATTTATGATTAGGTCTGCAGCTATCCATTATTTATTCTATCGTTTTGTTTGTTCATTAATCGAGTAATCGTGACAAAACACACCTTAATGTGTATTTTGAGGGAAATAGCTGAAATAAAAAATGTTCTCCTGCCATAACCTTCATTTGACCTTTTTTACCTTCACTTTTTACCTTCATTTACCTTGTTTTACTTTTTATTTGCCTTTTTCACTTTCCTTTACTTTCTATGTATTTTCTGTATACGTATTTACCTTCTTTTACCATCTACAGTTAGGTCCATAAATCATACTTGCCAACCTTGAGACCTCCGATTCCGGGAAGTGGGGTGGGGTGTGGTTGGGGGCGTGTTTAATAGGGGAGGAGTATATTTACAGCTAGAATTCACCAACTCGAGTATTTCATATATATATATATATATATATATATATACACATATATATATATACATATATATATATACATATATATATATATACATATATATATATACATATATATATATATACATATATATATACATATATATATATATATACATATATATATACATATATATATATATATATATATATACATATATATATACATATATATATATATACATATATATATACATATATACATATATATATACATATATATATATACATATATATATATATATATATATATATATATATATATATATATATATATATATATATATATGTAGGTCACACTGAGGGTGGACGTATAAACAACTTTAACACTGTTACAAATATGCGCCACACTGTGAACCCACACCAAACAAGAATGACAAACACATTTCGGGAGAACATCCGCACCGTAACACAACATAAACACAACAGAACAAATACCCAGAAGCCCTTGCAGCACTAACTCTTCCGGGACGCTACAATATACCCCCGCTACCCCCCACCTTCTCAACCTCCTCATGCTGTCCCAAATTCCAAGCTGCTGTTTTGAGGCATGTTAAAAAAAAATAATGTACTTTGTGACTTCAATAATAAATATGGCAGTGCCATGTTGGCATTTTTTTCCATAACTTGAGTTGATTTATTTTGGAAAACCTTGTTACATTGTTTAATGCATCCAGCGGGGGCATCACAACAAAATTAGGCATAATAATGTGTTAATTCCACGACTGTATATATCGGTATCGGTTGATATCGGAATCGGTAATTAAGAGTTGGACAATTTCGGAATATCAGCAAAAAAGCCATTATCGGACATCTCTAATCAATATACATAAATTAAAGATGCATCAATAATCGATTTTTAATCGAATCGTAGCTCCTGAACCGCAATGGTATCGTGAGGTGCACAAAGATTCCCACCCATAATAATATTAGTAAAAATAAATGTTGCAGTAATGCTTCTACAGGTTCCCCATAAGGGGACAAAGGTCAGCTCCTCCACTCCTGCCTGTCAAGTACTTGTGGCGACCCGTGCTAATGGACTGCTAATAGAAGTGAATGTTGCAGGGAGCAGCTTCCCTTTGGTGGAAAGTGTCACAAAGGGGGTGATTAATGACACCCACTCCTGTACATCGTAAGTCCATACCTTCTTTCCCTCCTTCCTTCCTCTCTACGCTAATCTTTCGGTCCCATGTGCTTCCTCGCCGTCTTGCCATATCATTGCAACATGCAATCTTTTCATGTGCTTCTCAGGAAGGAACATAAACGTGCGAAGGAATCTGGAAGCTTTTACGGCAACGCGTCACGGAGCATCAAACGGGTAAAAAACAAAAGGTCTCAGGTGCTGTAGGCATGTTTTCCATGCAGACGTTTCTCGCGGTGTCAACTTAACACCTCGTCAAGCCTGTACTTACACTGACGTCAGGGTTCTACAGAACTGAGCGACTAAATTAAATATGGTGGTTTTCCAACGCTTAGACTAAATGACTTGAAATTTGACATGTTTTAAGGCTGGAAAGTAAAACAGAGAGACGTCATTTGAGAGCGGGGGAGCCAAGGGAGGGTTGAGTTCAACTGTAGCCAATAAGAGAGGCCCTCATTCATTGCAGCAATGACTAGATGGCATATACACTATATGGTCACTTTTTCCATATGGCAGAATAAACATCGGTGCCACCCCACACCCCACCAGGGTATTTACATACCGTTACTGTGCAATGAAAACCCTGTTCCACCAACTCTAGACAAAAATCTAATTTTTGCTTTTCTATTTGCTGTTGGTTGAAAAACAATAGGTAAAACTGGTACCATGAAATAAAGAACTACCTGCAACTTGAGTCAAAAAGCAACAAAACTTTGAAACAATGAAAACCCTGTATGACCGACTTTAACGATTTTATTTTATTTTATTTTTTCAGAAAAGAAAATGTGTTTTTAAATTCACAAAAGAGGATAGAATTGGAAAAACAGAAGTGTTTCAGATTTATGACTAAATATTTTCAAATGGTTTCTGTTCACTGAAAACCCTGCATTTCTATTGTTTATCTGCTTTTTTTGTTGTTTTTTCCACAGAGGAGGCAACTTTGGTTAAGTTTTATGAGCAAATACGAAACAGGCTTCGGTTAAAAAAATTAAAAAATCCAAAATCTGAATTTTACCGTTCATTTTGACAGGAGAAAAAATCGGATACATGTCACACATAGGCAAAAATAATAGGAATTGACCTGCGATGTGAACATAGTCTTGGTTGACAATATTTACAAACAAAACTAAATTGGATCCTGTCTGTACTTTTTAGACATCCCCCATCTAAACACTGGTACCATGCGATAAAAACTACCTGCAACTTTTGTCAAAAAGCAACAAACATTTTTTGCAATACAGCTTCAAAACAAAGATTGTTAAACGTTAATATACAACGAAAACCCTGTATTACAGACTTTAATGTTTTGGTTTTTTTTGAAAAAAAAAAGTTTTTAAATTCACAAAATAGGATACAATTGGAAAAACAGAAGTGTTTCTGATTTGACAAAATATTTTCAAATGGTTTCTGTTCACTAAAAACCCAGCATTTCCATTTTTTAACTATCTGCTTTTTTTGTTGTTTTTTCCACAGAGGAGGCAACTTTGGTTAGGTTTTATGAGCAAATACGAAACAGGCTTCTGTTAAAAAAAATAAAATGCAAAATCAGAATTGTACTGTTCATTCTGACAGGAAAAAAAAAATCAGATACATGTCACACTAACAGCGTTCGGAATAAAATCATCCAAATATGATTAGCAGCAAAATAGTCACTGTCGTGGCTCGGAGAGCGTACGCAAGCGACAACAGGTATGCTAGCTAGATGATGCAAACTACAGAGCTTGATTCGGTGCTCCTGATCGTGTCCTTGTTCATTCATTACTTGTATAGCGCTTTTGTACCTTCAAGGTACTCAAAGCGCTTTGACAGTATTTCCACATTTACCCATTCACACACACATTCACACACTGATGCCCCCCCACACACACACACATCCATTACTTACATCAGGGGTGTCCAAAGTGCGGCCCGGGGGCCATTTGCGGCCCCCAGCTAATTGTTTACCGGCCCGCCACACATTCTGGAAATGCTATTGCAAAAATAAACAAAGAACATTCAAAAAAGTGTAATGAGGTGAAATCTAACGAGAAAAAGTTGACACAAAGCTGCCATGCAGGCTGTTTATTTTATGTTGTCTCTTTTTTCCTTTTGCCATTGCTCAAAAAATAATAATGACAAAAAAATCCATGTTATAATGAATTATTTTTAAGGCTCCAGTTACTTCAAATATTTCACTTTAAAATGTCTTATGCGGTAAATATTGCTTATATTGTGTAGATGCCATATAAAAACATCAAAGTTTTATTTGACAAAAGAGCATAAAACAAACAAAGTAATAGTTCAAACGTAAAATCGACAGATATATCTGAAGTTGATCTCGTAACTTGAGTGTTGAAAGTAAAAGAAAAACCTAATAAAAATGTATCACTTTATGAGTGGGGCACCTTTTGGAACCCAAATATATTTAGTGGTATTGTATTTATCTTTTCACTGTGATTACTCAAAAAATATTAAAGAATTAAAATCAATAGTGTCCTGCATTATTGATCTTTTAGGGCTCTAATTACTAAATACTGCATATTTCAGTTTTACTATAAAAAAACTTATTATTTTTATTACTTTATATGAACTTGAAGTTTGACTTATTTTTAACATTTTAATGACTGAGACCCTTTATGGTCCCCGGGACCCCTAAAGGTAAAATAAATTTAAAAAATCCATATATTTTGTCACGTTTTGGAAATGAAAAATATCAAAATGGCCCCCACATGCTTTAATTTTTCCATGTGCGGCCCTCAGTGGAAAAAGTTTGGACACCCCTGGCTTACATGAACTAGAGAAAATCCAAAATGAAAAGAAAAGAAAACAACAACAACAAAAAACAGATAATAATAACAATAATTCATACATTAACCATCTGACCAATCCTGCAATTCATTTTGACACAAAAAATAATGTTTAAAAACGCAGATTTACGCGTTTTCACGGACATTTCACATGCCTGTTATTGGACGGGAAAAAATGCGTCCTAATCTAAAAAATACAAGACTCATTCAAACCGAAGCAGGAAATGTATGCTAGTGACATCAAATCATACATTAAACACCAAAACAATGCCCCAGTAACAAATGACCGACATGACTGAAGCATTGTTGCAAGTGCTAAAATAGCCAACATTGATATGTTTTTTTCCCCCTGCTCATAAATACTATATGGCATCAAGTGGAGCAGGGACGCAAAGTCAGCAGGCGTTTCTCTCAATAATTACCACTCGCTACCAACTCGCCTTGCAACCCCTCACAAAGACCTCTGACCCCACGCGGCACTTTTGTACTTATCTTGTGTGTATTGTTGCTCGGTGCCCTCCTATTTCGCCCAAGTGAACATGAGAAGGAACCTTAATATCCCTCAATTACATCCTGTTGCCACTTTTAATTGCGTCACGCTGGAAGCTCGGCGAGGTCGGCCAAGGGCTATCATGTGAGGTAATTCCTAAGTGCCGCTCCCGCCGCACAATGCGCTCATTGTGCACGCAGGTTGTGTTTCGCGAGTGACCGCTACGGGTTGTAATGTTAGCGCCCCCCGAGGAGCCGCTTGTCAAGTCACGGGGAAGGCCTGCAAGAATAATAATGATAGAAATAACAGCGGCTTTAACGGGCAGTTCTCAGATCAGCGCGAGAGGAGAGAGCGCGCCGCAGTGCTGATCGTAAAGTCTTAAAGTGCACCGAGTCACAGTATTTTAGAGACTATATATATTAAAGATCCTTTAA
This sequence comes from Entelurus aequoreus, assembly GCF_033978785.1. Taxonomy (NCBI): domain Eukaryota; kingdom Metazoa; phylum Chordata; class Actinopteri; order Syngnathiformes; family Syngnathidae; genus Entelurus; species Entelurus aequoreus. The sequence goes on from NC_084751.1 coordinate 1,946,570, forward strand.
CTTTTCCGCTCATAAACAGGCCCCGGAGGAGACATCATCAAAGAGGAGCATAAGGACGCCATTGTATAAAATGTGGAGCACCCGGAGCGGCCCGACATCGCCGGACATCAACCTGAACTTACGCGGTTTTTGCACGAAACAATAAACTTCTGTGAGTGACTTTCCTTAAATACTTATGTTTTTACATCCTGGGTCAGTCTGACTTCACTGAGAAAAGGACATACTGGTCTTCTGTGGTGACTAACGGAACATGTACGGTGCCAACCGTCGGCTTGGCACACATGCAAGCAAATGTTGTAGCTAAACCAAACCAACTTCCCAAAGCATTTACGACATATTTGCACAGGCAAGCCAAACAAATGAAAGAGCCTTTCACTTTTAACAACTTCATCCACACGCTCAATTTTAGGTTAAAACTTTCTTTTTTTCAAACTTCAAAATGTGTGTTCGTTCATAGACAGACTTAGACTTCCTTTTATTGTCATTCCAAATTTGAAATTTGAAATGTTGTTGCAATAGCTCGTCGTAGTGCAGGATAAAAGAGCAATAAGGTGCAGATATAAATAAATAGATTACTGTACAGATAAATATATTGCACTTTACATATGCATCCACGTTTATGGATGTATGTTATATTGTCTTTATATAACAATAATAGATTTTATTTGTAAAAAAAGCACTTTACATTGAGTAAACAACCTCAAAGTGCTACAGTGTATTAAAAAATAAATAAATAAAAAGTAGGGATGTCCGATAATGGCTTTTTGCCGATATCCAATATTCTGGTATTGTCCAACTCTTAATTACAGATACCGATATCAATATATACAGTCGTGGAATTAACACATTATTATGCCTAATTTGGACAACCAGGTATGGTGAAGATAGGGTCTTTTTTTTTAAATAATAAAATAAGATAAATGAATTAAAAACATTTTCTTGAATAAAAAAGAAAGTAAAACAATATAAAAACAGTTACATAGAAACTAGTAATTAATGAAAATGAGTAAAATTAACTGTGAAAAGGTTAGTACTATTAGTGGACCAGCAGCACGCATGTATGCTTACGGACTGTATCCCTTGCAGACTGTATTGATATATATTGATATATAATGTAGGAACCAGAATATTAATAACAGAAAGAAACAACCCTTTTGTGTGAATGAGTGTGAATGGGGGAGGGAGGTTTTTTGGGTTGGTGCACTAATTGTAAGTGTATCTTGTGTTTTTTATGTTGATTTAATAAAAATAAAAAAAAAATAAAAAAAAAATGATACCGATTATAAAATAAACTATACCGATAATTTCCGATATTACATTTTAGGCCGATATTATCGGACATCTCTAATAAAAAGATAATAAAAATTTTAAAAAATAAAAACTAGAACAGCCTAATAGCTAGAACTAGTATACATATATCTAAGACAAAGGCTTTTTTAAAAAGAAGGGTTTTTAAGCCTTTTTTTTAAAAGCATCCAAAGTCTGTGGTGCCCTCAGGTGGTAAGGGAGAGCGTTCCACAGACCGGGAGCGGCGGAGCAGAAAGCCCGGTCTCCAATTGTTCGTAGCTTTGTCCTCGGAGGTTGGAGGAGGTTAGCCTGTCCGGAGCGGAGGTGTCGTGTGGGGGATTTGGGGGTGAGTAGTTCTTTGAGGTAAAGGGGGGGCATTTCCATGGAGGCACTGGTGGGTTAGTAGGGAGACTTTTTATTCAATCCTGAGTGGAGCAGGAAGCCATATATAGGGTTGTCCATTATTTTCAGGGACCGGCTTTCCACTTGTGCCAGGTAAATACAGCAAGAATAAGTGCGTGAAAAACACAACTCACTATAACGCTGAATTAGTGTTTCTTTGCAATGAGATGCAGGTGGAAATCAGTCGGTATATTTATTTTTAGGAACACTAATACAAAACCTCACAATAATGTCTGATTGAATGCTAAAAACGTTATGACAGACCCAATTAAAAAAACGGAATGGAATTCCAATTTTTTTTTACTGAATGAGACACTCAGAATGTACATGAAAATAAAGAATGTGGGATTTACAATATTAACTATAAACGATAAAACACTGAATATTGACAACATATGAACGTCACAACCCCTCTCGATCAACATATTTTAAAATTTGAGCCAAACGCAACAAAAATGCAACAAAATATGAACGCTAAGGGTAAAAAAAAAAAACACCTACACTTTGATATATCTGATGTATCACTAAGCTTTAGAACTTTGTTGTAAAAATCTCCTTCCGCGTCTGTCCCTGACACCCACATTTCAGGCTGGCCACTCTGGAAACGCTCCCCACCCACACTGCTTGCTGCCTCGTCTGAGCTGCTGTGACTTAGATTACCATAGTAACTAATTAGATTACCATAGTAACTAATATATCATGCAAAAGTGCAGATTCCAACCATTGAAATACTTTGTATAGTTCAAGACTTACGGTCATTTTAAAACATCACTGCACATCATAATACCAGCCACAGCTTCGATCTTAAAGATCTAAAATAAACTATTTGGGAATGTCCGGCGGGCCAGATTGAAAAGCTTAACGGGCCTTAATTTGCCCAGGTCTGTGTTATATAGATGACTCTGGTTATACCAGTGATGTGCGGTGAGGTTCATGGCTGGTGAGGCACTGACTTCATCACAGTCAGATTTACAAACATGAACCCTAAAGAGTATCTTATTCACCATTTGATTGGCAGCAGTTAACGGGTTATGTTTAAAAGCTCATACCAGCATTCTTTACACATACAAACTGTAGCACACAAAAAAGCACATTTAATTAAAAAAACATTATTATGGTCTTACCTTTACTTATAAATGAAGTCCATGCGCCGCTCCTTCTGAACAAAAGCATCGATAACTTGTGTATAGAAGTCTTCCTTATCTTTCTTCAGTTTTAAAAGTCTCCCTGTCTCGATGGAGATCACTGAAGCAAACCTTTTAGCTCCGGCGTTGGTCTTCCTTTAATTATTACCTCATGCTTTGATTGAAAGTCCAGTTTAGAAAACTGCTTTATTTTAGATGTATGTATGTGGGCTCTGTACCGAGGATGTCGTTGTGGCTTGTACAGCCCTTTGAGACACTTGTGATTTAGGGCTATATAAATAAACATTGATTGATTGATTGATGATAGATGTAATCCTCCATGTTAAAAGTCCAGGCGAGAGGAAAAAAGAAACGATCGCTGCCGCTGCACTTGACTTGCTAACTGTAGCTTGTTGTCACTTATTCTGCAGCCGAGTAGTCGCAAGAATGATCCCTGGGATCACCAGCGCCCTCTACCACCGTGAGGCGTGCCTCACCCATTGCGTCTTCGCAGCCGTTTTATGATTGCTCAGCACAAGAAATACGTTACACACATACAGTTGTTGACAAAATACACTGTACATTATATACCTCAGCTAACTAAACTATGGAAATGTATAATATAATTCATATAGCAATACAGTCTCACTGCACAGCAGGCCAGCAGTTAGCCGAGTCATTGCGCAATCCATGGTGAGGCTCAACTGGGTGCTGACTCACCGCAAGTCTCCTCTCAGTATTTGAACGGCAAATGTGAAAATTCAGCGATTTTGAATAAAAATAATCTAAAACTGGTGAAGTTAAATGGAAAATAACTTTATAGTATAATCACTGGATACATATAACAAGTTAATTTTTTTTTTTTCTTTTTACATTTTTTTTCTTTCCATGATGGCATGTGAGGCACTGCCTCACCTGCCTCCCCTGACTGCACGTCACTGGGTTATACTGTACATACTGTAAGGTCTTTGACTATCTTTTTTGCAGTAGGCCTTTAAAGACAGCAGAGCGCTCCTGTAACTCAAACTAAAATCTCGTGCCACTGTAGAGAGGAGATAATATAAGAAAAAAGCTGCGAGTTTGAAACCCCAGTGGAGTGGGTCCCTATGTAGAAGATCTTTGACTAGCATCAGCATAGTGTTTTTTCCATCTTAATATATACTTGATTCATGACTACCATAAAGTCTGGCCAACAGTCCTTAGTTTTCTGAAAATGTGGTACCTGGAAAAATGTAGTTGACTAGGCCTGGCCTAGAACCGTAACAACATATCCGATACATGTAATCTGAGAAGCAACTGTAACTTTCTGCAAGAGTCGAGGCTGACAAATGTTTCCGAGCAGCTTTCGAGGCAACACACGGGAGATACCTGACTTCCATCTGTTCTCGCACAAAAGACTTTGCAATCAAGATGCTGTCACTGAGCGCCCGGCAACCTCTCCTGGCACTTCCCAGCTTATAGATGCCTCAACCTGTCTCCTTTGTCAAGAGTTCACAGGGTTAATGAGAGCGCTTTATTTCCCAGAACTCCCAACCAGGAGGGAAAGAGGAAGCGACAGTCCGTCCAAGTTAAGGCCAGATTCAACGAGAACCTTCTCTCTGAAGACCGCCGCCAAAGCCCAAACAATATGAATTCAGATTACTGGCTTTTATTTAGCACACGGTGAGTCACTTTGCTAGTGCAGCACTTTCACGCTGAAGAAGTCGATCTCCGGCGATTTGGAAAATGAGTGGAGCTCGTCAGTAACCCCGAATTAGCCCAGCTCGTTAATTACACTCAAACTGTGTTCTCACTGCCGTATCGACCTTTTAATGGCCACAAGAAGGGTCCTCGTTCCCATCAAGTCAATGACACGGAGGGGTGGCTATTATGTCATGTCCGTCAAGAAAGAAACCAAACCTTCGCCTTTTTCTTTTGCACTCCCTCATTAACAATTCAGGACCAAGATGGAGGTCTGGAGCAGACAGATAAGGTTACTTGTAGATACATTTTAGCGTCTCAACTTTAATGAGTACAACATTTGATTGTATAACTTGGAATTTGTTTTTAGGGGGACTTGACTCCAGTCACACAAAAACAATTTTATTGATTTCAAAATAGTTTTTTACTTTTTTGTGTCTAAAAAACAACACACTGTTTGACTCTAGGACTGATTAAACAATAGGGTTCTACAACTAGTGCTAGCACAACATTATTTTCATATAAAGTATATTTGACTACTTCTTGCAGTTGATTTCCGTAATATATAGGATCTTTAACTAGCGTTTTTGTACAGTAGGATTTTAAAAACAATGAAGGACTCAGGTTATACATAAGATCTTTGACTGTTTGCAGTACATTCCTAGAAACAGCAGAGGATCGATTTCATAAACAGAAATTATTTGTACCGTTTTGCAGTCAATTCCTAGAAACAGCAGAGGATTGATTTCATAAACAGGACTTCTGTGTTTTGTTTTTGCAGTAGATTCCTAAAAACAGCAGAGCCGTCTTGTCATACTCAGTATCTAACACCAGTGTTTCTGTAGGAGATTCCTAAAAACAACAGGAGGGTTCATTTCATATACAGGACTTATTTGTACCGTTTTTGCAGTAGATACCTAAAAACAGCAGAACTTCCTTGTCACATAAAGGATCTTTGGCTAGCGTTTCTGCAGTAGATGCCTAAGAACAGCTTAGGGTTATTGTCATACATAGGACCTAAGGAGTCCTGTTTTTGTGGCAAATTCCTGAAAACAGCAGCAATTTCTTGTCACATACACTATCTCTGTACACGCGTACACACGTTTGTGTATACACACACACAAAAGTGTATACACGCACACACACACAAGTATGTATATATACACACATACACAAAAATGGATATATAGATAGATAGTACTTTATTGATTCCTTCAGGAGAGTTCCCTCAGGAAAATTTAATATATATATATATATATATATATATATATATATATATATATACATACATATATACATACATACATACATACACACGTACACAAAAATGTGTAAATATAAGATTGTATACATACATAAATATATGTATATATACACATACATACAAATATACATATACCGTACATATATGAACACATACATATATACATATACACACACACACACACACACACACACACACACACACACACACACACACACACACACACACACACACACACACACACACACACACACACACACACACACACATATGCATGTGTGAGTTTGTCTTCACAACTACAGAAGTAAAAAAATGTTTTTACTTTGTGTGTTTTGCATTCTGAAGTGAGGTTGCAACTCTCTACTCCCATCTAGTGCTAGATATATTTTTTTCATCATTCTAGCTATAGTGGAAAGGGGGGCCCTCACAACCTACTTACCAAACATGGGTCCACACAAAGTTGGCAAGACATGTACGTGTGTGTGTGTGTGTGTGTGTGTGTGTGTGTGTGTGTGTGTGTGTGTGTGTGTGTGTGTGTGTGTGTGTGTGTGTGTGTGTGTGTGTGTGTGTGTGTGTGTGTGTGTGTGTGTGTGTGTATGATCTTTGAACAATGTTTCTGCAGTAGATTCCTAAAAACAGCAGAGCTTTCTTTTCACGTACAGGATCTTTGACTAGCATTTCCAGTAGTGGGTTCCTTTCATAAGATCTATGAGTACTGTTTTTGTGACAAATTCCTAAAAACAGCAGAGCTTTCTTGTCACATACATGAACTTTGACTAGCATTTATACGGCAGAAACTTAAAAACAGCAGTGGTTCTTTTCATAGTAAGTCCTGTTTCTGTAGTAGATTACTAAAAACTGCAGAGTGTTCGTGTTGTACGTGTACACAGGATCTTTGACTAGCATTTCTACGGTAGATGCCTAAAAACAGCAGTGGGTTCCTTTCATACATAGGATCGATAAGTCCTGTTTGTGGCAAATTTCTAAAAACAGCAAACATTCTTGTCATATACTCAGGATCTTTGATAAGTGCTTCTGTAGTAGCTTGCTAAAAACAGCATGTATATATATAGGATCATTGGCAAGTGTTTTGGAAGTACTTGTACGTCGTTAAAAACGTGTTGCTTTATTGACCAGCACGTCCTAAAGAGCAGCAGACCGCTCCTGTATACTCTATACAAGATTTCCATAGCATACTGCATCCTAATTTACGAGTTTGGGGGAAATATGCACAAAATGGCATGGCGTTGAAAACATAGTCCAATCAGTAGGCTGGAATGCTAAAACTAGTTAGCCGTTGACTCATCAATATGACCTGTTGATTTTCCAGTGATTCAACGTTTACACTTGTGCCAGAAAACAATACAATGGCAACAGTTTTGACCCTGGAACAGATTCAACTTCTACAGCGTTTCATGAGTCAAACTGCTTTGATCCCCAATGTAAAGTCAACACATTTCTCCTTCCCGTCATGTTCTTTTCAGTATTCCAAAAAAATATATAAAAATACAAACTAAATCAGCCCACCTAGGTTATTTCCAGAGGCAAACATCACTTGTCTCCTGACACGCATACTAAGCGCCCCGCACAGACGGATTCCACCTTGTTCCCTCTTTTTGTTTGACACACAATCTGACTTGAGGAGGCAGCAGATTAAGTCTACGGTTTCGGGTGCTGTGGCGTTATCTCCACGCTCGGCTTTAACAGAGAGGAAAAAGACCCACTGAAAGAAGATTTTGTTGTTTGTTTTTGTTTTGTTTTACAAAAAATAAGGCTCGTTTGGATTTCCTATTTAATCTTATAAGCAATAGTGTACACAATTGTTGTCTATAGAGCAGTGGTTCTTAACCTTGTTGGAGGTACCGAACCCCACCAGTTTCATGTGCGCATTCACCGAACCCTTCTTTGGTAACACTTTAGTATGGGGAACATATTCTAAGTAACAAAGACTTATTTTAGAGTTATTTGGACACTAGGGGAACATATTCTAAGTAACAAAGACTTATTTTAGAGTTATTTGGACACTAGGGGAACATATTCTAAGTAACAAAGACTTAATTTAGAGTTATTTGGACACTAGGGGAACATATTCTAAGTAACAAAGACTTAATTTAGAGTTATTTGGACACTAGGGGAACATATTCTAAGTAACAAAGACTTATTTTAGAGTTATTTGGACACTAGGGGAACATATTCTAAGTAACAAAGACTTATTTTAGAGTTATTTGGACACTAGGGGAACATATTCTAAGTAACAAAGACTTAATTGGAGTTATTTGGACACTAGGGGAACATATTCTAAGTAACAAAGACTTAATTTAGAGTTATTTGGACACTAGGGGAACATATTCTAAGTAACAAAGACTTAATTTAGAGTTAATTGGACACTAGGGGAACATATTCTAAGTAACAAAGACTTAATTTAGAGTTATTTGGACACTAAGGGAACATATTCTAAGTAACAAAGACTTAATTTAGTTATTTGGACACTAGGGGAACATATTCTAAGTAACAGACTTAATTTAGAGTTATTTGGACACTTGGGAAACATATTCTAAGTAACAAAGACTTAATTTAGAGTTATTTGGACACTAAGGGAACATATTCTAAGTAACAAAGACTTAATTTAGAGTTATTTGGACACTAAGGAACATATTCTAAGTAACAGACTAAATTTAGAGTTATTTGGACACTAGGGGAACATATTCTAAGTAACAAAGACTACATTTTGAGTTATTTAGACACTAGGGGAACATATTCTAAGTAACAGACTTAATTTAGAGTTATTTGGACACTAGGGGAACATATTCTAAGTAACAAAGACTAAATTTAGAGTTATTTGGACACTAGGGGAACATATTCTAAGTAACAGACTTAATTTAGAGTTATTTGGACACTAGGGGAACATATTCTAAGTAACAAAGACTAAATTTAGAGTTATTTGGACACTAGGGGAACATATTCTAAGTAACAAAGACTTAATTTAGAGTTATTTGGACACTAAGGGAACATATTCTAAGTAACAAAGACTAAATTTAGAGTTATTTGGACACTAGGGGAACATATTCTAAGTAACATAGACTTAATTTACAGTTATTTGGACACTAGGGGAACATATTCTAAGTAACAAAGACTTAATTTAGAGTTATTTAGACACTAGGGGAACATATTCTAAGTCATAAAGACTTATTTTAGAGTTATTTGGACACTAGGGGAACATATTCTAAGTAACAAAGACTTAACTTGGAGTTATTTGGACACTAGGGGAACATATTCTAAGTAACAAAGACTTAATTTAGAGTTATTTGGACACTAAGGAGCATATTCTAAGTAACAGACTAAATTTAGTTATTTGGACACTAGGGGAACATATTCTAAGTAACAAAGACTTAATTTACAGTTATTTGGACACTAGGGGAACATATTCTAAGTAACAGACTTAATTTAGAGTTATTTGGACACTAGGGGAACATATTGTAAGTAACAAAGACTAAATTTAGAGTTATTTGGACACTAGGGGAACATATTCTAAGTAACAAAGACTTAATTTAGAGTTATTTGGACACTAAGGGAACATATTCTAAGTAACAAAGACTTAATTTAGAGTTATTTGGACACTAAGGAACATATTCTAAGTAACAGACTACATTTATAGTTATTTGGACACTAGGGGAACATATTCTAAGTAACAAAGACTTAATTTACAGTTATTTGGACACTAGGGGAACATATTCTAAGTAACAGACTTAATTTACAGTTATTTAGACACAAGGGGAACATATTCGAAGTCACAAAGACTTAATTTAGAGTTATTTGGACACTAGGGGAACATATTCTAAGTAACAGACTTAATTTAGAGTTATTTAGACACAAGGGGAACATATTCTAAGTAACAAAGACTTAATTTACAGTTATTTGGACACTAGGGGAACATATTCTAAGTAACAGACTTAATTTAGAGTTATTTAGACACAAGGGGAACATATTCGAAGTCACAAAGACTTAATTTAGAGTTATTTGGACACTAGGGGAACATATTCTAAGTAACAAAGACTTAATTTAGACTTATTTGGACACTAGGGGAACATATTCTAAGTAATAAAGACTTAATTTAGAGTTATTTGGTTAGGGTTAGGGTCAGGGTTAGAGGGTTAGCGTTATAATAAGGCCATGCCGAATAAGGCATTAATAAGTACTTAATAATGACTAGTTAAGAGCCAATATGTTACTAATTTGCATGTTAATAAGCAACTAATTAATGGTGAATATGTTCCCCATACTAAAGTGTTACCATGTTTTTTTTACTGGTGCATAAAATGAACCGTGCATGAACATCACCTTGTTCAAAAGAACAAAACCAACACAGTGCATAAACTCACAACAAATTACACACCTGCAAATCAGTCTGACTTCTGCTGTTGCCGTAGCCGTAATACGCCGATAGGGAGAAGTTTTTATTTACACGATGAGTCGGGTGTGTCTTGACCTCCGCCGAACCCCTGAGGCCGACTCACCAAACCCCTAGGGTTCGATCGAACACAGGTTAAGAACCACTGCTATAGAGGATCTTTTACTGGGATTTGTGCATGTTGTATAGAGGATCTTTTTCAAGTATGTCCTAAAAAGAGCAGACTCATGTCATTAAGTGCATTAGTGTTTTTTTAAAGTAATAAAAACAGCAACGCACTCCGGACAGAGGATCTTAATAAGGGCAAAGCGCTCCTGTCATAAATAAAGATCTTTGATTCGCTTTTTTTTTTTTGCAGTAGAATTAAAAACAGCAGCTTTCTCTTGTCTTATAGCGGATCTTTGAATAAAGGTTGTTTGCAGTTGGTGCTGGAAGCAGAGTCCTCAAAAACAACAACAACAAAGCACTCTTGTGGTATAGATCAGGGTTTTTCAACCACTGTGCCGTGGCACACTAGTGTGCCGTGAGATACAGTCTGGTGTGCCGTGGGAGATTATGTAATTTCACCTATTTGGGTTAGAAATATTTTTTGCAAACCAGCAATTATAGTCTGCAAATAATGTGCCGTTTTTGAGTGTCTGTGCTGTCTAGAGCTCGGCAGAGTAACCGTGTAATACTCTTCCATATCAGTAGGTGGCAGCAGGTAGCTAATTGCTTTGTAGATGTCGGGAACACGTCGTGTGAGACAACGATGGTTTGTCGTGATCCCAATATGCAGACCACAGCGGGAGGCAGCACGCAGGTAAAAAGGTATCTAATGCTTAAACCAAAAATATACAAAAAGGTGAGAGCCCCTAAGAAAAGGCATTGAAGCTTAGGGAAGGCTATGCAGAACAAAACTAAAACTGAACTGGCAACAAGGTTAAACAAAAACAGAATGCTGGACGACAGCAAAGACTTACTGTAGAGCAAAGACGGCGTCCACAGAGTACATCCGAACATGACAATCAACAATGTCCCCACAAAGAAGGATAGCAACAACTTAGATAGTCTTGATTGCTAAAACAGAGCAGATGTGGGGAATAGCTTTTAAGGAAGACAGGAAAACACCAACAAAAGAGGAAAAGCCACCAAAATAGGAGCGCAAGACAAGAACTAAAACACTACACACAGGAAAACAGCAAAAAACTCAAGTCACGGCGTGATGTGACAGGTCGTGACAGTACACCTACTTTGAGACAAGAGCTATAGTGATGTATGCTTGGTTATGGTTTAAAGTCATATCCAACAATTGCGACAACGACTTTTTACTATCAACTGAGTTTCGTTTTTTAATAATTTCTACTGGTGGTGTGCCTCCGGATTTTTTTAACGCAAAATATGTGCTTTGGCTCAAAAAAGGTTGAAAAACACTGGTATAGATGATCTCTGGCTTAGGTGCTTCTTCAACCTAATGCATGACTTTATTACTATTTCAATTGTCATCTGTACACTTTGGTCATCTCCCATGTGACCTTTTAAACTAATTTAATTTTTAAAAAACGTACACACTTACAGAACAATTGTAATTGCACTCAAAGGAGTATTAAAGTCTTGTCAGCTTACCTAAAGGGGAACTGCACTTTTTTGGAATTTTGCTTATCGTTCACAATTCTTATGTAATACAAAAACACGTGTTTTTCCCTTTGTATCCATTCTAAGTTCTAAAATATGGCAAGTACGAAGTGGCTAACCACGTAGCTAATGGAATTACACTATTGCACCCATAGCGCCCTCTAAAAAAAATCTGAGGTTTTTTTGCAGTGGGTGCTTGGAAGCAGAGTCCTCAAAAATAACAACACAGAACAAAGCCCACTTGTGGTATAGATCAGTGGTTCTCAAATGGGGGTACGCGTACCCCTGGGGGTACTTGAAGGTATGCCAAGGGGTACGTGAGATTTTTTTCAAATATTCTAAAAATAGCAACAATTCAAAAATCCTTTATGAATATATTTATTGAATAATACTTCAACAAAATAAATGTTTAGAATTAAGTTCAAGAATCCAGATGGATCTGTATTACAATCCCCAAAGAGGGCACTTTAAGTTGATGATTACTTCTATTTGTAGAAATCTTTATTTATAATTGAATCACTTGTTTATTTTTCAACAATTTTTAGTTATTTTTATATCTTTTTTTCCAAATAGTTCAAGAAAGACCACTACAAATGAGCAATATTTTGCACTGTTATACAATTTAATCAATCAGAAACTGATGACATAGTGCTGTATTTTACTTCTTTATCTCTTTTTTTTCAACCAAAAATGCTTTGCTCTGATTAGGGGGTACTTGAATTTTAAAAAAATTCACAGGGGGTACATCACTGAAAAAAGGTTGAGAACCACTGGTATAGATGATCTCTGACTTAGGTGCTTCTTCATCCTAATGCATGACTTTGATACTATCTCACTAAGACTAAAATAATGCTATTTGGTAACAGTAGAAGAGAAAGTCAAACAAAAATACAGATAGACGGAGTAAATATCGAAAGGGTAAAAGAAAACACATTTTTGGGTGTAATAATAGATCAAATGAATTGGAACTCTCATGTAAAAAATATACAAAACTCACTTCATATTCTCCACTGTTCACTAGTGTTACCATATCTGAGTTATTGTGTAGAAATAAGGGGAAACAACTACAAATGTGCGCTTCATTCCCTAACTGTGTTACAAAAAAGATCAATTAGAATAATACATCATGTTGGATATGGAGAACATACAAACCCTTTATTTATTAAATCACAATTATTGAAATTCAACGATTTGGTGCATGTGCAAACAGCTAAAATTATGTACCAAGCAAACTATTAACCTGCTAGCCAAGATTGTACAACAATTCTTCTCAACAAAAGAGAAGGATTATAACCTTAGGAGGAAAATGTCATTTAAAACATTTGTATGCTCGTACAACACTTAAAACCTTTAGCATAACAGTACGAGGAATTAATTTATGGAATGGATTAACCAAATAAATCAAACAAAGCACCAACATGATTCAGTTTAAGAGACAGTTCAAACTACAAGTCTTCTCAACAAAAGAGGACAAATACAACTTTAAAATAAAATCTAATTTAAAACATGCGTATGCTCGTACAACACTTAAAACCTTTAGCAGATCAGTATGTGGAATTAAATGATGGAATGGATTAAGCAAATAAATCAAACAAAGCACCAACATGATTCATTTTAAGAGACTGTTCAAACTACAAGTGTTCACAAAGTACACGGAACAAGAATTATGATAAACATCTTGAACCATTTTTTTTATTGAGACAAAGATGAAGAAGGTGGGGATTGGATTGAATCCAATCCAATCCAATCCACTTTATTTATATAGCACATTTACACAACAAGAATGTTTCCAAAGTGCTGCACAGCCATGTTAAAAACAATATTAAAAACAATATTAAAAACAATATTAAAAACGATATTAAAAATAATATTCAAAACAATATTATGCTACACCAATGACTGAATAAAAACAAAGAATAAATGAATAGAAAACCAATACAGAGACAATATAAAAAATAAATATGATTAAAAACTATTTTAAAGGGTAAAACCAATTAAAACAGTAAAATAGACATCAAAATGTATAACCCTAACCACACAGGACAACAGAGGACAGAAGACCACACAACTCACGTAGTGTTAAAAGCCAAAGAATAAAAGTGGGTCTTAAGACGAGACTGAAAACACTCCACTGTGGGAGCAGTTTGAACATGGAGGGGCAGAGTGTTCCAGAGTTTAGGGCCGACCACAGAGAAGGCCCTGTCTCCCCTGGTTTTAAGTCTCGTCCTGGGCACCACGAGCTGGAGCTGGCTCTCGGACCTCAGAGCGCGCGCAGGTGTGTAAATTTGGATGAGGTCCGAGATATACTGAGGTGCCAGTCCATGTAAAGCTTTAAAGATTATTTATGTATTTAATATTTGTATACTTACTATGGTATATTATTTATTTATTATTTATTTGTTCACTGTTCTGTTACAGAGAACAAGGAAATAGGATACAATTGCTACGGTATGAAAAGGGGTGGGATTAAATAAGCTCCGCCTCGTCCTACTCCTTTTCGGACGTGCTGTAATGAAACAACTGGAATTGTGTGAATTGTATCGTATGTATCTTATAAGAAATACTGTACACAATTGTTGTCATATAGAGGATCTTTGACTGTTGTATAGAGGATATTTTCGCAGTACGTCCTAGAAGGAGCAGAGGCTCATGTCATTAAGTGCATTAGTGCATTTTTAAACTAAACTCAAAAACAGCAACACACTCCAAACAGAGGATCTTGATAAGGGCAAAGCGCTCCTGTCATAAATAAAGATCTTCGATTAGCTTTTTTTCTTTTTGCAGTACAAATAAAAACAGCAGCTTTCTCTTGTCTTATAACGGATCTTTGAATAGAGGTTTTTTGCAGTCGGTGCTTGGAAGCAGAGTCCTCAAAAACAACAACAACTAAGCACTCTTGTGGTATAGATCAGTGTGTTTCAACCTTTTTTGAGCCAAGGCACATTTTTTGCGTTGATAAAATCCGGAGCCACACCACCAGCAGAAATTATTAAAAAACGAAACTCAGTTGACAGTAAAAAGTCGTTGTCGGGTATGATTTTAAACCATAACCAACCATGCGTCACTATAGCTCTTGTCTCAAAGTAGGTGTACTGTCACCACCTGTCACATCACACCGTGACTTATTCAGAGTTTTTTGCTGTTTTCCTGTGTGTAGTATTTTAGTTCTTGTCTTGCGCTCCTATCTCTTTTTTTGGTATTTTCCTGTAGCAGTCTCATGTCATCCTTTGAATATTATATAACAATATTTCAATTGTTTTTATCCTTCTTTGTGTGGACATTGTTGATTGCCATGTCATGTTCGGATGTACTTTGTGGACGCCGTCTCTGCTCCACAGTAAGTCTTTGCTGTCGTCCAGCATTCTGTTTTTGTTTACTTTGTAAGCCAGTTCAGTTTTAGTTGCGTTTTGCATAGCCTTCCCTAAGCGTCAATGCCTTTTCTTAGGGGCACTCACTTTTTGTTTATTTTTGGTTTAAGCATTAGACACCTTTGTTTCCGACAGCTACAAAGCAATTAGCTACCGGCTGCCGCCTGCTGATATGGAAGAGTATTACACGGTTACTCTGCCGAGCTCCAGACAGCACGGACGGGACGGCGCTGTGCGGTTGGGAGAGTGGACCAGCAACCTGAGGGTTCCTGGTTCAATCCCCAGCTTCTACCAACCTAGTCACGTCCGTTGTGTCCTTGAGCAAGACACTTCACCCTTGCTCCTGATGGGTCGTGGTTAGCTGCCTTGCACGGCAGCTCCCGCCATCAGTGTGTGAATGGGTGAACGTGGAAATAGTGTCAAAGCGCTTTGAGTACCTTGAAGGTATAAAAGCGCTATGCAAGTATAACCACAGACACTCAACAACAACAACACATAGTTTGCAGACTATAATTACTGGTTTGCAAAAAAAATTGTTTTTAACCCAAATAGGTAAAATGACATCATCTCCCACGACACACCAGACTGTATCTCACGGCACACTAGTGTTAAAGAAGAAACATCGGCTCTGTATTTACTCGATCATCTATACCAGTGGTTCTTAATTTGGGTTCGATCGAACCCTAGGGGTTCAGTGAGTCGGGCTCAGGGCTTCGCCGTAGGTCAAGACACACCCGACTCATCGTGTAAATAAAAACGTATCCTTTTTGGCTTATTACGGATACGGCAACAGCATAAGTCAGACTGATTTGCAGGTGTGTAATCTGCTGTGAGTTTATGCACTGTGTTGGTTTTGTTCTTTGAACAAGGTGATGTTCATGCACGGTTCATTTTATGCACCAGTAAAAAAAAACATGGTAACACTTTAGTATGGGGAACATATTCACCATAAATTAGTTGCTTATTTACATGCAAATTAGCAACATAATGCTCTTAACGCCTTATTCGGCATGGCCTTATTATAACCCTAACCCTGGCCCTAGCCCTCTAACCCTAACCAGATAACTGTAAATTAAGTCTGTGTTACTTAGAATATGTTCCCCATACTAAAGTGTTACCAAAAACATATAACTTTGTTTTGAATTTGAAAAAAGATAACATTTTATTTTTTATTAAAGAAGGGTTTAGTGAATGCGCATATGAAACTGGTAAGGTTCGGTAACTCCAACAAGGTTAAGAACCACTGATCTATACTATAGATCAGTGGCAGGGAACCTATGGTTCTCGAGCCAGATGTGGCTCTTTTGATGACCGCATCTGGCTCTCAGATAAAATCTTAGCCGACACTGCTTAACACGATAAGTAATGAATCATTCCGCTGGTAATCACAGTGTTAAAAATAACGTTCAAAATATATAACATTCATATAAATCCATCCACCTGTTTAAGAAGTCGCATTAATGGTAAGAAGTATTGTATTTATTATTGGTTAGCTTCAGAATAACAATGTTATTAAAAATAATAGAACACTTATCACACTCTAAAAATGTTGGTCTTACTTAAAAATGCACGCATTTAGTTGTATTTATTGTTAAAAAAAATATTGTATGGCTCTCACGGAAATACATTTTAAAATATTTGGCCTTAATGGCTCTCTCAGCCAAAAAGGTTCCCGACCCCTGCTATAGATGATCTCTGATTTAGGTGGCTTCTTCATCCTAATGCGTGACCTTATTACTATTTCAATTCTGATCATCTCCTACGTGACTTTTTAAACAAATTGGTTACATTTCCAAAATCTTGTTTTTCCCTTTAAGATGAAACACAGTAGAACCTTGTTGAACCAAGTTAAAGCACTGAAATGCATCCCTGAATTGACCACAGAGTCATAACATTTGAACTAATTTAGTCTCGCTTTAATCATCATTTCACAGATATATTTTTGTATTTTTCCAGGCAAACTTTTCTAGCCAAGGTGGAAAGAAGAAATGGACTTTACCTTGACCAAGACAGGGGTGCGCCAGGAGAAGGAGCCCCAGCAGGGCGAGCATCTCCGGGGGGGACCTCCTCGCCCGTCCGGCGGTGTCGTCTCTGGCCGCTTGTCCGCCTCGGTGGCCCATGACGGGGGGAGCCAAAACTACGCTCCTTTGGTTGTTGTTTTTTTTCTCTCTTCTTCTTTTCTTTTCTCACAAATACCGTAAAAGATGCGCGCCACAGTCCCCTCCACAAGAATATTGAAGAAAAGAGCCCTCAAAAAAGTGGATAAATCCAAGCGTTTAAAACGTGTGTCCGTTTGTCTTCCACTTGAGCGGCTCACTTGTGGATCGATGCCCCGCTGCCGGACGCATGCTCCGGTTAAGTCCACGCCGTGTGTGAGCGGTGACTCCTCCGCCGACTGACTGGAGGGAAGGCAGCGAGAAGGCGAGGAGAGGAGGACGTCTCAGCGGGCTACCTTTGCTCCTGTAGCCAATCCACACGCTCCAGGAGAGCGGCGGCGTGCTCACCAAAACCCGGCCTGGATGATGGCGGCGAGAGGGAACGGGTGACAAAGCATCTTTCGCTAATAGTCATCGAAATAATGAGAATAATAACACTAAAGTCAAGTGAAATAGTCTTTTTTTTTTAATCGACTCAAACTATCCTAAATTTAAAAAAAAATAAAAATACAAAAACTCGGGGGTTACTTTGGTGTTATTGCCAACAGGTGTGTTGGCAATATGGCGGCGAGAGGGAACTGGTGACAAAGCATCTTTCGCTAATAGTCATCGAAATAATGAGAATAATAACACTAAAGTCAAGTGAAATAGTCTTTTTTTTTTAATCGACTCAAACTATCCTAAATTTAAAAAAAAAAAAAAAAATACAAAAACTCGGGGGTTACTTTGGTGTTATTGCCAACAGGTGTGTTGGCAATATGGGTCACATGACCAGGGCGTGGCATACTTGAAACCAGGTGTGTCAAAATCATTTTCTTTAAAATAATATTCGAATATAAATGAAAAAGGACACGTTTGATTATTATATCAGTTTATTTACCTACTCTGCTTTTGGACTGGACAATGAGATAAAAGATTGTAGAAATATATTCCAATTGAAAAAAATATATAGAGACAGAACAATAAGTTTACATTTTGCTTTATATTTATTATTTTACTTGTTTTTTGTCTGGTTTTGTATTTTTTTTGTATCGTCCCGTGAGGTGTATATTATTTTTTGTCGGTTTGTACTTCATGAAGTTGTTGCACTTTTTTGTGTTTTTTGTTTGTTTTCATTATACAAACCCCGTTTCCATATGAGTTGGGAAATTGTGTTAGATGTAAATATAAACAGAATACAATGATTTGCAAATCATTTTCAACCCATATTTCAATTGAATGCACTACAAAGACAAGATATTTGATGTTCAAACTCATAAACTTGATTTTTTTTTTTGCAAATAATAATTAACTTAGAATTTCATGGCTGCAACACGTGCCAAAGTAGTTGGGAAAGGGCATGTTCACCACTGTGTTACATGGCCTTTCCTTTTAACAATACTCAGTAAACGTTTGGGAACTGAGGAGACACACTTTTGAAGCTTCTCAGGTGGAATTCTTTCCCATTCTTGCTTGATGTACAGCTTAAGTTGTTCAACAGTCCGGGGGTCTCCGTTGTGGTACTTTAGGCTTCATAATGCGCCACACATTTTTAATGGGAGACAGGTCTGGACTACAGGCAGGCCAGTCTAGTACCCGCACTCTTTTACTATGAAGCCACGTTGATGTAACACATGGCTTGGCATTGTCTTGCTGAAATAAGCAGGGGCGTTCATGGTAACGTTGCTTGGATGGCAACATATGTTGCTCCAAAACCTGTATGTACCTTTCAGTATTAATGGCGCCTTCACAGATGTGTAAGTTACCCATGTCTTGGGCACTAATACACCCCCATACCATCACAGATGCTGGCTTTTCAACGTTGCGCCTATAACAATCCGGATGGTTCTTTTCCTCTTTGGTCCGGAGGACACGACGTCCACAGTTTCCAAAAACAATTTGAAATGTGCACTCGTCAGACCACAGAACACTTTTCCACTTTGTATCAGTCCATCTTAGATGAGCTCAGGCCCAGCGAAGCCGACGGCGTTTCTGGGTGTTGTTGATAAACGGTTTTCGCCTTGCATAGGAGAGTTTTAACTTGCACTTACAGATGTAGCGACCAACTGCAGTTACTGACAGTGGGTTTCTGAAGTGTTCCTGAGCCCATGTGGTGATATCCTTTACACACTGATGTCGCTTGTTGATGCAGTACAGCCTGAGGGATCGAAGGTCACGGGCTTAGCTGCTTACGTGCAGTGATTTCTCCAGATTCTCTGAACCCTTTGATGATAATACGGAGCGTAGATGGTGAAATCCCTAAATTCCTTGCAACAGCTGGTTGAGAAAGGTTTTTCTTAAACTGTTCAACATTTTGCTCACGCATTTGTTGACAAAGTGGTGACCCTCGCCCCATCCTTGTTTGTGAATGACTGAGCATTTCATGGAATCTACTTTTATACCCAATCATGGCACCCACCTGTTCCCAATTTGCCTGTTCACCTGTGGGATGTTCCAAATAAGTGTTTGATGAGCATTCCTCAACTTTATCAGTATTTATTGCCACCTTTCCCAACTTCTTTGTCACATGTTGCTGGCATCAAATTCTACAGTTAATGATAATTTGTAAAAAAAAAAAATGTTTATCAGTTTGAACATCAAATATGTTGTCTTTGTAGCATATTCAACTGAATATGGGTTGAAAAGGATTTGCAAATCATTGTATTCCGTTTATATTTACATCTAACACAATTTCCCAACTCATATGGAAAAGGGGTTGTATATAAAATAAATACTTGAATTTCAGTGAATTACAGCTATATACAGAATATATATATATATATATATATATATATATATATATATATATATATATATATATATATATATATATATACTGTATATATATAGCTGTAATTCAAGTATTTATTTTATATATATATATATATATATATATATATATATATATATATATATATATATATATATATATATATATATATATATATATATATATATATATATATATATAAAATAAATACTTGAATTACAGCTATATATATACAGTATATATATATATATACTGTATATATATAGCTGTAATTCAAGTATTTATTTTATATATATATATATATATATATATATATATATATATATATATATATATATATATATATATATATATATATATATATATATATATATATAACTAGCTGTAATTCACTGAAATTCAAGTATTTCTTAAAGCGGCTTGTAGATGGTCTGTAAAACATTTTGACCAAAGAACCACCATTACATGTTGTGTAGATCACAAGGAAGTGTTTTCAATGTGGAAACTAAGCCATAATATGACCAATTTAAAGTAAAGTAAAAATCAAAAAGTAATTTACGTAACTTGAAAAATATAAAAGAAACATCGGCTCTGTATTTACTTGATAACCTCACTCGAAACAACTTTATTAAAAAATTTCTTTACGAAGACATGCGGCAAATAAATGAATGGGAACTATTTTATATCTATTTATTGTGTGCTGAATGAACACAGGCGGAATTAATTAAAATACAAAACCCAAAACCAGTGAGGTTGGCACGTTGTGTAATTCGTAAATAAAAACAGAATAAAATGATTTGCTTATCCTTTTCAACTTGTATTCAATTGAATAGACTGCAAAGACAATATATTTAATGTTCCAACTGAGAAACTTCATTTTTTTTGGCAAATAATCATTAACTTAGAATTTAATGGCAGCAACACATTGCAAAAAAGTTGTCACAGGGGCATTTTTACCACTGTGTTACATGGCCTTTCCTTTTAACAACACTCAGTAAACGTTTGGGAACTGAGGAGACACATTTTTGAAGCTTCTCAGGTGAAATTCTTTCCCATTCTTGCTTGATGTACAGCTTAAGTTGTTCAACAGTCCGGGGTCTCCGTTGTGGTATTTTAGGCTTCATAATGCGCCACACATTTTCAATGGGAGACAGGTCTGGACTACAGGCAGGCCAGTCTAGTACCCGCACTCTTTTACTATGAAGCCACACTGTTGTAACATGTGGCTTGGCATTGTCTTGCTGAAATAAGCAGGGGCGTCCATGATAACGTTGCTTGGATGGCAACATATGTTTTTCCAAAACCTGTATGTACCTTTCAGCATTAATGGTGCCTTCACAGATATGTAAGTTACCCATACCTTGGGCACTAATACACCCCCATACCATCACAGATGCTGGCTTTTCAACTTTGCACCTATAACAATCCGGATGGTTCTTTTCCTCTTTGGTCCGGAGGACACGACGTCCACATTTTCAAAATACATTTTGAAATGTGCACTCGTCAGATCACAGAACACTTTTCCACTTTGTATCAGTCCATCTTAGATGAGCTCAGGCCTAACGAAGCCGGTGACGTTTCTGGGTGTTGTTGATAAATGGCTTTCGCTTTGCATAGTAGAGTTTTAACTTGCACTTACAGATGTAGCGACCAACTGTAGTTACTGACAGTGGTTTTCTGAAGTGTTCCTGAGCCCATGTGGTGATATCCTTTACACACTGATGTCGCTTTTTGATGCAGTACCGCTTGAGGGATCGAAGGTCACAGGCATTTAATGTTGGTTTTCAGCCTTGCTGCTTACGTGCAGTGATTTCTCCAGATTCTCTGAACCTTTTGATGATATTACGGGCCGTAGATGGTGAAATACCTAAATTCCTTGCAATAGCTGGTTGAGAAATGTTGTTCTTAAACAATTTGCTCACACATTTGTTGACAAAGTGGTGACCCTCACCCCATCCTTGTTTGTGAATGACTGAGCATTTCATGGAAGCTGCTTTTATACCCAATCATGGCACCCACCTGTTCCCAATTAGCCTGTTCACCTGTGGGATGTTCCAAATAAGTGTTTGATGAGCATTCCTCAACTTTCTCAGTATTTTGTGCCAGCTTTTTTGAAACATGTTGCAGGCATCAGATTACAAATGAGCTAATATTTGCCAAAAATAACAAAGTTTTCCAGTTGGAACATTAAGTATCTTGTCTTTGCAGTCTATTCAATTGAATATAGGTTGAAAAGGATTTGCAAATCATTGTATTTTGTTTTTATTTACCATTTACACAACGTGCCAACTTCACTTGTTGTGGGTTTTGTACTTTATAATGGTGAATCAAGTAAATATGTTTGTGTTGGACTAACAAATGAAATGAAATAAAAAATGTAGTGTATATTCAGGTAAAGTTAACATTTTCAGGGCACATATATACATCTTCTTCAGATATCTGCATAATGTGATCGTGATATTCAATTTAAAGGCCTACTGAAAGCCACTACTACCGACCACGCAGTCTGATAGTTTATATATCAATGAGGAAATCTTAACATTGCAACACATGCCAATACGGCCGGGTTAACTTATAAAGTGCAATTTTAAATTTCCCGGGGAACTTCTGGTTGAAAACGTCTATGTATGATGACGTATGCGCGTGACGTCGATGGTTGAAGCGGAAGTATTCGGACACATTGTATCTCAATATAAACAGCTCTGTTTTCATCGCAAAATTCCACAGTATTCTGGACATCTGTGTTGGTGAATCTTTTGCAATTTGTTTAATGAACAATGGAGACGGCAAAGAAGAAAGCTGTAGGTGGGATCGGTGTATTAGCGGCTGGCTGCAGCAACACAACCAGGAGGACTTTGAGTTGGATAGCAGACGCGCTATCCGACGCTAGCCGCCGACCGCATCGATGATCGGGTGAAGTCCTTAGTCGCGCCGTCGATCGCTGGAATGCAGGTGAGCACGGGTGTTGATGAGCAGATGAGGGCTGGCCTAGGTGGAGCGCTAATGTTTTTATCATAGCTCTGACGAGGTCCCGTAGCTAAGTTAGCTTCAATGGCGTCGTTAGCAACAGCATTGCTAGGCTTCGACAGGCGGCACAGCATTAACCGTGTGGTTACAGGTCCAGTGTTTGGTTCGGTGTCTCCTGATAGTAGTATTGTTGATCTGCTGTCTATCCTTCCAGTCAGGGGCTTATTTCTTTTGTTTCTATCTGCATTTAAGCACGATGCTATCACGTTAGCTCCGTAGCTAAAGTGCTTCACTGATGTATTGTCGTGGAGATAAAAGTCACTGTGAATGTCCATTTCGCGTTCTCGACTCTAATTTTTAAGAGGATATAGTATCCGAGGTGGTTTAAAATACAAATCCGTGATCCACAATAGAAAAAGGAGAAAGTGTGGAATTCAATGAGCTAAGTTACGGTCAGAGCGAAAAAAGATACGTCCTGCACTGCACTCTAGTCCTTCACTCTCACGTTCCTCATCCACGAATCTTTCATCCTCGCTCAAATTAATGGGGTAATCGTCGCTTTCTCGGTCCGAATCGCTCTCGCTGCTGGTGTAAACAACGGGAAAATGTGAGGAGCCTTTCAACCTTTGACGTCACGCTACTTCCGGTACAGGCAAGGCTTTTTTTATCAGCGACCAAAAGTTGCGAACTTTATCGTCGATGTTCTCTACTAAATCCTTTCAGCAAAAATATGGCAATATCGCGAAATGATCAAGTATGACACATAGAATGGATCTGCTATCCCCGTTTAAATAAAAAAAAATCCTTTCAGTAGACCTTTAACAGCTGTATAGTTGTATTATATTGATACTGACAAATAAGGGTGTCATAAAAAAAGATTTTCAAATCAAGCATTATTTTTATTTGTAACGATTCTTCGGACAAATCATATTGTTGACGTATATGTCCATTATTTCTGTAAATATTGACTTTAGAAATTAGAAGTGTTGGATACTTCTCTTGTTGCCTTATTTGTAGTTGACTTCATTAAAAAGCATATTCAACAAAACAAACAACAGAAATTGATCAAAACTTTTTCTTTTTTTTTAGAGAAATGTAGTTAATAATGCTCATTGTCATTTCTGTATTATTTTTTATTTTTGCTAACTGCTTATTTGGCATTACTTTTACCATCATATTTGTACATGTCATATTTGCTGATGTTGCTCTGTTGTTGTTGTTGTGTTTTCTGTTGTTGTTTTTGTCTCTCTGTCTAATCCCCCTCTTGTCCCCACAATTCCCCCCTCTGTCTTCTTTTTTCTCTCTTTCTATCCCCTCCTGCTCCGGCCCGGCTGCACCAAATGATAATATAAATACATTTAAAAAAGTCAAAATACAAATAAGGCAACAAGAGAAGTATCCTACACTTCTCTTTTGTAAAGTAAATCTGAACAGCCGATATGGGCATCTACATCTGCTATATGATTTGCCTGAGAAGCTGGGCAGGACAAAAAAAAAAAAAAAAAGAAATGTAGTTAACCATATAAGTGGCATCCAATGGTATTAATCGAATTGTTACCCCCATGAATCGAATCGAATGGTGTGGTGCCCAAAAATTCACAGCCCTACTGACAAGTGAACCCGATAGAAATAACACTATGACACAGAAGGTTGATAGAAAAAGGTGTGTTCACTCTTAGGTCACATGACCAAGAAAGGGAATTAATATTTGATTAACTACTTTATTTTAACTTTTGAAATAAACTCACTTTTTGTTTTACTTGTTTGAATGTCTGCATGTATTGTTGGTTCAACCTAACCTCTTTTGAAGTAAAGCATTTTTTTTTAAGCAGGGCACTATTTCTTTTCATCCAGCTCTCTTCATTTGCCAGTGCATGCGTACCTAATAAAGTGTCCCGTGAGTGTAATATTGCCAAGCACAAACACATTTCATGCGTTTTTCCTCGCTCCAGCTATTCTGATCAAAGTCTGATTTCATATGCATGACGGATGTCTAAGCAATATACCCCGCCGTCCGGTGATTAATGCGAAATGCGAGCCTGACACTATCTTTCCAGAATGAAAAGCGATGACTTTTAAAATATGAATCTCATTCTCCGGGCCCTCCATCACCATTTGCAGGCACGTCAATCGGCAGCTGTCAACTTCTGCTCATGGCTTTCATGATGCGCGGACATGCAGGAAATGACTGTCCTGTCTGGCTTTCTGGAATGAACCACTCCAGCAGGAAAGTCTGGAAGGGTGTGTTCACACTCGTCAAGCTGGGTCCGGTCAAAAGGAACTCTGGTGCTTTTGTTCTGCTAGTACGGTTCATTTGGTCAAGTGTGAATATATATATATATATATATATATATATATATATATATATATATATATATATATATATATATATATATATATATATATATGCTTTATATACATGCTTACAGTCAACAAAGTAGACTGTGTTTTGTTCTGGAATATGCGAGTTATGTCACATTATATATATATATATATATATATATATATATATATATATATATATATACACTACCGTTCAAAAGTTTTGGGTCGCCCAAACAATTTTGTGGAATAGCCTTCATTTCTAAGAACAAGAATAGACTGTCGAGTTTCAGATGAAAGTTCTCTTTTTCTGGCCATTTTGAGCGTTAAATTGACCCCACAAATGTGATGCTCCAGAAACTCAATCTGCTTAAAGGAAGGTCAGTTTTGTAGCTTCTGTAACGAGCTAAACTGTTTTCAGATGTGTGAACATGATTGCACAAGGGTTTTCTAATCATCAATTAGCCTTCTGAGCCAATGAGCAAACACATTGTACCATTAGAACACTGGAGTGATAGTTGCTGGAAATGGGCCTCTATACACCTATGTAGATATTGCACCAAAAAGCAGACATTTGCAGCTAGAATAGTCATTTACCACATTAGCAATGTATAGAGTGTATTTCTTTAAAGTTAAGACTAGTTTAAAGTTATCTTCATTGAAAAGTACAGTGCTTTTCCTTCAAAAATAAATGTGACCCCAAACTTTTGAATGGTAGTGTGTGTGTATATATATATATATATATATATATATATATATATATATATATATATATTTATATTTATATATAATGTGACATAACTCGCATATTCCAGAACAAAACACAGTCTACTTTGTTGACTGTAAGCATGTATATAAAGCATATATATATATATATATATATATATATATATATATATATATATATATATATATATATATATATATATATATATATATATATATATATATTTATTTTTTTTAAAACAGTGAAGTTGGCACGTTGTGTAAATGGTAAATAAAAACAGAATACAATGATTTGCAAATCCTTTTCAACCTATATTCAATTAAATAGATTGCAAAGACAAGATACTTAACGTTCAAACTGGTAAACGTTGTTATTTTTTTGCAAACATTAGCTCATTTGGAATTTGATGCTTGCAACATGTTTCAAAAAAGCTGGCACAAGTGGCAAAAAAGACTGAGAAAAGTTGAGGAATGCTCATCAAACACTTATTTGGAACATCCCACAGGTGAACAGGCTAATTGGGAACCGGTGGGTGCCATGATTGTGAATAAAAGCAGCATCTATGAAATGCTCACTCATTCACAAACAAGGATGGGGCGAGGGTCACCACTTTGTCAACAAATGCGTGAGCAAATTGTCGAACAGTTTGAGAACAACATTTCTCAACGAGCTATTGCAAGAAATTTAGGGATTTCCTCATCTATAGTCCGTAATATCATCAAAAGGTTCAGAGAATCTGGAGGAATCACTGCACGTCAGCAGCAAGGCCTTCAATCCCTCAGGCGGTACTGCATCAAAAACCGACAACAGTGTGTAAAGGATATCGCCGCATGGACTCAGGAACACTTCAGAAAACAACTGTCAGTAACTACAGTCCGTCGCTACATCTGTAAGTGCAAGTTAAAACTCTACTATGCAAAGCAAAAGCCATTTATCAACAACACCCAGAAACGCAGCCGGCTTCGCTGGGCTCATCTAAGATGGACTAAGATGGAAACAAAGAGGAAAACAACCATCCTGATTGTTCTACGCGCAAAGTTGAAAAGCCAGCATCTGTGATGGTATGGGGGTGTATTAGTGCCCAAGGCATGGGTAACTTACACATCTGGGAAGGCACCATTAATACTGAAAGGTACATACAGGTTTTGGAGCAACATATGTTGCCATCCAAGCAACTTTATCATGGACGCCCCTGCTTATTTCAGCAAGACAATGCCAAACCACGTGTTACAACAGCGTAGCTTCATAATAAAAGAGTGCGGGTACTAGACTGGCCTGCCTGTAGTCCAGACCTGTCTACCATTGAAAATGTGTGGCACAATATGAAGCCTAAAATACCAAAATAGAGACCCCAGACGGTTGAACAACTTAAGCTGTACATCAAGCGAGAATTACATTAGTTTTACATTAGTTTTGGATGATATCACAAATTTGGGTATCAATCCGATACCAAGTAGTTACAGGATCATACCTTGGTCATAATTTAAGTCCTCATGTTTCCAGGGACGTATTTTCTGAGTTTCTAAACATAATATATACTTTTTTTTTATTAAGAAAAAAGATTTTATGATGCTAAAAAATATCGATGTAATCATAGTCGTATCGACTACATACACTCCTGTACTTGGTATCATTACAGTGGATGTCAGGTGTAGATCCACCCATGGCGTTTGTTTACATTGTGACGCCGGTGAGCTACGGTGTGTAGTGAAGCATGTTTACCTATTCCTCGTCCTGCAGCAGGGCCGGCCCGTGGCATAGGCCGTCCATCAGGGGGCGCCACGCCAGTGCCACAAATGTTGAAAAAATAAAAAAAAATAAAAATAAAAAAAGTTGGTACTATTATTTCTAAATACAAAAAATAATCCCACGTTAATTAAAATGCAAAGTAAAGCCTATTTAATAGAAATATTATTTCTTACAACATTACGCCCCCCCCCCCCCCCCCCCCCCCCCCCCCCCCCCCCCGCACGGTGCGCCCCCTCCCTTCCCGTATCATGACTCTTACCACATCAAAAAATCAACACAAGATGTCAAAACGGCCAAAACTGTCAGGTGCCCAGGGAAGAAAAAAGAGAAAAGAAGAGGAGGAGAAACGAGAAAAAGACAGAGGTAGTAGGTAGGTAACGTTAGCCTACATTAAATTATTTGTCTGTTACAGAATGTGATAGTAACCTAGCTTTTTAGCATTAAGCTAATGTTACATGATTCGGCAATTGCTAATCAATAAATGGCTAGTTCTGTTTTAACGTCGGGTTAATATTGTGGAGGGGGCTAAATTGTTATGGAAAATAATAATGTAACGTTAGGTAATTACAGTACTCCCACCTTACATTCCTCAGGGACATTTGTATTAGATCTTTTAAGCAGGTGTTTTTTGTTTACATTGTTATTGCCTTTTGGTTAGCTAATGTTTGCCCTGCAGGTAATAGTCACTTTTCCACCCCTTTATATATGAGGTATAGTTGTAAGCCTAGTTGTTAAAGTGCACATCATTAATGTTAATTAAGCAATATCACATGAGAGGGAATGCTGTTTTTTTAATTTGAGCACTGCTGTGATTCGGTTAAAGATAATCATAACATAACATTCTCATATAATATGTTAATTTGCTTTCTTTAAGTAAAAAAAAGGTCAAAGACAAAGCTATTCGGTTTCTTGTAAGTATATACACTTCACTGCCGATGTGGGGGGGCGCCACCTAAAATCTTGCCTAGGGCGCCAAATTGGTTAGGGCCAGGCCTGTCCTGCAGGGATGATACTTGTAAGAAACTTACTTTATTTATCGCCATGGAGGCGAGGATTAGTGATTTAGAAGTAGCTAAAACACTACAGACTGTGGATGGACTTTAGCCACTAGCTAGCTTGCCATGTCTTAAAGCAGTGTTTTTCAACCACTGTGCCGCGGCACACTAGTGTGCCGTGAGATACAGTCTGGTGTGCCGTGGGAGATGATCTAATTTCACCTATTTGGGTTAAAATATTTTCTGCAAACCAGTAATTATAGTCTGCAAATGATGTGTTGTTGTTGAGTGTCGGTGCTGTCTAGAGCTCGGCAGAGTAACCGTGTAATACTCTTCCGTATCAGTAGGTGGCAGCCGGTAGCTAATTGCTTTGTAGATGTCGGAAACAGCGGGAGGCAGGGTGCAGGTAAAAAGGTATCTAATGCTTAAACCAAAAATAAACAAAAGGTGAGTGCCCCTAAGAAAAGGCATTGAAGCTTAGGGGACAGAACAAAACTAAAACTGAACTGGCTACAAAGTAAACAAAAACAGAATGCTGGACGACAGCAAAGACTTACTGTGGAGCAAAGACAATGTACATCCGAACATGACATGACAATCAACAATGTCCCCACAAAGAAGGATAAAAACAACTGAAATATTCTTGATTGCTAAAACAAAGTAGACGCGGGAAATATCGCTCAAAGGAAGACATGAAACTGCTACAGGAAAATACCAAAAAAAGAGAAAAAGCCACCAAAATAGGAGCGCAAGACAAGAACTAAAACACTACACACAGGAAAACAGCAAAAAACCTCAAAATAAGTCACGGTGTGATGTGACAGGTCATGACAGTACACCTACTTTGAGACAAGAGCTATAGTGATGCATGCTTGATTATGGTTTAAAGCAGGGGTGTCAAACTCATTTTAGATCGGGGGCCACACGGAGAAAAATCTACTCCCAAGTGGGCCGGACTGGTAAAATCACGGCACGATAACTTAAAAATATAGACAAACTTCAGATTGTTTTCTTTGTTTAAAAACAGAACAAGTACATTCTGAAATTGTAGAAATCATGTTGTTGGTTTTTTTTTACACTTACATGTTGCAGTTAATAGACTTCTATCTTTATTTGTTGTTACTTATATTTTCTGAATAAATTATATGGTAATGTTCATCAGTCATTGGTGTTCATTTTCAATCTATCAAGATAAAAAACTTATATCAATATCAAATTACAGTATGTTATTTATGTAGTTTGATCATTTTCCTCGACTGGTGCACTAACCTTATGTGGTTTATTTTGTACATATATAGCATCATCTACAACGATACAAAGAATTGCTATTGCGACATCCAGTGGACACATTTAAAACAGCTGTTTCTTTCATTCATAAATTTCAGCTACATTTTTATACTTAGCAAACTCATCCCGCGGGCCGGCTAAAACCTGTTTACGGGCCTGATCCGGCCCCCGGGCCGTACGTTTGACACCCCTGGTTTAAAGTCATATCCAACAATTGCGAGAACGACTTTTTACTGTCTACTGAGTTTCGTTTTTTAATGACTTCTGCTGGTGGCGTGCCTCCGCATTTTTTAAACGCAAAAAAATGTGCCTTGGCTCAAAAAAGGTTGAAAATCACTGTCTTAAAGCACCTCTTCCTGAGGGCGTTTCAGCGTTATAACTCCACCTTTATCGTTAGTTTTTAAGCCAAAATGCGTCCGTTCTCCCTTTTCTGTCTACACGCCGTGTCTGATTGTAAGTACTCCGTGATTGTGCGCTGCCGAACATGCTCCTCTGCTCGTACTTTTTAGAGGCGGTATAGTACCGAATATGATTCGTTAGTATCGTGGTACTATACTAGTACCGGTATACCGTACAACTAGAGATGTCTGATAATGGCTTTTTTGCCGATATCCGATATTCCGATATTGTCCAACTCTTAATTACCGATTCCGATATCAACTGATACCGATATATACAGTTGTGGAATTAACACATTATTATGCCTAATTTTGTTGTGATGCCCCGCTGGATGCATTAAACAATGTAACTTTACCATGAATTGATTAACGTGGACCCCGACTTAAACAAGTTGAAAAACTTATTACCATTTAGTGGTCAATTGTACGGAATATGTACTGTATTGTGCAATCTACTAATACAAGTTTCAATCAATCAATCAAAAACAAGGTTTTCCAAAATAAGAGAACAACATCAACTCCAGTTATGGAAAAAAATGCCAACATGGCACTGCCATATTTATTATTGAAGTCACAAGGTGCTTTTTAAAAAAAAACATGCCTCAAAACAGCTTGGAATTTGGGACATGCTCTCTCTGAGATAATCCTGATACCCATTACAACTATGGGAAATACTATACTTTGACTTTCACAAAGTGCATTATTTTTTAAACATGCCTCTAAACAACAGCTACAAAAACAATGAAGGCACACAGCTTCAGTCCAGAGTATACTAGAGCATACTTGCCAACCTTGAGACCTCCGAATGGGGGCGGGGTTTGGTGGTAGCGGGGGTTGTATATTGTAGCCTCCAGGAAGAGTTAGTGCTGCAAGGGGTTCTGGGTATTTGTTCTGTTGTGTTTATGTTGTGTTACGGTGCCGATGTTCTCCCGAAATGTGTTTGTCATCCTTGTTTGGTGTGGGTTCACAGTGTGGCACATATTAGTAACAGTGTTAAAGTTGTTTATACGTCACCCTCAGTGTGACCTGTATGGCTGTTGACCAAGTATGCCGTGCATTCACTTATGTGTGTGTATAAACCGCATACCGTATTTCCTTGAATAGCCGCAGGGGCGCTAATTAATTTAAAACCTCTTCTCACTCCTGCGGTTACCAAAACCATGCGGAATGAGCAAGCATGCTCTAATTATTTTAAAACCTCTTCTCACTCCGGCGCATACCTTATCATTAAAAACACATTTAATAAAAAAAACGTTATTATGATCTTACCTTTACTTGTAGATGGGTCCATGTGCAGCTGCTTCTGATCAAAGGCAGTCTTTCTCATCTTTCTTCAATTTTAAAAGTCTCTGGAGATATTCCTTTAATTATTACCTCCTGCTTCGATTGAAAGTCCAGTTTAGAAAACGGTTTTATTTTAGATATGTAATCCTCCATGTTAAAAGTGCAAGCAAACAATTGCTGCATGCTTGCTGCTTGTTGTCTTCTTCTGCAGTACCTGTCTCCTGCAGTACTGGTAGTCGCAAGAAGGATCGCTAGCGCCCTCTACCACCTGGAGGCGGGAGTCATTTAATGACTCATATTTGACCCGGCGGAAGTGCCAAGCATGCGCTAATTATTTTGCGAAACGAGTTTGACCCGGCTGTAATTCTAGGCAGGCGAATACTATATTCCCGGCGCCAATTCAAGGAAATACGGTATACTGTGTGACTGGGCCGGCACGCTGTTTGTATGGAGGAAAAGCGGACGTGAGGACAGGTTGTAGAGGACGCTAAAGGCAGTGCCTTTAAGGCACGCCCCCAATATTGTTGTTCGGGTGGAAATTCGGGAGAATGGTTGCCCCGGGAGATTTTCGGGAGGGGCACTGAAATTCGGGAGTCTCCCGGGAGGGTTGGCAAGTATGCCCTACGTCTGTGTTTTACCGGATACGTACCGCTTCGTAAAGCGGCGTTTTAAAAAGTCATTAATTTTACTTCTTGAAACCGATACCGATAATTTCCGATATTACATTTTAAAGCATTTATCGGCGGACATCTCTACGTACAACCCTAGACTGCAGAGTACTGAAGCACAAGTGTGACTGTATGAAAGAATCCTTATTCTCGCATGTTTTATTAACTCTGTATTTATGCTGTGCGCAGCTTTCACCTATCACTCCATTCCATATTGTCTCATATGAACTCGTGTGTGCTGCATATGGAAATTGAGCACCCAGAAGCGGGGAAGCGAGGCGAGCGTCATCCTTAAACAATCCTGAAGCAATGTGCAAGGTGAAACACTATCTCCTGCTGCTTACGTCCACTTAACCCCGCCGTCAGCCTTGTCACATGACAGAGCGGGAATCCCTCCCGTCCCGCTGTATTTTTCCTCTCCTCCGCCATCCAACGCGATGGCTCATATAACCTCATTTTGGTGGTGCGGAGGTTCTTTGCTGACTGGAGTGGAAAGAAGCAAAGCGCTCGGCGGCGGCTGCTGCTCCAGTCCATCCAATTCAAGGTTAAATGATGTGCACGCTGCTCTGCTTGACTGACATTTATTCGTTGCCTGCTTCCTTCGACAACTTTTGTCATTGTCGCCCACAGGAACAAAGGTAAGTGCCAGCAACTTTTTTCCAGAGGTTTTCTGGGAACATTTCAGCCATCCTGGCAATAAATTATCCATCCATCCATCCATCTTCTTCCGCTTATCTGAGGTCGGGTCGCGGGGGCAGCAGCCTAAGCAGGGAAGGCCAGACTTCACTCTCCCCAGCCACTTCGTCCAGCTCTTCCCGGGGGATCCCGAGGCGTTCCCAGGCCAGCCGGGAGACATAGTCTTCCCAACGTGACCTGGGTCTTCCCAGTGGCCTCCTACCGGTCGGACGTGCCCTAAACACTAGGGTATCGAGTATCGATTGGAACCGGGACTAACTTTCCGATTCCCCCGGAATCGTTCAAAAGTTTAAATTTCGATTCCTATTTTCGATACCCAGTCAGCCGACCGGAAAAAAAAAATGTCCGCCGAACCGGAAGAAGAAGCCGCTGAACACCAACGAAGAAGCGCCCACCGCCGGAAGTGTTAGCATAGCCGAGCGAGTCAGTCAAGCTCAAGCATGGATAGCGGGCGTCGGCGGTCGAAAGTGTGGCTTTACTTTATAAAAAAAAAATGAAATAACCGCGAAATAACAGAGCTCCATGTCCATCAAGAAACGAGTGGAGAGAGAGCTGCAGATGTACCAGGACGTTCCACCGATACGTATGTCTGACGACCCTGCTGCATGGTGGTGGTCCGGTGGAACCAACAAAAGACTGTCAGATCTCGCTTTCTCCTATTTATGCGTTCAAGCTTCTTCCACACCCAGCGAACGTGTGTTTTCCACAGCAGGAGACACTATCTGTCCACGCATCCTGCCTGAGAAGGCGGATATGGTCATTTTCCTAAACAAAAACTGTCTCTGATTTTATACTGTACCTGCTGCTAATCTGGACTGGGTTTTGCAAGTTGTTTCTTATTGTTTATTTGCTTTTCTGCACCAGGTTAGCCCATCAGTGGGAGCACGGTAACATTTTTAAGTACCTGCAGCGTCATACACTTGTGTGTGTAAATGTGTTTTCATGAGGTTTCCTGCAGCATCATACACCTATGTGTAAATGTGTTTTCATGAGGTTTCCTGCAGCATCATACACTTATGTGTAAATGTGTTTTCATGAGGTTTCCTGCAGCATCATACACCTATGTGTAAATGTGTTTTCATGAGGTTTCCTGCAGCATCATACACTTATGTGTAAATGTGTTTTCATGAGGTTTCCTGCAGCATCATACACTTATGTGTAAATGTGTTTTCATGAGGTTTCCTGCAGCATCATACACTTATGTGTAAATGTGTTTTCATGAGGTTTCCTGCAGCATCATACACTTATGTGTAAATGTGTTTTCATGAGGTTTCCTGCAGCATCATACACTTATGTTTAAATGTGTTTTCATGAGGTTTCCTGCAGCATCATACACTTATGTGTAAATGTGTTTTCATGAGGTTTTCAAAAATAAAGCTCTCTTGAGGAAAGTGTACCCCTGGGAAAATGTATTCATAATTTATAATATTTATATTCAAGTTCATAGATTTGATATTTATACTCTAGTTGAAAACAGCCCTGTGAGGAATTTATGGTAAAGTTCATAAAAAGTTAAAAGAATTAAAATTGATGGAGAATGTCAGACTATTTCATTCAAAAATACTGTAGGTTAGCTAGCTCATTTAAAATATCCTGAACTTTTTTTGACCCTGCCTCTTAAAAGAATCGGAATCGAGAATCGTCAGGAATCTGAACAAAGAATCGGAATCGGAACCGGAATCGTTCAAATTCAAACGATACCCAACCCTACTAAACACCTCCCTAGGGTCCGTCCTACCGTCGAGCATGGTGGTGGTAGTATTACACTGTAAAAAAAAAATCCTATTTTTATGGTTAATTTACTCTAAATTTCTACTGTAATTTTTCTATTTTTTTTAAAAATAGTTTATAAAACTGTAGAATTGAAGACATTATCTGTAAATAAACAATCTGCCTGTTATTTTAAGTAATATGCCAGTAATGACAAACTATGTATATTTCTTTTTTTTTTTACAGAAAAATACCAAATTAATTATACATAGCATTTTCGGTTTTCTTAAATTACTTTCAAATTCATGTAAAATTATAGTAATTATCTTTCATTAAATATGTAGCTTGTTGTATAAAAGTATGTCCATACTAACAATCTAACTAGAATAAAGGTATTTTTCTGCAGAACGGTTTACATCGTCACTTTATTAAAGGTGGTTGATCTTAACAATTCAGAAAAAATGTGTAAAATAATGGTATTTTTCTGTGGAACTGCCAGCATTGTCACTTCATTAAAGGTGTTTGATCGTAATAATTTGGAAAAACTCTGTAGAATAAAGGTATTTTTCTGCAGAACTGTTTGCATCGTCACTTTATTAAAGGTGGTTGATCTTAACAATTCAGAAAAAATCTGTAAAATAATGGTATTTTTCTGTGGAACTGCCAGCATTGTCACTTCATTAAAGGTGTTTGATCGTAATAATTTGGAAAAACTCTGTAGAATAAAGGTATTTTTCTGCAGAACGGTTTGCATCGTCACTTTATTAAAGGTGGTTGATCTTAACAATTCAGAAAAAATCTGTAAAATAATGGTATTTTTCTGTGGAACTGCCGGCATTGTCACTTCATTAAAGGTGTTTGATCGTAATAATTTGGAAAAACTCTGTAGAATAAAGGTATTTTTCTGCAGAACTGTTTGCATCGTCACTTTATTAAAGGTGGTTGATCTTAATAATTTAGTAAAAAATCTGTAAAATTACGATATTTTTCCGCAAAAGGTTTCATGAAAATTTCTGTAAATATAATGTTTTTGATCATTATTTGGTTTACAATGTTTTACTTTAATTTTATGGTTTTCGTTTGGCAGCCGTAGCTGCCAGTAGATGACTGTTTTTTTACAGAATGTTTTTTTTACAGTGTATGCTCTGGGCCTGTTTTGCTGCCAATGGAACTGGTGCTTTACAGAGAGTAAATGGGACAATGAAAAAGGAGGATTACCTCCAAATTCTTCAGGACAACCTCAAATCATCAGCCCGGAGGTTGGGTCTCGGGCGCAGTTGGGTGTTCCAACAGGACAATGACCCCAAACACACGTCAAAAGTGGTAAAGGAATGGCTAAATCAGGCTAGAATTAAGGTTTTAGAATGGCCTTCCCAAAGTCCTGACTTAAACGTGTGGACAATGCTGAAGAAACAAGTCCATGTCAGAAAACCAACACATTTAGCTGAACTGCACCAATTTTGTCAAGAGGAGTGGTCAAAAATTCAAGCAGAAGCTTGTGGATGGCTACCAAAAGTGCCTTATTGCAGTGAAACTTGACAAGGGACATGTAAGCAAATATTAACATTAGGGATGTCCGATAATGGCTTTTTGCCGATATCCGATATTCCGATATTGTCCAACTCTTTAATTACCGATACCGATATCAACCGATACCGATATCAACCGATATATGCAGTCGTGGAATTAACACATTATTATGCCTAATTTGGACAACCAGGTATGGTGAAGATAAGGTACTTTTTAAAAAAATTAGTAAAATAAGATAAATAAATTAAAAATATTTTCTTGAATAAAAAAGAAAGTACAACAATATAAAAACACTTACATAGAAACTAGTAATGAATGAAAATGTGTAAAATTAACTGTTAAAGGTTAGTACTATTAGTGGACCAGCAGCACGCACAATCATGTGTGCTTACGGATTGTATCCCTTGCAGACTGTATTGATATATATTGATACCAGAATATTAATAACAGAAAGAAACAACCCTTTTGTGTGAATGAGTGTAAATGGGGAAGGGAGGTTTTTTGGGTTGGTGCAGTAATTGTAAGTGTATCTTGTGTTTTTTATTTTGATTTAATTAAAAAAAACAAAAAAAACAAAAAAAACGATACCGATAATAAAAAAAACGATACCGATAATTTCCGATATTACATTTTAACGCATATATCGGCCGATAATATCGGCAGGCCGATTTTGACCCAGCAGTTTTGCTCACATTTCCCATAATAAATTCATAAAAGAACCAAACTTCATGAATGTATTTTGTGACCAACAAATATGTTGCTCCAATCACTCTATCACAAAAAAAATAAGAGTTGTAGAAATTATTAGAAACTCAAGACTAGGGTTGGGTATCGAGTATCGAGTATCGATTGGAACCGGGACTAACTTTCCGATTCTCCCGGAATCGTTCAAAAGTTTAAATTTCGATTCCTAGTTTCGATACCCAGTTCGCCGACCGGAAAAAAAGAATAAGTCCGCCGACCGGAAGAAGAAGCCGCTGAACACCAACGAAGAAGCGCCCACCGCCGGAAGTGTTAGCATAGCCGAGCCTATGTAGCCGAGGGAGTCAGTCAAGCATGGATAGCGGGCGTCGGCAGTCGAAAGTGTGGCTTTATTTTACTAAAAAAAAAATGAAATATCGGCGAAATGTAACACGTGCGACAGGACTGTTTCGTGCTTAGGAGGGTGCACGTCGAAGCACCTCCGATTTCATGGAGTACAAATAAATGCGTGTCCCGTCTTCGACGCGCCGCGCCGACCGTCCTCCTCTTCCTCTCTCTTCGACGCCCAGCCTGGCAACTCAGTGACTGCACCGCAGTCCGAATCCGGTAAGTAAAACAATATATATGCAATAAATAATGTGTTTTGCGCCAACGTTGAGGCAGCTAACAAATTAGCCCGCATATTTTTTCGTAGACAATTTACAACCTGCTAGCCAGGCTCCGCGATGTGCTCAGCGTACTCCGTTCACCGTAGCGGCAATGGGGAAGATGTCGGTGCCACAGACGGAAGAGTGCAGGGCCGGCCCGTGGCATAGGCCGTATAGGCAAATGCTAAGGGCGCCTATAGGCCCTTAGCATTTTTCCTCCACAAATGTTGGAGGAAAAAAAAAAAAAAAAAGTTGGTACTATTATTTCTAAATACATAAAATAATCCCACGTTGATTAAAATGCAAAGTAAAGCCTATTTAATAGAAATATTATTTGTTACAACATTACGCCCCCCCTCCCCCGGCACGGTGCGCCCCCTCCCTTCCCGTATCATGACTCTTTTTGGACGTCACCACATAAAAAAATCAACACAAGATGTCAAAACGGCCAAAACTGTCAGGTGCCCACGGAAGAAAAAAGAGAAAAGAAGAGGAGGAGAAACGAGAAAAAGACAGAGGTAGCAGGTAGGTAACGTTAGCCTACATGAAATTATTTGTCTGTTACAGAATGTGATAGTAACCTGGCTTTTTAGCATTAAGCTAATGTTACATGATTCGGCAATTGCTAATCAATAAATAGCGAGTTCTGTTTTAACGTCGGGTTAATATCGTGGAGGGGGCTAAATTGTTATGGAAAATAATAATGTAACGTTAGGTAATTACAGTACTCCCTGGTGTACAGTAATTTGTAAGTCATTCTAGTTAATGCAATATTAAAAAGCACAAATAGAGAACTCTGTAGGATCCCCTTTTTTTGTAATATAGTTGTTAAAGTCATACTGGTTTGATATCTTTTTTTGTGCAGTGCCTTATTTATATTGTATTTTTAATTTATTTTATGCAACTTGTTGACACGTTTTATTTGGTGTTTATGTATGTAAAAAATATTATATTTCATATATTCATTTTTTATTTGTTGTATTCATTTATTTATCCATATTTTTTTTTATCTTGTTAATTATTCTGATTGTTAATTTGCTTTCTTTAAGTAAAAAAAAAGGTCAAAGACAAAGCTATTCGGTTTCTTGTGAGTATATACACTTCACTGCCGATGTGGGGGGGCGCCACCTAAAATCTTGCCTAGGGCGCCAGATTGGTTAGGGCCGGGCCTGGAAGAGTGCCACAGAAAGGTCACTGCACACATAGTCAAAAGACTGCATCCCTTTTCAGAGGTGGAATCTCCAACATTTAGGTTAGTTAAGCAATAACGTTAGAGCTAAGCTAATTGATACTGGGCTAAACGGTAACAGCAACATTACATGTTTGTTGATGTTTGCAGGGATATGGTGAAAACTCTCAACCCAAAATACATACCACCTTCCAGGGACTACCTGTCAAACACATTGATCCCGGCATGGTACAAGAAGAATCGGAATCGAGAATCGTCAGGAATCGGAATCGAAACAAAGAATCGGAATCGGAATCGTTCGAATTCAAACGATACCCAACCCTACTCAAGACAGCCATGACATTATGTTCTTCACAAGTGTATGTAAACTTTTGACCACGACTGTATAAACCAGGGGTGGGCAATTAATTTTTACCGGGGGCCGCATGAGCAACCCGAGCACTGCTGGAGGGCCACATCGACAACATTTCAATTAAATTTTGCTCAATATTATTTTTGATATATACCGTAAGATAAATAATAATAATAATAATAATAATAATAATTAATAATAATAGTAATACTTCAACATAGTGTATGTAACAGCATTCCATGACTAATATAAATAAATTAACATTAATAATAAATGACAGTAAAATAAGCACACGTATGACTGAGGAGTCATAGTGTAACTTTGTGTGGTGTTTGAGTTGTCCGACTTTTTGTGTGGCCATAAACGCACCAGTGGTTTAGTGCTATGCGTGTTGGTGACAGATGACAAGTTGGTTTTGGCCTGGTTTGTACGGCAGAAAATGACTAGTTTTTCGAGATAGAATTGTTTTACTCATGTTTTTGGTGTGGTTATGTCCGAATATAAACAGTTTTGCTCAATAAAGTGATCGATATAATTCCTGTCCTCGAAGCATCTCGATAGACGTTACAATAATTGAACGGTGTTCAATTGAACGGTGTTGACGAACACCGTTAGGGCCGCTTGTTGTCACTGTCACTCAGAGTTGCATTGCAAAATTACATAGAATAAATATGTTTATTTTGTTTAGAATTCAGATGGGATTTGATTTGGTGCGCGGCATATATTTGCTGTGCGCAGAGGACACTTGAGCAGTGCGCAATTGCGCAGGCACGCACCTTAGAGGGAACGTTGCTTGGCAGTCCATGTCTTGTTGGAAACACGCCATTCCTCATCAACTTTTCTCTTTTTAGCGTCTCGGGTGTAAACCGTGCATCACTTGTCGATGCATGTGCACCTTCACTCGCAGGTTACACACGGACACACGCCCATAAATAATACTTTTCAAAATAAAAGCGGCACAGTTGTATTGCGCGCACGACATAGATGTTTTTCAACTTTATTTTGTAATTTGTGATTGCAGCCGTTCACATTCACTCACAACCACGCACGCGCATAACGTCCACACGGGAGTAATGCAAATAACGATTTTCAAAACAAAAGCAGCACCGTTGTATTGCACACTCGACATAGATACTTTTTAAATGTATTTTGTAATTTATAATTGGCCTCACGTGGGCCGGACAGGCAGAAAGGCAGAATGCCCAGGTCTGGTATAAACGTTTTCCTATAAAAAAAGACAACTATGATAGCTTTTAGAAATAACATGTTCAGTATCTCATAAGTGTGAGTAAAGCCCTCATATTTCAGCAAGCATTTTTGTGACTTATATGACTATAAAACGTCAACCATAAGTCTAAACTCTAATGTACAACCAAGAATCATTTCTGTGTTGTATTATCCCTTGAGAAGGTATGCTGTTATGGTCTGTAGAAGACAACACATACTGTGGGGGGCCCTAAAGCAATATGGTGGTGTGAAAAACACCTGAATATAACATTAATGATGGCGGGTGAGAGCCACCTATATTGCTAACAACTGTTACATGTCAGGAGACATGACTTGGGGGAGCTGCTGCTAGACGCATGCCGAGGTCTCAAAGGTAACGTGACACTCTAATGCAGGACAACCTGGACTCGGATAGGGGAGGGGAGGTCGTGGTCTGGAGTCGAGATAAAAATCCTTTCAGTCTTGCACATTCTCAAAAAGCTTTTGTTCTCCCAGAGACGTTTATCTGCACAGATAAATAAGTCAAATGGCTTTGAAGCATGTAGTGTCCAAACTTGTCCCACTGTGGACCAAACACAGAGAAGTAGTGTGTAAGTGGGGGTCGTGACACTTTTTGGGGTATGTCATTTACAGACACGGGTGTGCTAATCAGTTAGTAACATTCAAGACAAAAACGCAAATAAGCAAATAAATCATTAAATTAACCTCAGATGTGGCTCAATTGTACAAACCCCGTTTCCATATGAGTTGGGAAATTGTGTTCGATGTAAATATAAACGGAATACAATGATTTGCAGGCCCTGCGATGAGGTGGCAACTTGTCCAGGGTGTACCCCGCCTTCCGCCCGATTGTAGCTGAGATAGGCTCCAGCGCCCCCCGCGACCCCGAAGGGAATAAGCAGTAGAAAATGGATGGATGGATGGACAATGATTTGCAAATAATTTTCAACCCATATTCAGTTGAGTATGCTACAAAGACAAAATATTTGATGTTCAAACTGATAACATTTTTTTTTTGTTGCAAATAATCATTAACTTTAGAATTTGATGCCAGCAACACGTGACAAAGAAGTTGGGAAAGGTGGCAATAAATATTGATAAAGTTGAGGAATGCTCATTAAACACTTATTTGGAACATCCCACAGAACAGGCCAATTGGGAACAGGTGGGTGCCATGATTGGGTATAAAAGTAGATTCCATGAAATGCTCAGTCATTCACAAACAAGGATGGGGCGAGGGTCACCACTTTGTCAACAAATGCGTGAGCAAATTGTTGAACAGTTTAAGAAAAACCTTTCTCAACCAGCTATTGCAAGGAATTTAGGGATTTCACCATCTACGCTCCGTAATATCATCAAAGGGTTCAGAGAATCTGGAGAAATCACTGCACGTAAGCAGCTAAGCCCGTGACCTTCGATTCCTTAAGCTGTACTGCATCAACAAGCGACATCAGTGTGTAAAGGATATCACCACATGGGCTCAGGAACACTTCAGAAACCCACTGTTAGTAACTACAATTGGTCGCTACATCTGTAAGTGCAAGTTAAAACTCTCCTATGCAAGGCGAAAACCGTTTATCAACAACACCCAGAAACGCTGTCGGCTTCGCTGGGCCTGAGCTCATCTAAGATGGACTGATACAAAGTGGAAAAGTGTTCTGTGGTCTGACGAGTCCACATTTCAAATTGTTTTTGGAAACTGTGGACGTCGTGTCCTCCGGACCAAAGAGGTAAAGAACCATCCGGATTGTTATAGGCGCAAAGTTGAAAAGCCAGCATCTGTGATGGTATGGGGGCGTATTAGTGCCCAAGACATGGGTAACTTACACATCTGTGAAGGCGCCATTAATGCTGAAAGGTACATACAGGTTTTGGAGCAACATATGTTGCCATCCAAGCAACGTTACCATGGACGCCCCTGCTTATTTCAGCAAGACAATGCCAAGCCACGTGTTACATCAACGTGGCTTCATAGTAAAAGAGTGCAGGTACTAGACTGGCCTGCCTGTAGTCCAGACCTGTCTCCCATTGAAAATGTGTGGCGCATTATGAAGCCTAAAATACCACAACGGAGACCCCCGGACTGTTGAACAACTTAAGCTGTACATCAAGCAAGAATGGGAAAGAATTCCACCTGAGAAGCTTAAAAAATGTGTCTCCTCAGTTCCCAAACGTTTACTGAGTGTTGTTAAAAGGAAAGGCCATGTAACACAATGGTGAACATGCCCTTTCCCAACTACTTTGGCACGTGTTGCAGCCATGAAATTCTAAGTTAATTATTATTTGCAAAAAAAAAAATCAAGTTTATGAGTTTGAACATCAAATATCTTGTCTTTGTAGTGCATTCAATTGAATATGGGTTGAAAAGGATTTGCAAATCATTGTATTCTGTTTATATTTACATCTAACACAATTT
This sequence comes from Entelurus aequoreus, assembly GCF_033978785.1. Taxonomy (NCBI): domain Eukaryota; kingdom Metazoa; phylum Chordata; class Actinopteri; order Syngnathiformes; family Syngnathidae; genus Entelurus; species Entelurus aequoreus. The sequence continues at coordinate 1,989,488 of NC_084751.1, forward strand.
CCCAGCTCATATGGAAACGGGGTTTGTATTTCATGTTTAGATTACTTTATTTAAGTTATTTATGTTGGTGTTGTTTACTTGAGTCATATTGCAGTCGACACGTATCTCTTATGTGTGACTGCCATCTACTGGTCACACTTATCATTACACCATGTACTAAATAAAATAGCTTGGCGGTCGGTGAGCACAACCAGAATTTTTCCGTACAATAGGCGCACCGGGTTATAAAGCGTACTGTCGAGTTTTGAGGAAAAAAAAGGATTTTAATTGCGCCTTATAGTCCGAAAAATACGGTATCTTTTATATTTAAACATTGAACAATAATTCTCACCATTTCTTTGTACATAAATTATTATTTGTGCTTTTTATTTAACTTCATTTACATTTTTTCAACACTTTGCTCCTTTTCTTTTATGACTGCATGAGCCACGTATTTATTGTAAAACACTATATTATTTCCTCTCCTTACTCTTTTACAGGTAAACGCAGGAAGCCAAGAAAAAATCAGCAACTGTTGAGGATTAACTGAACTTTGCTTCTTCCTCCTCCTCGTGATCATGTTTAAACTGTACAACTGTAAATCACGTGATGCACTTGAACGTAACCTTGCAATGCACGAGCCAAAGAATCCACCTTTGCTTTGCATCCTATTGTAGTGTCCAACATTCATCAGGACCAAGTGGATATTCAAGGGTTAAGTGCTTATTGTGAGAATCTCTCCCCCTCACCTTCCACTAATGGAGTCGTTTCAGCTTCAAATATTAGAAATATCCTCCACTTTGCTGCACACAGACTGAAAAATCACTAGAAGGACTATTAGGTGTAATTCACACTGCATTTACTATCGGAGCACTTTTCATGATCCAATCTCAACATTCCCGACCTTGCGAAAACGTGTAAAATGATCA
>NC_084751.1:2000395-2007895 GCF_033978785.1 Entelurus aequoreus
ATTTTATAAGAAAACTTGAACATTTTGGCAATATTATTATAATGATCGGAATTTTACTCCAAAAAATTTCCACTATTTTACTTTGCAATATTGTGGTAAAAGTCCGAATTGTATATGACAAATGTCACCATTTTGCATTAAAAAGTAATAATTTTACATAAGGTCATAATTTTACGAGAAAATATTGCAATATTACAGAAACAGAAAGAATATGAGTAAATATATATAATAAATCTATAGAGCTACATCCACCCCTGGTGTCTGTTGCCGTCACCTCCCCTCAGTAACCATAACAGACAATATCGCAGTGTTACAGAAACAGAAAGAATATGAAAAACCGTTCCCAATTTTATAAGAAAGAAGTCGACACATTGTGAGAAAAAGACTGCTTTTAGTTTTTTTTTTTTTGTTGTTTAATTTTTTAGTTTGTAATTGGTTTTTAATCTCCATTATTTACTTTGTTATTACAGTATGTCTCTATATACATATTCTTTTTTTTTTAATTAATTTTGGGCAAAGGGGGTGCATTTCAATTTCTTACACACACTTGTTATTTCATATGTTGACCAGAGGGGGAGCACTTTTAAAACCGACACACAGTCAATTTGAAAAATCCCTCCTTTTTGGGACCACCCTCATTTTGATAGATGTCACCACCAGGGGTGCAAATGAGACATTCTCTATTATATGCAATGGTTTTCTGTATTGGGACCATGATTTATGTCATCACTTGTTCACACCTCCTCATATGGAAGGTACTTTTCCTTCTTGATGTCTCAAGAAGGTGAGAAATACAAGAACACACACACACACACACACACACACACACACGCATTCTTGTATTTGTTAACTTCTTGAGACCTGAGAAAAATGCCTCCCTCTTTAGGACCACCTTTTCTAGATATATAAAGATTTGTATTTACAAAATTAATAATATATACATACTATGCAAATATAAAAAGATTGTTATGCAAAATTAGTTGGAATTTCCCAATAAAAAGGTCACAATTTCCCAAGAAAAACTTAGAATTTTGGCAGTATTATAATAGAAGTTGTCATTTTACTCAACGCAAGCAAAAAATTTACAAGAAAAACGGAACATTTGTGCAATATTATGATAAAAGTTGGAATTTTACTCAATAACAGTCGCAATTGTACAAGAAAAGCTTACATTTTGGGCAATTTTATGAAAAGAGTCGTAATTTTACTGGACAAAAGTCACAATTTTATAAGAAACATTTTGGCAATATTATTATAATGATCTGAATTTTACTCAAAAAAATGTTTACTATTTTACTTTGCAATATTGTGGTAAAAGTCCGAATTTTATATGACAAATGTCACCATTTTGCATTAAAAAGTAATAATTTTACATAAAGTCATAATTTTATGAGAAAATATTGCAATATTACAGAAATAGAAAGAATATGAGAGATTGTTCCCAATTTTATAAGAAAAAAGTCGACACATTGTGAGAAAAATACTGCTTTTAGTTATTTATTTAATTTATTTTTTGTTTGTAATTGGTTTTTAATCTTCATTATTTACTTCGTTAACTTATTACAGTATATCTCTATATACTGTACTTTTTTAAATTTTTTTATTTTTTATTAATTTTGGCCAAAGGGGGCGCATTTCAATTTCTTACACACTTGTTATTTCATATGTTGTCCAGAGGGGGAACACTTTTAAAACCGACACACAGTCAATTTGAAAAATCCCTCCTTTTTGGGACCACCCTCATTTGCAATTTGGAATTTCCCAAGAAAAACTTAGGCAGTATTATAAGTCATCATTTTACTCAACGCAAGTCAAAATTTTACAAGAAAAATAGCACAATTGTGCAATACTATGATAAAAGTTGGAATTTTACTCAATAACAGTTGCAATTTTACAAGAAAAGCTTAAAATTGTGGCAATTTTATGAAAAGAGTTGTGATTTTACTCGGCAAAAGTCACAATTTTATAAGAAAACTTTAAAATGTTGGCAATATTATAATAATAATCTGAATTTTTCTCGGCAAAATTATGACAAAAGTCATAATTTTACTCAAAAAAATTCACTATTTTACTTTGCAATATTGTGATAAAAGTCAGAGTTTTATATGACAAATGTCACCATTTTGCATGAAAAAGTAATCGTTTTACATAAAGTTATAATTTTATGAGAAAATATTGCAATATTACATAAACAGAAAGAATATGAGGGATTGTTCCCAATTTTATAAGAAAAAAATCGACACATTGTAAGAAAAAGACTGCTTTTAGTAAAAAAAAAATTGTTGTTGAATTTTTTTGGTTTGAAATTGGTTTTTAACCTAAAATTGTTGACAATTTTATGAAAACAGTCATCATTTTACTCAACAAAAGTCACAATTTTATAAGAAAACGTAAACATTTTGGCAATGTTATAATAATCATCTGAATTTTACTTGGCAAAATTATGACAAAAGTAACAATATTACTCAAAAAATGTCACTATTTTACAAGAACAACAAAAAAATTGGCAATATTGTGATAAAAGTCAGAATTTTATATGACAAATGTCGCCATTTTGCATTAAAAAAAGTTATCATTTTACGAGACAATGTTACGGCTCAGACTCCTGCCACCGCCGCTCATCCATCTGTGCGCTCCAGTGAGAGCACCGCGGGCCACGGGCGTTCCCTCTCCGATTGCGGGCGCACCTCCGCACAGCTGCAGGAGATCTGCAATCAGCGCACCTGCCTGGGATGAACGAGCTGCCTTTATAAGCCCGCACAACCTGCCATGCCGGGCCGGAATATAGTCTTCCCTGGTGTCTGGGTTTTTAACATGTAAAGCGACTTTGGGTACTTAGAAAAGCGCTATATAAATCCCAGGTATTATTCTGTACCGTAAGCCGATACCCAGCTTTATGCTCTCTCTCTCTCTCTCTCTCTCTCTACGTGTCTCGCTCCGTGTTTCATTGTTCTTCCTTGTCCTTCCAGCGTCTGCCCTTGTTCCTGTGTTGGACGAGCTGTGCGTCTCGTCACCTTTTTTGTTCCCTTGCTTCCCGAACTGCCCTTTTGGATTCTCGACCTCCCGCTTGGAAACGGATCTTGTCTCTTCTCTCCTGCCCTGGATCCTCTGCCTGCCCCACGGACTTCCGTGTTCCTTCGCTCTCGACAACATTTGGTAACACACACCTCAGCTGATCACACACATAGCCACACACCACATACACTTTTGGATCTAGTTCACACTCCATTTCCTTAGTTTATATTCTATTGTTTGATTATATATATAGATATATATGGTAAATATATATAATAAATCTATAGAGCTACATTCCCCTGGTGTCTGTTGCCGTCACCTCCCCTCAGTAACCATAACAGACAATATCGCAGTATTACAGAAACAGAAAGAATATGAGCAATCGTTCCCAATTTTATACGAAAGAAGTCGACACATTGTGAGAAAAAGACTGTTTTTAGTTAGTTTTTTTTGTTGTTTAATTTTTTAGTTTGTAATTGGTTTTTAATCTTTATTATTTACTTCGTTATTACAGTATGTTTCTATATACATATTCATTTATTTTTTTTAATTAATTTTGGCCAAAGGGGGTGCATTTCAATTTCTTACACACACTTGTTATTTCATATGTTGACCAGAGGGGGAGCACTTTTAAAACCGACACACAGTCAATTGGAAAAATCCCTTCTTTTTGGGACCACCCTCATTTTGATAGATTTCACCACCAGGGGTGCAAATGAGACATTCTCTATTAGATGCAACGGTTTTCCCGTATTGGGACCATGATTTATGTCATCACTTGTTCACACCTCCTCATATGGAAGCTACTTTTCCTTCTTGATGTCTCAAGAAGGGTAGAAATACAAGAACACACACACACACACACACACACACACACACACACACACACACACACACACACACACACACACACACACACACACACACACACACACACTATGGAGTGCCACCACCGGTGTCTTTCAACACAACTGCTGCTTTCTGATGCAATTGTGACACTACTGGATTACTGGGGGCTTATACACAAATCAAGAAATATTTCTACAAAAGCAATATTTCTAGGTAATAAAATCTATATATAAATATATATTATGATAAATATTATACAAAATAAAATATATATATGTTTATCTTAATGAAACATGATTTATTAGTGTGTTTATGCTTCTTTTTATACTAATCTTAACTTGACAAAGAATGCTATTGTCCTTTTCTGGCATGATGTCACTTCTTGTGTCAAGGAGCAACACCATGGCGATAACACTCATTAATAACACCTTTTCAAACTTCAAAACCCTACAAATAAATTCCACATAATAATTTTCATTTGATTTGATAAGTTTGTGTGAATAACTATGAACATTACATAGAATAAAACCAACACACGCATTCAGTTGTATTAAGAAAGACAATAAGTAGAAGTGATGATAACCATAGAACAACCAAAACATGTTTTTTGTCGACAGCAGAACATGTATCAAATTCATGGATGGATGGATTGGTGGTGGGTAATGAATGAAGGATTAATGATGGATGGATAGATCAATCATGAATGGATGAATGGATGCTGACAGGATGAATGAATGAATGAATGAATGATGGATGGAAGATGGGTGGGTGAATAAATAGATGGACATTTGGTGCTAGATGGATGAATGATGGATAGATGGATGAATGGATGGATAAATAATGGTTGATTGATGGTGAAATGAATGGATGGATGTATTAATGATGGATGGATGATGAATGGATGAATGTAATAATGGATGCTGACAGGGTGTATGAATGAATGAATGAATGAATGAATGAATGAATGAATGAATGAATGGATGGATGGATGGATGGATGGATGTCCAATGGGTGGGTGAATGAATAGATGGACATTTGGTGCTAGATGGATGGATGATGGATGGAGGATGGACGGATGAATGATGGGTGATTGATGGTGAACTGAATGGATGGATGGATTAATGATGGATGGATGATGAATGGAATAATGGATGCTGACAGGGTGTATGAATGAATGAATGAATGAATGAATGGATGGATGTTCGATGGGTGGGTGAATGAATAGATGGACATTTGGTGCTAGATGGATGGATGATGGATGGAGGATGGACGGATGAATGATGGGTGATTGATGGTGAAAAGAATGGATGGATGGATTAATGATGGATGGATGATGAATGGAATAATGGATGCTGACAGGGTGTATGAATGAATGATGAATGAATGAATGAATGAATGAATGAATGGATGGATGGATGGATGGATGGATGTTCGATGGGTGGGTGAATGAATAGATGGACATTTGGTGCTAGATGGATGGATGATGGATGGAGGATGGACGGATGAATGATGGGTGATTGATGGTGAACTGAATGGATGGATGGATTAATGATGGATGGATGATGAATGGAATAATGGATGCTGACAGGGTGTATGAATGAATGATGAATGAATGAATGAATGGATGGATGGATGGATGGATGGATGTTCGATGGGTGGGTGAATGAATAGATGGACATTTGGTGCTAGATGGATGGATGATGGATGGAGGATGGACGGATGAATGATGGGTGATTGATGGTGAACTGAATGGATGGATGGATTAATGATGGATGGATGATGAATGGAATAATGGATGCTGACAGGGTGTATGAATGAATGATGAATGAATGAATGAATGAATGAATGGATGGATGGATGTTCGATGGGTGGGTGAATGAATAGATGGACATTTGGTGCTAGATGGATGGATGATGGATGGAGGATGGACGGATGAATGATGGGTGATTGATGGCGAAAAGAATGGATGGATGGATTAATGATGGATGGATGATGAATGAAATAATGGATGCTGACAGGGTGTATGAATGAATGATGAATGAATGAATGAATGAATGGATGGATGGATGGATGTTCGATGGGTGGGTGAATGAATAGATGGACATTTGGTGCTAGATGGATGGATGATGGATGGAGGATGGACGGATGAATGATGGGTGATTGATGGTGAAATCAATGGATGGATGGATTAATGATGGATGGATAATGAATGGAATAATGGATGCTGACAGGGTGTATGAATGAATGATGAATGAATGAATGAATGGATGGATGGATGGATGTTCGATGGGTGGGTGAATGAATAGATGGACATTTGGTGCTAGATGGATGGATGATGGATGGAGGATGGACGGATGAATGATGGGTGATTGATGGTGAAATGAATGGATGGATGGATTAATGATGGATGGATGATGAATGGAATAATGGATGCTGACAGGGTGTATGAATGAATGAATGAATGAATGGATGTCCGATGGGTGGGTGAATGAATAGATGGACATTTGGTGCTAGATGGATGGATGATGGATGGAGGATGGACGGATGAATGATGGGTGATTGATGGTGAAAAGAATGGATGGATGGATTAATGATGGATGGATGATGAATGGAATAATGGATGCTGACAGGGTGTATGAATGAATGAATGAATGAATGAATGAATGAATGAATGAATGAATGAATGAATGAATGGATGGATGGAAGATGGGTAGGTGAATGAATAGATGGACAATTGGTGCTAGATGGATGCATGGATGGAGGATGGACGGATGAATGATGGGTGATTGATGGTGAAATGAATGGATAGATGAATTAGAGATGGATGGATGATGGGCGGATGAATGATAGATGGCTGAAAAGATACCTGTAAGTACTGGGTGATGGATGGATGGGTAAATTAATGAATAGGTGGACGATGGGTGGTGGCTGAAATGATGAATGAGTGATGGATTGATAGATGAACAGATGGATGAATGGATAAATGAGTCGTTGATGTTGTGTGATGATGGATGACTAGATGAATGATGGATGGATGGTGGATGAATGATGGGTGATGGATGGATGAATGAATGAATGGATGGACGACGGGTGGATAGATGAATGGATTGATGGACGGGTGATGAACTGACAGCTGATACATGAGTAGTTGATTATGTGTGATGATGAATGAATGGATGAATTTTGGCTAGATGGTGGGCGATGAACGAATGGAAGGATTGGATAATGGACAGGGGATATATGGATGAATGATGGATGAATGGGTGATGAATGTTTGTAAGGATGGGTAATGGATAGATGCTGGATGGATGGATGGGTGGATGATGAATGAATGATGGATGATGAATGAATGACGGATGACCGGGTAATGAACAGATGGAAGGATGGCTGATAGCTAGATGGTGGATGAATGTATGAATGATGGGTGATGGATGGATGAATGAATGAATGGATGGACGATGGGTGGATAGATGAATGGATTGATGGATGGGTGATGGACTGACAGCTGATACACGATTAGTTGATTATGTGTGATGATGAATGAATGGATGAATATTGGATAGATGGTGGGCGATGAACGAACGGAAGGATTGGATAATGGACAGGGGATATATGGATGAATGATGGATGAATGGG
>NC_084751.1:2012895-2025395 GCF_033978785.1 Entelurus aequoreus
CCAAACTAATCACATCAATCACATGTTTTATGTCTGTTTTATCTCTGATCGCGTAGTTTCATTGCAAATAAACATTGTATTTACCCCCGGTATAACGTTTCACTACTTCCTGGTGTCTCCTTGAGTTACTCACTGACGTCTAAAGTATCTCCTCTCACGTATTCGGCCTCTTTACCCCCCAGTTTGTTAACTTTTATGAACTTTTAGATGGTTCTCAGCGCCATTAGAGCGTCTGCTCGGCGTTACGACTGTGCAGCACTCAGGAGACAGCAGGGAAGACGTACGCTCCTCCTTCTCCTCTCCGGTCTTAAATGGTGCTCTCAAACGTATTGATGCTTTAAAAAGGAGCCGGATCAATGAGGACACGTCTTTGTGTCCGTTTTGTCCTGACAGTCGTATACAATGGAGGAGCGACTGCACAGTTGATGGTACACTTTATTGCTGCCATTATCTTGATGTGATAATAGGACGGATGGCCTCGCTTATACACCTAAAGGGACGCCGATGGGAGGTGGAAATGGAAATAGTCACGTTGTGGTGCCCCTTAGGGGTCTTAATGGGTCTTTGGAAGACATGCTAGCATATACTGTATGTAAAATAATCATTGGAATAATGTTCAATGACTTGTGATGAGGTGGTGACTTGTCCAGGGTGTAACCCGCCTTGAGATAGGCTCTAGCACCCTCCCCCCCAATTGCAACCATACGCTCGTCTGTCCCTTTTTCAACAGCTGGCCAAATCTATCTATATATATATATATATCTATATATATATATATATATATATATATATATATATATATATATATATATATATATATATATATATATATATATACTACCGTTCAAAGTTTGGGGTCACCCAAACAATTTTGTGGAATAGCCTTCATATCTAAGAACAAGAATAGACTGTCGAGTTGCAAATGAAAGTTCTCTTTTTTCTGGCCATTTTGAGCGTTTAATTGACCCCACAAATGTGATGCTCCAGAAACTCAATCCGCTTAAAGGAAGGTCAGTTTTGTAGCTTCTGTATCGAGCTAAACTGTTTTCAGATGTGTGAACATGATTGCACAAGGGTTTTCTAATCATCAATTAGCCTTCTGAGCCAATGAGCAAACACATTGTACCATTAGAACACTGGAGTGATAGTTGCTGGAAATGGGCCGCTATACACCTATGTAGATATTGCACCAAAAACCAGACATTTGCAGCTAGAATAGTCATTTACCACATTAGCAATGTATAGAGTGTATTTCTTTAAAGTTAAGACTAGTTTAAAGTTATCTTCATTGAAAAGTACAGTGCTTTTCCTTCAAAAATAAGGACATTTCAATGTGACCCCAAACTTTTGAACGGTAGTGTATATATATGCATATATATATATATATATATATATATATATATATATATATATATATATATATATATATATATATATATATATATATATATATATATATATATATATACAGTATATATATATATATACATACATATATATATATATATTAGGGCTGCAACTAACGATTAATTTGATAATCGATTAATCTGTCGATTATTACTTCGATTAATCGATTAATAATCGGATAAAGAGACAAACTACATTTCTATCCTTTCCAGTATTTTATTGAAAAAAAACAGCATACTGGCACCATACTTATTTTGACTATTGTTTCTCAGCTGTTTGTACATGTTGCAGTTTATAAATAAAGGTTTATTTAAAAAAAAAAAAAAAAAAAAAAAGTTTTTTTTTTTTTTTTTTTTTTTTTTTAAAGCCTCTGCGCATGCGCATAGCATAGATCCAACGAATCGATGACTAAATTAATCGGCAACTATTTTTATAATCGATTTTAATCGATTAGTTGTTGCAGCCCTAATATATATATATATATATATATAATATATACTTACACACACATATATATATATATATATATATATATATACATATTAGGGATGTCCGATAATGGCTTTTTGCCGATATCCAATATACCAATATTGTCCAACTCTTTAATTACCGATACGGATATCAACCGATTCCGATATATACAGTCGTGGAATTAACACATTATTATGCCTAATTTGGACAACCAGGTATGGTGAAGATAAGGTCCTTTTTTAAAAAATTAATAAAATAAAATAAGATAAATAAATTAAAAAACATTTTCTTGAATAAAAAAGAAAGTAAAACAATATAAAAACAGTTACATAGAAACTTAGTAATTATTGAAAATGAGTAAAATTAACTGTTAAAGGTTAGTACTATTAGTGGAGCAGCAGCACGCACAATCATGTGTGCTTACGGACTGTATCCCTTGCAGACTGTATTGATATATATTGATATATAATGTAGGAACCACAATATTAATAACAGAAAGAAACAACCCTTTTGTGTGAATGAGTGTGAATGAGTGTAAATGGGGGAGGGTTTTTTGGGGGGGTTGGTACACTAATTGTAAGTGTATCTTGTGTTTTTTATATTGATTCAATAAAAAAACACAAAAAACACAACAACAAAAAAACGATACCGATAATTAAAAAAACGATACCAATAATTTCCAATATTACATTTTAAAGCATTTATCGGCCGATATTATCGGACATCTCTAATACATATATATATATACATATACAGTATATATACATACATACATACATACATGTACATATACATATACATATACATATACATATACATACACATATACAGTAGAGTCATTTGAATAATGATTTAAGAGGAGTGTCCCAACCCCTGTGTCCATATTCTGAGTGAATATGGAGATTTCTTTGCAGTTTGCACAAGCATTAAGCGTGCTTCTGGGTGAAGTTGCACACAGCTGAGCAAGTGGCGTCTTGGCAAAGTGCGAGAGAGACAAGCAGGCCAGATGGCCGTTGAGCATTGTTTGGGTGTCGTTGGGAAAAGAGCAGACTTCCTACTTAAAGTTTATCTTCCACGCATTACCTTTTTTTCCCTCCACATAAAGCTGTCAACAAACAATTACAGCACTTTAAATATCACCGTTTGTATATTCTTATATAATCAACGCACTTCACGATGTTATTTAAGCTTTTCTCTTGCATTGTTAACAACGAATATTTACTCGTTGCAACACTTTTATTTTTTAACACAGTATCCAGGTAAGGTTGTTACTCTTTATTTGGGGAAGGCGCTTATTCGCTTATTATTGAAATGCATTTTGATTATATGTCAATCAGTAAGTTAGTTAGTTAGCAACATGACTCAAAAAGTTATGGGCACGTATACAAAACCCAAAACCAGTGAAGTTGGCACATTGTGTAATTCGTAAATAAAAACAGAATACAATGATTTGCAAATCCTTTTCAACTTATATTCATTTGAATAAACTGCAAAGACAAGATATTTAATGTTCGAACTGGAAAACATTTTTTTTTTGTGCAAATAATCAATAACTTAGAATTTAATGGCAGCAACACATTGCAAAAACAAGTTGTCACAGGGGCATTTTTACCACTGTGTTACATGGCCTTTCCTTTTAACAACACTCAGTAAACGTTTGGGAACTGAGGAGACCAATTTTGGAAGCTTTTCAGGTGGAATTCTTTCCCATTCTTGCTTGATGTACAGCTTAAGTTGTTCAACAGTCCGGGGGTCTCCCTTGTGGTATTTTAGGCTTCATAATGCGCCACACATTTTCAATGGGAGACAGGTCTGGACTACAGGCAGGCCAGTCTAGTACCCGCACTCTTTTACTATGAAGCCACGCTGTTGTAACACGTAGCTTGGCATTGTCTTGCTGAAATAAGCAGGGGCGTCCATGATAACGTTGCTTGGATGGCAACATATGTTGCTCCAAAACCTGTATGTACCTTTCAGCATTAATGGCGCCTTCACAGACGTGTAAGTTACCCATGTCTTGGGCACTAATACACCCCCATACCATCACAGATGCTGGCTTTTCAACTTTGCACCTATAACAATCCGGATGGTTCTTTTCCTCTTTGGTCCGGAGGACACAACGTCCACAGTTTCCAAAAACAATTTGAAATGTGGACTCGTCAGATCACAGAACACTTTTACCCTTTGCATCAGTCCATCTTAGATGAGCTCGGACCCAGCGAAGCCGGCGGCATTTCTGGGTGTTGTTGATAAATGGCTCTGGCTTTTGCATAGTAGAGTTTTAACTTGCACTTACAGATGTAGCGACCAACTGTCGTTACTGACACTGGTTTTCTGAAGTGTTCCTTAGCCCATGTGGTGATATCCTTTACACACTGATGTCGCTTTTTGATGCAGTACCAACTGAGGGATCGAAGGTCCTTAATATCATCGCTTACGTGCAGTGATTTCTCCAGATTCTCTGAACCTTTTGATATTACGGACTGTAGGTGGTGAAATCCTGAAATTCCTTGCAATAGCTGGTTGAGAAATGTTCTTAAACTGTTAGACAATTTGCTCACTTCATTTGATGACAAAGTGGTGACCCTCGCCCCATCCTTTGTTTGTGAACGACTGAGCATTTCATGGAAGCTGCTATTATACCCAATCATGGCACCCACCTGTTCCCAATTAGCCTGTTCACCTTTGAGATACGTGTTTGATGAGCATTCCTCAACGTTTCTCAGTCTTTTTTGCCACTTGTGCCAGCTTTTTTGAAACATATTGCCGGCATAAAATTCCAAGTGAGCTAATATTTGCAAAAAATAACAAAAGTTTTCCAGTTCGAACATTAAATATCTTGTCTTTGCAGTCTATTCAATTGAATATAAGTTGAAAAGGATTTGCAAATCATTGTATTCTGTTTTTATTTACGATTAACACAACATGCCAACTTCACTGGTTTTGGGCTTTGTATTTAGTTATATCAGTATTTGTACTACTTGTCTTACTCTATTTGTATTGCTTTTATTTTCATTATTGTCATTTTTACTGTGATATGCATCCCCTATGTCTGAAATAAATGTCTATATTTATACTTAATTTATTTATATATTTATATTTACACCTGCTCAGTGGCCTAGTGGTTAGAGTGTCCGCCCTGAGATGGGTAGGTTGCGAGTTCAAACCCCGGCCGAGTCATACCAAAGACTATAAAAATGGGACCCATTACCTCCCTGCTTGGCACTAAGCATCAAGGGTTGGAATTGGGGGTTAAATCACCAAAAAATGATTCCCGGGCGCGGCCACCGCTGCTGCTCACTGCTCCCCTCACCTCCCAGGGGGTAAACAAGGGGATGGGTCGAATGCAGAGGACAAATTTCGCCACACCTAGTGTGTGTGTGACATTTATAGACTACTATGATTATTTATTTATATTAGTATTGATTATTAATACTATTACTACTACATGTAATAATACTATTCAGTATTACATTAGTGCTTAATGGCTTTTCTTTTGCTCTATTACGCCGAAGTAAAACGCCAGCTTTACAGATGCCACGTCTACGTTGGTTATTAGACGTGCGAGTGTGAGGAACTTACGGCCACTTGGAGGTGCGGCGTCTATTTAAGTGGACACGGGGGCAATGAGTCGGGGTCTATTAGAGCAGAGGCATGAATGTGATTTCACACGAGGTTCGATTCCCTTCTCAGTTGGACGTACTTTGGGCAAAAGTCCAAACAGCTCCGAGCTAAACGGCAACGTTAAACGCTCTCACGTCACCTGTGTGTCTTTGTCCAGGTGTGTGTTGGGGATGACAGGAAACAGTGATTTATGAAGGCCCGAGGGAGGTGAGGGCACGGGGGGGCTGCACCTTCCCTAAAAGCTACTGTAAACACGCTGTAATGACGGCTGTGGAATCTGTTCGACTGCTTTTTTACATTCCTGCTCGGGACAAGTCCTCCAGGCTGACAGGATGGCTCATCAAAAAAAAGGTTGCCGCGAGAAAACGCGAAACCGTCGGGGGAAGAGGGCGAGCGGATCGTGTTGCCCTGCAACCCGAAACCCGAGCTCGTCAAAGAAATTCCAATAAGCGGCGAAGACGTTTCCCGGCCGGCATCCTGTGGGGTTACCGGCGATGCGAGCGGCCGCCGACGAGGGGCGGGGTCGGCGTGTCAAACTGCAATCTGGTGCCATTACTCAGCGCGGGTCGGAGGTCACATGTCACTCACCCCCCCCCGTCTGTAACCACATAGGTGGCACGTGGACGCAGGGCAAGTGGCTTATTTACACCCTTTGTTGCAAAAAAGTATACAATATTTATTTTAAAAAGGACAAATTAACTTTAGTTAGTAGGGGTGTAAAAATAAAATAGATTTTTTAATTAATCGATTTTTAAAAAAAATCAAAAATGGTTTGTGTAGGGCAGGGGTGTCCAAAGTGTGGCCCGGGGGCCATTTACGGCCCGCAGCTCATCATTCTAAAAATACTAAAACCTTTTTTTTTTTTAAACATCAAAACGTGGAATAAAAGAGCAAATAGGTGAAATGCAACGAGAAAAAAAAGTTGCATTGTTGACTCTAAAAACAAAATTTTTTAAGATAATTTTTCAAAAAAAAAATAATGAGTCAAAATCAATGTTGCTATGAATTATTGACTGATTTAAGGACAAAAAAGACACAAATACAAACAAAAAAAAACACGAAAAATATGAAAATTATTTTAAAAAATACATACAAATTATATACTAATACTAATTATTAAATTGATTGTTATTATAAATATACTAAACTAATTAAACTATATATTATCTGAAGCTGATATAGAGATTTAAGTGTTGAATGTAAAAAAAAATGTTTTAAAAAAAGCATGACTATTTTATGAGTGGAGCACTTTATTATTATTATTATTATTTATTTTTTAGCAAAGACAGGTGTTTTTTAATTCCACTAAAAATTTTAGTGGAATTAAAAAACACCTGTCTTTTCTAAAACATAAATAATATTAATAATAATAAAGTGCCCCACTCATAAAATGGTCCTGCTTTTTTTTTTTTTTTTAATTTAAATTAAAAAATTTTAAATTTAAAAACTTTTTTTTTAGCAAAGACAGGTGTTTTTTAATTCCACTAAAAATTTTAGTGGAATTAAAAAACACCTGTCTTTTCTAAAAAATAAATAATAATAATAATAATAAATTCAAATCAATTTTGCTATGAATTATTGACCTATTTAGGGATCAAATTACTCCACATCAAATATTCCACTTTGAAAATCTTTTTGGGAAAAATATTGTATATTTTGTATTTTTGCCCCCAAAAATTGGGTGACTTATTTTTAACCTTTTTTAAGACTGAAACCCTTCTGGGTCCCCAGGACCTAACTTGAGCGAGCCCCAAAGGTTAAAAAAAAGTGTATATTGTATTGGTTTTGAAAATGAAAAAAATATCAAAATGGCCCAAAATGCTTTGATTTTTCAGTGTGCGGCCCTCAGTGGAAAAAGTTTGGACACCCCTGGTGTAGGGGGAGGTGTGAGCCAGCGCGCCTGCAGGAGCAAAGGTCACCGCCTCTGTCTATGGTGCTGAGGACGAGCACCATCGGATCGGGGCGGGGCATGTGCTGACGGCGAGACACAGCTGACAGGTGATTAGATTTCACAGGTGGTACGTGTTAATCTAATCATCTGTTGTCTTTAACAGTAAGATGCCGAGAGCAGGGGAGGAGAGAAGGACAAGAACATAATGTCACTTTTTTGCTGCCATTAAATTCTAAGTTAATGATTATTTGCACCAAAAAATGAAGTTTCTCAGTTGGAACATTAAATATCTTGTCTTTGCAGTCTATTCAATTGAATATAAGTTGAAAAGGATGTGCAAATCATTGTATTTTGTTTTTATTTACTAATTACACAACGTGCCAACTTCACTGGTTTTGGGTTTTGTGATCCGATACCTGTTTTATTGCTGGACCAATATCAGATGAGCGTTCCATAAACAAGTGCAATCCCTTTAAAGATATCACCTTGGGTGAGGAAAATTGAGTTTTTCTTGAGCTGAAACCCCACTAGAGTTAGTGTGAGATCAGCCTTTAGCGTCAAAGATTGCGATCAAGAAGGCGAGCAGTCGTTATTTTCCACCAAGAGGAGCACTTATTGATCCTTCATGTATAGGGGAGCAATTAGCAGACATCCAATATGGTGTTGGTGCGCAAAAAACAAAAGAGCAGCTTTAATCGCACTCCCGGTAGCAGATTGAAGCCCCCGGAGAGATTTCTGCCGGACCCCTGCTGAGAGGGGCGGCGGCGGTCGGGGGCCTCGAAGGCACAGACGCCACCCAGGGCTCCGAGACAGGACGTGATGGGGACACCTTCTGGGCTGGCAGGCAGGGGGCGGGTGACAGGGCTGACACCCCTCTGCTGGGATTCGGCTCCAGGTTATGAGGAAGAGGGTGGGCGGGGGTCTTACGGCTGCTTTCGCCTCATAAAGAACGACAATTTAATAGTGCGAAAAGTGGCCATCTTTTTTTTTTAAATCATGGAAGTGCAGCACTGCAAAAACTGAAATCTAAGTAAGATTAAAGGCCTACTGAAATGAATTGTTTTTTATTTAAACGGGGATAGCAGATCCATTCTATGTGTCATACTTGATCATTTCGCGATATTGCCATATTTTTGCTGAAAGGATTTAGTAGAGAACAACGACGATAAAGATCGCAACTTTTGGTATCTGATTAAAAAAAAGCCTTGCCCGTACCGGAAGTAGCGTGACGTAGTCAATTGAACAGCTCCTCACATTTTCCTATTGTTTACAATGCAGCTAGAGCGATTCGGACCGAGAAAGCGACGATTACCCCATTAATTTGAGCGAGGATTAAAGATTTGTGGATGAGGAACGTTAGAGTGACAGACTAGAATGCAGTGCAAGACATATCTTTTTTTGCTCTGACCGTAACTTAGGTACAAGGGTTCATTGGATTCCACACTCTCTCCTTTTTCTATTGTGGATCACGGATTTGTATTTTAAACCACCTCGGATACTATATCCTCTTGAAAATGAGAGTCGAGAACGCGAAATGGACATTCACAGTGACTTTTATCTCCACGACAATACATCGACGAAACACTTTAGCTACGGAGCTAACGTGATAGCATCGTGCTTAACTGCAGATAGAAACAAAATAAATAAATCCCTGACTGGAAGGATAGACAGAAGATCAACAATACTATTAAACCATGGACATGTAAATACACGGTTAATGCTTTCCAGCCTGGCGAAGCTTAACAATGTTGTTGCTAACGACGCCATTGAAGCTAACTTAGCAACCGTACCTCACAGAGCTATGCTAAAGACATTAGCTATCCACCTACGCCAGCCAGCCCTCATCTGCTCATCAACACCCATGCTCACCTGCGTTCCAGCGATCGACGGTGCGACGAAGGACTTCACCCGATCACAGATGCGGTCGGCGGGACGGAGGAAGTTAAGGTGAGTTCGGCGGCTAGCGCGTCTGCTATCCATCTCTGTCTTCCTGGTTGTGTTGCTGTAGTCCGCCGCTAATACATCGATCCCACCTACAACTTTCTTCTTTGCAGTCTCCATTGTTCATTAAACAAATTGCAAAAGATTCACCAACACAGATGTCCAGAATACTGTGGAAGAGCTATTTTGTATTGGATTCAATGGGGTACCGATACTTCTGTTTCACTGGCTACGTCACGCGCATACGTCATCATCCAAAGGCGTTTTGAACTGGAAGTTCCCCGGGAAATTTAAAATTGCACTTTATAAGTTAACCCGGCCGTATTGGCATGTGTTGCAATGTAAATATTTCATCATTGATATATAAACTATCAGACTGCGTGGTCGGTAGTAGTGGCTTTCAGTAGGCCTTTAAATATCTCAAATAAGGGTGATATTTGCTTGTTTTCTGTCTGATAAGATAATTCTTCTCACTAAGCAGATTTTATGTTAGAGTGTTTTACTTGTTTTAAGGGTGTTGGTCCTAAATGATCTCAGTAAGATATTACAGCTGAGATTTTATGACCTATATTGAGTAAAACATGCTTGAAACTAGAATATCAAGTGTTGCAAAGCTGTGTCATCAACACTCACAAGTATAAAACTACTTTTTTAAAGTAATCATTTCTTATTTCAAGCATGAAAAAAAATATCTTGACTTTGACACAATTGTGTCTCATAATTAAAACGGATGACAGCTAAATGGACTTTGCTGTTTTATTTTCAATGAAACAATAGAAAATACGTACTCATATAGTAGTACAGTTGGCACAGTACAATAAACGGACAGTTAATATTTAAACATTTCACATGTGACATTTCTAACTATTTTGAACAGAAATAGTTCATGCACATTCAGATGAATTCTTCAAAATTACAATTACATTTTTTTTGTCCGGAGGCCGGGCTGTATATATGTAGGGATGATACTCGAAACCGGTTTTCCCGGTTGTTCGATAAGAAAAGAACCGAGTCCTCGGACTCGAATCCCTTTTTGAGAACCGGTACCCGTTATCGAGACCACTATAGTAAAGAAAAAGAGTTGGTTCTTTATTCGAATCCCTGGGAACGAATCCCGTCCCGACCAGAAATGCCCCGTGGGACATCACAAGAAATGACGTCACGTAGCTCAGTCATTAGGCGCAGATAGCAAAAGCAGGAAAAACAATGGACCGGAAAAAGCGCTCCAAGGTGTAATAAAGTTCAAAACAAAAGATATAATCCAATGAATAACTTTACTGAGAGATTTGAGCAGGGTACAAACACATGACGAACACTTTTACGACCAACCGGAAACATAGCAACCAGGCTAGCAACGCACCTCCTTTACGGCAACTGTCGCAACGTTCTTAAAGCAACCGCAGCACATACATATTTATATACAACATATATGACAAGATCTCCCTTTTTTAACTTTTGTGTTGTCTGTCTAATTATAAATAATGCAGACGAAGCGTGTTGGCTGAGTTCTTGACGTTTATTTTCACAGCGTGATCATAACCTCATTCTTAGCATGCAAGAACACTTTTCGGGGCTACCGCGCATGCTGGTCACTCCCGTTGCATGCTGGGTAGTGTAGTTGTTATATTCCCTAGCCTAGCTCACAACATCACATCTTTCCCCCTATAAAGAAATAATGTTAACTCAATAAAGTGTATTTCTTTTTTTAGCTTTAACTTTTCATTTTTTAGCATTGTAACCACATTTGCAAACAACTTTTTTCTTCATAGAATTTTCTTTCAATAAAGAAATAAAGTGCAACAATGTCAAAGCATCATAACAAACAGTTATGTCAAATAGCAGCAGAAGTGCACTTTTTGGAGAGCTGTATTATTTTCAGTTTTGTGCCCAAGGGACTGATTTTATTTAACACTATATTATTATTTATACACCTATAGTGATCACAGAGACAGGTGGTTTTTGTGTTACTGTTTTTCTGAAAAATCCCACTTAATATACTTTGGGTAACAACAGTCAATATTTATTTATTTTATTTTATTTTTTTAGGAGGGTAACAGTCAATATTTATTTATTTATTAGATTTTATTTTTTTCTTACATAATAAAAGTGAGCTTTTGTTCAACCAAATATTGTGTGTTTTTTTCCATATACAACAACCTATCTGGACTCGATAAGAGAATCGATAAGGAATCGGTTCGATAAGAGGATTCGATAACAGGCTCGAACTCGATAATTTCTTATTAAACATCATCCCTATATACTGTATATGCGCACTAATTGACTGAAAGAGCACACACTTGGCGCGATGATGTCATGTTATCGATGGAAAAATGCCTTTTTAGACAATATGATTTGCCTGAGTGGCTAGGAAACCCAGAGAGTAACAAGCGGTTGCCTTATTGCCTTTCCATTAAGAACAATAAATTAGTTTTTAGTATAAGTTTGCTGGTTTCAAGAAATGTAATGCCTAGTGGATATCATTATGTCAAGATAATGGCACTAGCATTTACTTAATTTAAGAATATTTTTCAACATATTGAGCAAAAAGGTCTCTTTTTTTTCTACTAAGAAAAGTGCACTTGTTATTAGTGAGAATATACTTATTTTAAGGTATTTTTGGGTTCATTGAAGTTAGCTAATTGTACTTGTTTTGGAAAGTCTTGACAAGCCGAATTGTCTTGTTCTATTGGCAGATAATTTTGCTTAGTTCAAATAAAATACCCCTAATTTTTGTATTTTTTTTTCTTGTTTTTGAACACTGACTTTTTGCATTGTGGATTAAAATGTTTTTTTTTTGTAGAATGTGTAAAAATGTCATATCTTCAGTTAGCACACCTTCTTGTAGCGACAATGCAAACAGTCTCAGTTTCATCGACATTAGTCGCACACTTAAGTGCTGTAACATAATCCCCCCCCCCCCCCCCCCCCCCCCCATGTAACAGAAGGGTTTCAGCCTTTTAGCCAGCGGGCTGGGAGGGCAGGGCGAGGGGGGGGTGTTAGCATCGCATTTTATAACATAGCACGGGGTCATTTAGATAAAGTTCAGACCCCCCCCCCCCCCCCCCCAAATAGAAAACCACACTTATTATCTCCCAAAATGCGTCTCTTTTCCCGGCTCAGCTTTAATGACAGGTTGGTGTCAAAGGGAGGAAGGCGGTTTAAGCCT
>NC_084751.1:2030395-2042895 GCF_033978785.1 Entelurus aequoreus
TGGCACACAAAAAAACTATTATTTAAAAAAATAAAGTTTTACTTAGGTTATTTGATTCTGTCAATGTCATCTTGCAATGAATAAAAATACTGAACAATTTTTTTCGAGTGTGTTATTTATTTGATTCTGTAATTGTTTAAATTTGGACAAAATAAATTGTTAAATATTTGTTTTCGCATAGGTTATTTTTTAAATTGTGTTGCTTTGCACAAAAAGTAATTATTGGACAATTTGTTTCAACTGTGTTATTTACTTGATTGTGTTAATTTAGTTTTTTTGCTCTTGAAAAAAAGAAATCATTGAACAATTTGCTTTGCCTTAGTTTTTTTTATTTGATTCTCTTAATTTTGTTATTTTTCATCAAAAACTTGAACAATTTGTTTCGCATGTGTTTTTTTTGATTATGTCCATTTTATTTTCTACAAAAATTAAAATTTCTGAACAATTTGTATTGTTCGCATGTATTATTAGATTAAGTTGATTTTGCTATTTTGCACTTAAAAAACTAAATTATTGAAAAAATTAAAAACAAACCTTAAAAAATGTATTACTGAAAAAATGATTTTGCATGTGTTGTTTATTTGATTGTGTTAATTTGGTTATTTTCCACAAAAAATTAAGTTACTGAACAATTTGTTTCGTATGTATTATTTGATTCTGTTTTTTTTGTTATTTTGCATTAATAAATACATTATTGAAAAATGTGTTTTGCATGTATCATTTCATTGTATTAATTTACTTTTTTACAAAAAAATATTGAACTATTTGTTTCACATGTGTTTTTTTTATTCTGTTAATTTTGTTATTTTGCACTAAAAAAATTATTATTTAACTATTTGTTTCGCGTGTGCTATTTAGTTGATTCTGTCCATTTTATTTCCCACAAAAACTGAAATTTCTGAACAATCTGTTTCACATGTATTATTAGAGTAAGTTAATTTTGCTATTTTGCACCAAAAAAAATTGTTGAACAATTTGTTTTGCATGTAGTATTTGATTCTCTTAATTTGTTATTTGAAAAAAAAAATTACAATTTGTTTCGTGTGTGTTTTTATTTGATTCTGTTAATTTCGTTACTTTTCACTTACAAAAATAAATTATTGAAAAATTTGTTTTGTGTTTGCTTTTTATTTGATTCTGTTCATTTTATTTTCCACAAAAAGGTAATACTTCAACAATGTGTTTCCCATGCATTATTTGATTCTGTTTTTTTGTTATTTTGCATATAGAACAAATTGTTTTGCATGTATCATTTTATTGTATTAATTATGTTATTTTTCTTACAAAAAAATATTGAACAATTTGTTTTACATGGGTTTTAGTTTTTTAAATTCTGTTAATTTCGTTATTTTGCACTTAAAAAATAAATCATTGAACAATTTGTTTCGCATGTGCTATTCATTCTGTGAATTTTGCTATTTTATACTAAAAAATAAATTATTGAACAATTCGTTTTGCATGTATTATTTGATTGTCTTGATTTGTCATTTTTTCACCAAAAAAAAATAACAATTTGTTTCACATGTGTTTTTATTTGATTCTGTTAATTTCGTTATTTTGCACTTAAAAAAATTAATCATTGAACAATTTGTTTCGCGCATGCTTTTTATTTGATGCTGTTCATTTTTCTTTCCACAGAAAAGGTAACAATTGAACAACTTGTTTCCCATGTATTATTTGATTCTGGTTTTTTTTTAGTTATTTGCACTAAAAATTACAAGTATTTTGCATGTATTATTTGTTTCTGTTAATTTAGTTATTTTCCACAAGAAATGAAGTTACTGAACATTGTATTTTGCATGTATTATTAGATGATGTTATTTTTCTTATTTTTCACTAAAAAGAAAGTATTGAAAAATGTGTTTTGCATGTAATATTTGATTTGATTAATTTTGTTATTTTTCACAAATAATTTAATTATTGAATAGTTTGTTTCGCATGTGCTTTTATTTTATTTATATTGATTTTTTTTAAAAAGTTTTGTTATTTTGTGCTCCAAAAAAGAATATTGAACTATTTTTTTCTGCATGTATTCGTATTACTCCCAAAATAATCTCATTCTTATTGAATTCACGTCCGAGTCAAATTGTATTTAAAAAAATGTTTCACACAAGGTGCCAACCAGGTGTTCTTCTTTATTTATCAGGAAGTGGACAACCAAATGTGTTCACCATTGCAAACTGCAATCCAATTGTATTGTAAACAAAGCGTGTTTACATCCAAAACTGCTTCTTCAGTGAGGTTAGAAAAGATTAAATCACACATAAATTAGCCCAATATGGGAACAACATCAATTTAAATTTGAATGCAAACATGTCCCACTGGAAACCTTTGAACATGGCTCACATTTATTCCAACTAATGTTATCCTTGTTGTTACATTTGGACTACTGGCTTCTGCTTCGAATGATTGTTTTAATCGTTTAAAACTGCCTTGACCAAAGGTTTGGGAAAAAATACATCAGATATAAATGAAGCTAACACATTTTTCTTGCTGACGAGAAAAAGTGTTAGTTGCTCCAATATTTAATCTAACATAAACTAACACAATGTTAAAGTTGGCTTGGAATGACAGCTCATTTCCATCCGGAGCTGCCATGTCCGTGGAGTCGGAAAAGAGGAAATCAGACGTAAGTGAGAAATTCCACACACAAGTTGGAGGTCATAGAAAAACCTTGTTAGATTCTCCTCATTAAATGTCCGACTAAGACCAGCAAACTTTTTCCTGTTTAATGTTGTTTCCATCCTGCTGCGACCCTCCATAAACATGCAGTGGCACCTTCATTAAACGCTGCCACGAAATAGTCGCCGAAAAGGTGACTCTTATTTTCTCTGCTGCAAAAAGCTTGTATGTCCACTTTCTGTTTGTCCGCAAGACAAAATGTTTGATCAAGCTAAAGCTTTCCAGGTAGAAAAAAAAAAAAAAAATGTGTGCTTGGGTAAGGGTTATAATAATCATGATTTTTTTTTCAGAATCAGAATCAGAATAGTTTTATTGCCATTGTTTGAGAACGGGTTGCATGACATTACACAATTTAATGGTATATTTCCGATACAGCGTCTTCACAATACCGATATTCGAGCCTTGAATATTGGCTGATACCAATATTCAATCGATACGATAGCAGGAATCCAACATACTTGTATTAATTTGTCGTGTGAAATGTTAAAAAAGTGAAATGACTCCAACAGAGAACTATATAGTAAGTATAAAAACACTGACTCGTTTATTATCACCCGTCGGAAATAGACTTACGCTGTCTTTACGTTGAAGCGGAGTGGTAATTGTTTTTTTGGCGACACCTAGTGGACACAATATATCAGTAAACTAAGCTATTGAAGAAGGTAGTTTAATGACAAGAGGGGGTGTGATGTTCATATGTTGTTAATATTCAGTGTTTTATCCTTCATAGTTAATATTGTAAATCCCACATTCTTTATTTTCATGTACATTCTGGGTGTCTCATTCGGTAAAAAAAAATTAAATTCCATTCCGTTTTTTAAGGCGGTCTGTCATAATGTTTTTAGCATTCGATCAGACATTATTGTGAGGTTTTGTATTAGTGTTCCTTAAAATAGGACCCAAGCACACATACTGTACAGCAGATTTTTACACCTTACATATATATATATATATATATATATATATATATATATATATATATATATATATATATATATATATATATATATATATATATATATATATATATATATTTATCTATTTTTTCTTCCAACTACGATCTAATGTTTATTTAGTACGCTTCTATTCGGTTATGTATTTTTAATAATACACAATAATACCATAATAATACGATTGCAATTCCAAAACCAAACCCTGCCCAGTAACATTCAGAATAGCATTCAACAGAGCAATTGAGAGGACACACAAACATGACACAAAACAATCCAAAAGTAGTCAAACAAAAATGGATAATATCAAGAACAGTATCATTATTAATAAGAATTCCAACATAACAATGATTAGAAATCCCTCATTGACATTCTCATCACAACCATTTATAAAAAATAAAAACATTTAAAAAATGAACAATAGTGTCACAGTGGCTTACACTAATATATATATAAATACATACATACATACATACATACATACATACATACATACATACATACATACATACATACATACATGTATGTATGTATGTATGTACAGTATATATATATACACAGTATATATATATATATATATATATGTATGTATGTATGTATAGTATATATATATATACACAGTATATATATATATATATATATATATATATATATATATATATATATATATATATATATATATATATATATATATATACACAGTATATATATATATATATATATATATATATATATATATATACACAGTATATATATATATATATATATATATATATATATATATATATATATATATATATATATATATATATATATATATATATATATACAGTCAAGGTTTCTGTGGTTTATCCGTTATACAGTGCTCAATACCGGGGTACAGCGGAATATATGTTAGGTCAGGAAAAAACACAGAGGCTATATCATCCCTACAAGCCTTTTTATTTTATATTTTATAAAATAAGGAATCCTGCGAAACAGGCTTGTAGGGATGATATAGCCTCTGTGTTTTTTCCTGACCTAACGTGTGTGTGTGTATATATATATATATATATATATATATATATATATATATATATATATATATATATATATATATATATATATTTATTTATAGATAGATATACCGGCCCCCAGACACATTTTTTTCTCTAAATTTGGCCCCCCAAGTCAAAGTAATTGCCCAGGTCTGCTTTAGACTGTAAATGCCCATCCATCCATTTTCTACCGCTTATTCCTTTTGGGGTAAATAGAAGACAATAGATGACATTTACTGGCTGCCCAGCTTTGCACAAGTAAACACGTTGCAGGGCTGCTTGTATCAGAGATATTACATGCAATATCACATCAGTACACCCGAATCATTTCATCATAAATATGGAATCATAATGATTTTTTTTTCCACCTGCTGCTATTCATTTTCCAATCTCAAGGGGGTGGAGGATATTTTAACATTGATACAAAGTCAAGCAAGGCTTTAAAATCGTTTGAATACTAGATATTAGATATTAATACAATTCTAACATTGTAAAATATTTACAGTTTTATGGGGTTGCCTTTCTATAATGCTTCTTAATGTCTTTATTGTGCGGTGCAAATATAACTTATCTTTTTTCGGTGCATTTTTTTTTCTTTCAAATACATTCTTTTTCTTCCTTTTTGAGTGAATCCATATTGAGTAGAGCCCATTGGAGCCTTTCGCCTCACCAGATGGCACTTTTTGTGTTTTTGGCAGGCTGACTCCTCAGAATATTGGGATGTGAGAGGGAGAAACCACCACATTGCTTCATTGCTTCTCAAATATGTGTTTCCCCCGCATCTATCTCCTTAAGTATTAAAAGACTGGATGGTGATGATGATGAGGATGAGGATGATGATGATGACCTGAATGGGTTACGGTGTGGAGCTAATTGGTCACAAGATGATTTGATTAAATAATGGTTAAATTATTCATTTATGTTAAGTTTTGTTAGTGTACTCCGGTGTTTTGTGTTAGTTCCTGTCCTTTGCTTTTATTTTTTGGGGGCTCTTCCGGGTTTTATTGGTGTTTTCCCGTGGCTGCTTCACTTTTGTCCCAGTGCAATTCCCCTCACCTGTTTTCAATCAGGACTTTCCTTTTTCTCCCTTCGTGGTCGGAACATTGTTTGTTTGGTGGATGTTGATTTTTTTCGATTCCCTATTCGCTGGAGACCATAGACCACAGGTGTCAAACTCAAGGCCACTTCTGGCCCCCGGGCCACATCTTAAATATTACATAAAATATTTTTTATGTAATATTTAATATTGAATCTAATGTCTAATATGTTATTTTTTCTTTAATATTTAATATGTTATTTAATTGTTTTTACTTTATTTAATTTAATTATATTTCCTATGGAAAAAAATATGCGGTAGCCTCAAATATTTAATATTTAATATTTAATCTAATATTAAATGTTATTTCATTGTATTTTTTATTTAATATTTAATATAGTATTTCATATTGAATATGTTATTTTATTTTTTAAATTTAATATTGAATATGTTACTTAATATTGAATATGTTATTTTATTTTATTTTTCATGTAATATTTAATATTGTGTCTAACATCTAATATGTTATTTTTTCTTTAATATTTAATATTTTCTTTAATATATATATATATATATTTTTTTTTTTTTTTACTTCATTTAATTTAATTGAATTTCCTATGGAAAAAAATATGCGGTAGCCTCAAATATTTAGTATTTAATATTTTATCTAATATTTAATGTTATTTCATTGTATTTTTATTTAATATTGTATTTCATATTGAATATGTTATTTTTTTTAATTATTTAATATTGAATATGTTACTTAATATTGAATATGTTATTTTATTTAATTTTGTATGTAATATTTAATATTGTGTCTAACATCTAATATGTTATTTTTTCTTTAATATTTGATATTTTCTTTAATATTTATTTGTTGTTTAATTTTTTTTACTTCATTTAATTTATTTTAATTTCCTATAGAAAAAAAATATGCGGTAGCCTCAAATATTTAGTATTTAATATTTTATCTAATATTTAATGTTATTTCATTGTATTTTTATTTAATATTTAATATTGCATTTCATATTGCATATGTTATTTTATTTTTTTAATTTAATATTGAATATGTTACTTAATATTGAATATGTTATTTTATAAAAAAAAAAATTATGTAATATTTAATATTGTGTCTAACATCTAATATGTTATTTTTTCTTTAATATTTAATATTTTCTTTAATATTTATTTGTTATTTAATTTTTTTACTTCATTTAATTTAATTTAATTTCCTATAGAAAAAAAATATGCGGTAGCCTCAAATATTTAGTATTTAATATTTTATCTAATATTTAATGTTATTTCATTGTATTTTTTATTTAATATTTAATATTGTATTTCATATTGAATATGTTATTTTATTTTTTTTATTTAATATTGAATATGTTACTTAATATTGAATATGCTATTTTATTTAATTTTGTATGTAATATTTGATATTGTGTCTAACATCTAATATGATATTTTTTCTTTAATATTTAATATTTTCTTTAATATTTATTTGTTATTTAATTTTTTTTACTTCATTTAATTTAATTTTATTTCCTATGGAAAAAAAATATGCGGTAGCCTCAAAGAAACCACGGGTCAACACATGAAGATTTCGACTCGGTCAAAGACAAAGACGTCTTCCTTTGTCTTGACGTTATCCGTCAGATCTGCTGAGGCAGCACCCGCATTCAGTACGTCACTCACGTCTCCCGTGATGACAATCGGCCTGACGCCCACAGCAAAGACACAATGAATCCTCATGGCCCAAAAAAGCCATGGAAGAGGATGGAGGAGATTTAAGAAAGGACCGGAGGAATGTTGCACGGAAATTGACAGTGAAGCAGAAATAATGAGGACGTGATGGAGTCTTATCCTTCCTGGAACTTCATCATGCACACTTTCACACGCACACGCACACGCGCACACACACACACACACACACACACACACACACACACATTTACACATGTAGATTGGGTATGATGGAGTAGTTTTGTGAAGGTGATCTTGCAGAAAGTAAGGCATGAGGACACAATAGGATGGTTTTCACTCCTTATATTTACTTAATATTGTTCATGTCCAAGTACCAACTCAGTAATGTTATGAATGCTACCTTTACACCATCACCATACTCCTTGGTTATCACACAATATTATCAATATATTAAAATCAGCAATAAAGCAATAAGACAGGACACTCCATTAGGAACACCTGCACTATTGAACTATACGGCATAAACAAGCTGAAAAATATGAATAATGCATTTCTCCCGAGCACAGATATTAATGCTGGCTCCTGATTGACGTGACACCAAACTGCAGATAGAGGGACACCAATTTTATTATTACGCTTCAGGAAAAAAAATAAAAAGTTGGGGAATGTGATGCAGTGCAGCGTAGCTCTACACCACAACCAAGCTAATAACAATAATAATGATAAATGTTTTATAAAGTACATACATGTTTATTTTTGGAAGACTAATGTATTTCTCACTGAGCTCTCTAACTTTGAATTGTTGTGCGTATGACTTGTAGAAAGAAACATACTTTGCCATATTAAATGCATGTTTTATATTCTAGTTTCTTCGAAATAGTCACCCTTTGCTCTGATAACTGTTTTGCACACTCTTGGCATTCTCTCGATGAGCTTCAAGCACACCAGTGAAGTAAAAAAAACATTTCAGGTGACTACCTCTTGAAGTAGTAGTAGTAGTAGTAGTAGTATAGTAGTAATACCATCATTAAAATTTTTTCATAATGACAATGATCATTACCATTTTTATTATCAATATCATTATAGTTATCAATATTATAATTATTCTGATTAATATAATATTTCTTAATGATCAACATTGTTATTATCATTAGTACTAAGTTAGCATAATTACCATTACTACCTTTATTTTTATTACTATTTATTTTATTATTTTTACCAACATAATCATCATTATTATTATTATTTATTTTATTATTTTTACTAACATCATCATCATTATTATTATTATTATTATTTCAACCAAAATGATCATTATTATTTATTATTATTATTATTATGATTATTATTATTACCATCCATCCATCCATTTTCTACTGCTTGTCCCTTTTTGGGATCGCGGGGGGTGCTGGAGCCTACCTCAGTTATTTATATTATTATTTTTACCAACAGCATCATTATTATTATTATTATTATTAATATTATTATTTTTACCAACATCATCATTATTATTATTATTACCATCCATCCATCTATTTTCTACCGCTTGTCCCTTTTTGGGATCGCGGGGGGTGCTGGAGCCTACCTCAGTTATTTATATTATTATTTTTACCAACAGCATCATTATTATTATTATTATTATTATAATTATAATTATTAATATTGTTATTATTAAAATGATATTTTTTTTACCAACATCATCATTATTATTATTATTATTATTATTATTACTATTATTATTATTAATATTATTAATTTTACCAACATCATCATTATTATTATTATTATTATTATTATTACCATCCATCCATCCATTCATTTTCTACCGCTTGTCCCTTTTTGGGATTGCGGGGGGTGCTGGAGCCTACCTCAGTTATTTACATTATTATTTTTAACAACAGCATCATTATTATTATTATTATTATTATTATTAATATTATCATCCAGCCATCCATTTTCTACCATTTGTCCCTCTCAAGGTTGTAGGGGGGCTGGATATTATTATTATTATTAATATTTTTCAGATTATTATTGTCCTCATCGTCATCATTATCATCATTATTATTATAATTGTCATTATTAATATCATAATGGCCATATATGTTTACTATAACAGTACAACACATTATTACAGTATATATTGTTCTTGCCTAAATATATTAAATATTAATTAACTAAATAATAGTAGTTGTTAATATTCACTATAACTACCTATGTTAATTATTTTCAAAATGAATTATATAAAAAAAAAAGTTAATTAAGGCATGTTGTGTTTTAAGTACTGTATTATAAAACAAGGAAGAAATCCATCAACTTTCCAGTCAGCTTAGTGTGATGAGTCTTGGGCTGATCTGGGATCAGGAACAGGCTAATATTTAGCAGCATAAGATATGGCAGTCGCTGTCAAGCCAGTCAATGAAATAGGATCCAATACTGTAAGACTATGCAACAAATCATGTCACGTCTTTGGACGCGTCGAGGGGCTAAAAACGCTCGATCAGCGGCGTGCGTGCAGCGCGACTATTTGGAATAATTGAGTGTGTGTAAGTGAACAGTGTATGAATCCGTGCTTAGCAGCCACGCCATGATGCATTGCAACGCGCTGCCCAGCAAAGCTCTATAAAATCATTTACCGCTCTGTAAATCTCCTTAATAGATGGAAAAGTGGGAGGAAAAAAAATCAATACTAAAAACAAATACAAACGCAACACACACACACACACACACACACACACACACACACACACACACACACGTACACACCACACACGGGAGCTGAATTAATATCCATAGCTCACTTTTAGTTATGCACAGATCTAATTACACATTAACATAAAAGCTTTAAAAGCTTCAGACCACTTTGGAACTTTATAGAAGAAACATTTCATGATAAAATGAAGTGTATATTTTAAACGATGATTCTTTCTCTTAAGTAAGTTATGTCGTAAAAACACGTCTCGCATAAAACCGCACACACTGGTAAAAATGTCGGTGCAAATAAGTTGCGATATGACGTCACAGTTTCCAAAAACTATTTGAAATGTGGACTGGTCAGACCACAGAACACTTTTCCACTTTGCGCCAGTCCATCTTAGATGAGCGCGGGCCCAGCGAAGCCGGCGGCGTTTCTGGGTGTTGTTGATAAATGGCTGTGGCTTTGTATAGTAGAGTTTTAACTTGACCGAGCGTTAAATATCTTGTCTTTGCAGTCTATTCAATTGAATATAGGTTGAAAAAGATTTGCAAATCACTGTATACTGTTTTTATTTCACTGGTTTTGAGTTTTGTAAATTAAGCCAGACTAGCTACCTGTTGCTAGGCAGAATTAGCGGAGCAACCTCATTTGTGGCCAATTAAATTTAGCATGTGTCACCATGCACTTCTAATAGCAAACTAGCCGTTAAAAGCGACACGAAATAGAAATATGCTACTTCATTTATTTGGAATTGTTTTGCATTAAATATAAAATTATGCTTATTACATCAAAACAACAGATGAGGTTATTTTCTCATGACCAAAACACAAAAAAAACATGCAAATTAAACTTGGCTATTAAATTGTTGCTCTGTGTAAAATACAAAACCCAAAACACACGTTGTGTATTTCGGAAATAAAAACAGAATACAATGATTTGCAAATCGACGTCCACAGTTTCCAAAAACAATTTGGAAATGTGGACTCGTCAGACCACAGAACACTTTTCCACTTTGCGTCAGTACATCTTAGATGAGCTCGGGCCCAGCGAAGCCAGCGGCGTTTCTGGGTGTTGTTGATAAATGGCTGTGGCTTTGTATAGTGGAGTTTTAACTTGCACTTACAGATGTAGCGACGAACTGTGGAAAAGTTCAAGTATTGTGGAAAAGAGTAGGACAGCCAAAGAGTTACAAGCCCACCAGAAATAATAATTAATGCTATATTTTTTTGTTACGCACTTTTTACTTAAATACATCTTAAAGTGCTACCGTACAAACTAATATTTAAAACAATAAAAGCTTAGTCATTAAAACATATTGAATTCTAAGACTAAAACACGATCAGTGAAGCACAAGTAACACAAAACATGCAAAATAGTGACTTTTCTACAAGTGTGTCTATTTTAGTTGTTTAAAGAAAAACAAGGATTTCCACGTGTGTAAGTACCTTTTGAGCACATTCCACTCTATTTCGATTATGATAACGGTGGCCACAATAAAATGTTCATATCGTTACATCCCTAACACCAACGTTTAGCCTTCACTCCAGCAGCACCGAGAGCGGACTTTATCCAAACTGCCTTTGAGCAATGTTGCAATTTTCAATGCCAACAAAGAAATCAACTCAGAAATGTAATAATAAAACATTGGTGTCAGGTTCAAACACTGACGACATCTACTAAACAAGACAAGAAGCAAAGAATTCAACAGAGACAGGATTCAATTTGGCTCAATTTGAGGAGAGACGCTTGGACATCTGTACCTTTGTACAGTGTCATCACGCTCTGCCAAAAGATTGCACGCCTCCTTCTTTTATTTGGACCTTCCCTAACCACATGGCCATAGCTGTTTCTAAAGGACAAAGGTCGTAAACAGTTCACAGAAAAGGTCAGTTCAAAAAAGAGGTCCGAAAAACAGTTCAAAAAGAGGTTCCTAAAACAGTTGAAAAATAGGTTCAAAAAGAGGTCGTCTGGAAATTGGGCAGATCCTGCCTTCTCTCCGCGTTGTAGTCCTTGTAGTATCTTTCTGTTGATTACCATAAATGAAAGAAAACAGAACACCTTCATGTTGCTTCCCCCCCTACACAGTGGAGTTTTACAAGCATTCTTCTTGCTAGGTTTCAAAGACAGCTTTTGCTCCTCACCCGGCCCTCAATGTACACACAAAGTTTTTGTGATAACTTAGAAACAATTATTCTAACATTTAGCTATCATAATCAGCTCATTTTGAAATGTTCCAATAAAAAAGGAGATTTTATTTTTGAAAACAATATTCATGAAAGTATCGAAAATTGGTACAGTTGAGTATCGATATCGATTCCCGGGTACCGGTTCAAATGTCCTAAAAAATACAGTGGGCAACAACAGTAGAACAGGGCATTTTGTGGCATGGATTAAAC
>NC_084751.1:2045395-2057895 GCF_033978785.1 Entelurus aequoreus
ATATGTATGTGTGTGTGTGCATATATATATATATATATATATATATATATATATATATATATATATATATATATATATATATATATATATATATATATATATATATATATATATATATATATATATATATATATATATATATATATATATATATATATATGTGTTATACTGTATCACAAGAATTATATTGAATGAAGAATTGATTTTGAATGGACTTGTCACACCAAAAAAATCTCAATCAAATTAAATCGTGAGGCGGCCAAAGATTCCCACCTGTACTACACGGTGACGCGGTTATTAAACCCCAAAGTCGGATTGACTTGGAATTTCTCACACACCTCAATGCACTCTATAAAACAACCACTGGGACTTTAGGGCGTTAAGCCGAATCGCCAGGAAATTTAATACACACAAAAAAAACAAAAAAAAAACATAGAGTAACACATCCTAGTGAAGAATGGTCTATACGTCATTGATCATTTGACTAATGATAATAAAACTATTGCATGTCTTACAAAGAATTAGCGTCACAACCCATAGGGGGCGCTACAAACGGAAAAAATAATGACGCAGGAAGTAACTAACAAGATCCCAGCAGGGAACATCAGCAGCAGGTGTAGATCGACGAGGAGGAGCGCCTCATTATTTGGCTCTTAGACTGATTAACACCTGCGAGGATGCCGGAAAAAAAAAAACCAAAAAACATCTCTCGGCAGGTTTAAGACTGCGAGTGAATCACAGGTTTTACTGAGCGCGCCCATAAATAACCAAGCGGCGTCAGTGCGAAATCATTAGCATCGTTACATTTGAGCTGCCTCCGTGTTGTCGTCCCTAAAGGAAAGTGCTCTGCTGGCGGCGCACAGAAAGGTTAGGAGGTGTCTGCTTGCAAACAGATACGGACATTTTGGTTTCCTGAACAAAAAAACAATCAAAATGGAACTTCAATATAATAATCTGACTGGCGGTCATGGGGATTACATAAAGAGATGGGGGATGATTTGATGACATTTGGTGGGCACACAACAATAATCCACATCACTGAGCTTTTGTTGTTGTTTTCTAACCCTTTTTGTTAACAATCTGCTTAAACCTGCAAAGAAAAGCTTCACGTAATCAGCAGTAAAATAACATTTGTCAATGCACATTAACAAAGTTACCCATAGTCAATATGGACAATATAATAGTCACACATGACAAATGTTTATCCACAAAAGACATCCCGTGGACTGCCACCCCACAGCAGTGTGTGACCCCGAATGAGATTGAGGTCGCATTTGAAGCTTTCATGACACTGTAAAGAAAAAATATCCTTCCTCTAGGCCGGGGGTCGGCAACCCTAAATGTTGAA
Organism: Entelurus aequoreus; assembly: GCF_033978785.1. Classification (NCBI taxonomy): domain Eukaryota; kingdom Metazoa; phylum Chordata; class Actinopteri; order Syngnathiformes; family Syngnathidae; genus Entelurus; species Entelurus aequoreus. The sequence continues at coordinate 2,046,744 of NC_084751.1, forward strand.
AGAGCCATATTGGACCACAAATACAAAAAAGTAATCGGCCTGGAGCCGCAAAAAATTAAAAGCCTTATATAATTGTTATTATGATGGCAATACATGATGTACGTGGCTAATTAGCTATATTAGCCTACTATCAAAATGACTTTATAAGTCTTATATAAGTGTTATAATGAAGGCAACACATGATGTGTCTATACTAGCTATATTAGCCTACTATCAAAATAACTTTAAAAGTTGTGTCTAAGTGTTATAATGAAGGCAACACATGATGTAAGTGTCTGTACTAGCTATATTAGCCTACTATCAAAATTACTTTAAAAGTTTTATATAAGTGTTATAATAAAGACAACACATGATGTAAGTGTCTATATTAGCCTACTATCAAAATGACTTTAAAAGTTTTATATAAGTGTTATAATAAAGACAACACATGATGTAAGTGTCTATATTAGCTATATTAGCCTACTATCAAAATGACTTTAAAAGTTTTATCTTAGTGTTATAATGAAGGCAATACATGATGTAAGTGTCTATATTAGCTATATTAGTCTACTATCAAAATGACTTTAAAAGCCTTATATAAGTGTTATAATGAAGGTGTCGCATCTGTGTGATCATGTTTTGTTTAAGTTATGTTCTACTTGGTTTTGGACTCTTTTTAGTTCCTGCTTTTCATTCCCTTGTCTTGTTTCCATGGTTACCCATTAGTTTCACCTGTTCCACGTTTGGACTCATTGTGCACTCTTGTTTGTCACCACAGCAACCCATTAGTTTTCACCTGTCCTCACGACTCACGCACCTGTCTTTAATCATGTCTGTGTTATTTAAGTCCATTGTTTTCCTGTTGTTCGTCCTGGCGTCCTCACACATTCAGCACTCTGCTTCATGTCGTGTCACAGTTCTCTATGTCAAGTAAGTTTGTGTTTATTGTTCATAGTTTTTGTGCCCACGTGCATGTCTTTTGTTTCATAGCCAAGTTTGTTACCTCCTCTGTGAGCGCCTTTTGTTTATTTCTTTTTTATTGTTAAATAAACATGTATTCAAATTCACGCCTCGCACGCGCCAATTTTCCTTTGCACCACGGGAGAACAAACCACGCCACAGACCCAGTCCTGACAGAAGGCAGCACATGATGTGTCTATACTATATTAGCTAGGCTATATTAGCCTACTATCAAAATGACTTTAAAAGTTTTATCTAAGGGTTATAATGAAGGCAATACATGATGCAAGTGTCTATATTAGCTATATTAGCCTACTATCCAAATAACTTTAAAAGTCTTATCTAAGTGTTATAATGAAGGCAATACGTGATGTAAGTGGCTAATTGGCTATATTAGCCTGCTATCAAAATGACTTTAAAAGTCTTATATAAGTGTTATAATAAAAACAACACATGATGTAAGTGTCTATATTAGCCTACTATCAACATGACTTTAAAAGTTTTATATAAGTGTTATAATAAAGACAACACATGATGTAAGTGTCTATATTAGCTATATTAGCCTACTATCAAAATGACTTTAAAAGTCTTATATAAGTGTTATAATAAAAACAACACATGATGTAAGTGTCTATATTAGCTATATTAGCCTACTATCAAAATGACTTTAAAAGTTTTATATAAGTGTTATAATGAAGGCAACACATGATGTGTCTATACTAGCTATATTAGCCTACTATCAAAATGACTTTAAAAGTTTTATATAAGTGTTATAATAAAGACAACACATGATGTAAGTGTCTATATTAGCTATATTAGCCTACTATCAAAATGACTTTAAAAGTTTTATATAAGTGTTATAATAAAGACAACACATGATGTAAGTGTCTATATTAGCTATATTAGCCTACTATCAAAATGACTTTAAAAGTTTTATCTAAGTGTTATAATGAAGGCAATACATGATGTAAGTGTCTGTATTAGCTATATTAGCCTACTATCAAAATAACTTTAAAAGTTTAATCTAAGTGTTATAATGAAGGCAATACGTGATGTAATTGGCTAATTAGCTATATTAGCCTACTATCAAAATGCCTTTAAAAGTCTTATATAAGAGTTATAATGAAGGCAACACATGATGTGTCTATACTAGCTATATTAGCCTACTATCAAAATAACTTTAAAAGTTGTATATAAGTGTTATAATGAAGATAACACATGATGTAAGTGTCAAAATTAGCCTACTATCAAAATGACAATGTGTCGCAGGCTGACGCAAATCTTCATTGACAGAAATGTTGAAATGTAATATTTATTCTACACATTTTTACGACATTATAAAACATTAGTAAAACTTTTCAGAGTGTGAGATAATTCTGTCTTAGAATGGCCAAAGGTGTGTGTGTCCAGGTTAAAGGAAACGGCAGGCTGTCTTCTTCTAATTGATTTATTACAATCTTTGCAAGCTGGGTAACGTTTGCTGTGGTCTGGAACAACATGGCACACAAACAATCTGAAATGCAGATTGTTTATATATATATATATATATATATATATATATATATATATATATATATATATATATATATATATATATATATATATATATATATATATACTACCGTTCAAAAGTTTGGGTTCACATTGAAATGTCCTTATTTTTGAAGGAAAAGCACTGTACTTTTCAATGAAGATAACTTTAAACTAGTCTTAACTTTAAAGAAATACACTCTATACATTGCTAATGTGGTAAATGACTATTCTAGCTGCAAATGTCTGCTTTTTGGTGCAATATCTACATAGGTGTATAGAGGCCCATTTCCAGCAACTATCACTCCAGTGTTCTAATGGTACAATGTGTTTGCTCATTGGCTCAGAAGGCTAATTGATGATTAGAAAACCCTTGTGCAATCATGTTCACACGTCTGAAAACAGTTTAGCTCGTTACAGAAGCTACAAAACTGACCTTCCTTTGAGCAGATTGAGTTTCTGGAGCATCACATTTGTGGGGTCAATTAAACGCTCAAAATGGCCAGAAAGAGAGAACTTTCATCTGAAACTCGACAGTCTATTCTTGTTCTTAGAAATGAAGGCTATTCCACAAAATTGTTTGGGTGACCCCAAACTTTTGAACGGTAGTGTATATATATATATATATATATATATATATATATATATATATATATATATATATATATATATATATATATATATACATATATATATATATATATATATATATACATATATATATATATATATATATATATATATACATATATATATATATATATATATATATATATATATATATATATATATATATATATATATATATATATATATATAATAAATAAATAAATACATAAAAAAAATATATATATATAATTTTTTCGTATTATTATTTTAATTTTTATTTTTTTATCCATTTGTGAAAATTTTGAATCTATTTAGAATCGGGATGAATGAGAATCGCGTTAGTTACTCTGGTGTTCCTGCTCTTGTACCTAATAAAAGGACATTTTACTTACACGCCGCCTGCCGTCTCTGCATCTCTGCCAGCATGCGCCAACGTAACAAATTTAACACTTTTCCTTCAAATAATAGTCAAAGAACACTTACATACTGTACCTCCACCCAGTGCCAAAGTGCCAAGGTGAACGATATTTACTTCAGTGTGAACATCTGCGACTCTTAGCTAGTAAGCAAAACACATTTTTGCAGTAAATGTGTGGTTAAAATGCTATATTTGGAGTCCGGAAGCCATTCATTGCCATCATTTATTGCCTTGTTCTTTGGGCAACGCAGGTCAACCGGAATAAATAATTTTTCTGCAGTGATGAAAAACCATGTGTGAGAAAAACTAGAATAATGTGGGACCTTTATAGAAGTTATTAACACGGAGGTATGGTAGGAGCCAATTATAAAATACACCAGGCTGTATTTTAGCACAAACAATACACAATAAGATGAAAATGTGCTGCCAGGATTGCTTTTTTTCCGGCCATGTTGCATATCTCACAATGGCACCTCATGGTGGTTCATTATTGTTGGACAAGGAAAGAGTAGCTGATTGCCAAAGAGTTGCATAACGTGGAGAAAAGAAGAAAAAAAGTGAAGAAATGCGAGTTAAAAAAAGGCAGTTAAAATCAGCTCACAAAAGAAAACAACGAGCCAAAACAGCGAGTGTGTCGTTGAATATAAAAGTGTCTCCCGGCTCGCTTACTTTTTAATGATCGTCCTGTCTCCTTCGATCGCTTCCAGCCCCGCAGCTTCGTCCACCACCGGTGTCCGAAGCTCCGGGGCGTCCTCTTCGTCATTGGCAACGCCGACCTCTCCCTTCCCCTCTGGCACAGGGTCAATATTTCACAGCGCCCGTCCCTCGTGACGCTCTCCGACAAGCTAAGGAGGGAGGGGGAGGAAACGGGTCCATTACCGGTGGCGGTGCCAGGTGATGGATTTCATGGAGGAACACAGGTAACAAAAAAAAACATATAAATAACGAGGACGCGACTCAAGGTGACCTACACTGCTAAGACATCTTTGGCGAACACGGACTCCCGTGGGGACGAATCAAAGGAGGAGGCATCGCTTTCAGTGTCGGACTTGTTTGGAGGTTTTTGTTGTAGCTGCAACCTTGAGCAGCGAACTCGACCATGAGATGTTCCCCATGGGCTTTGATGGTTGTTTTCATGATATACAGTTTTTGTAGGTACAGTACACATATTCCCATGTGGAAGATGTTAAATCCATACATTTTGACTTTGGGGGTGATATAGCAAACGTATCATCTTACAAAGAAAAGCATCTGATTGGCTCTCCTCCCTCTTATGTACGCCGTTAAAATGGTAAATGGGTTATACTTAGGGATGTCCGATAATGGCTTTTTGCCGATATCCGATATGCCGATATTGTCCAACTCTTTAATTACTGATACCGATATCAACCGATACCGATATCAACCGATATATACAGTCGTGGAATTAACACATTATTATGCCTAATCTGGACAACCAGGTATGGTGAAGATAAGGTAATTTTAAAAAAAATTAATAAAATAAAATAAGATAAATAAATTAAAAACATTTTCTTGAATAAAAAAGAAAGTAAAACAATATAAAAACAGTTACATAGAAACTAGTAATGAATGAAAATTTGTAAAATTAACTGTTAAAGGTTAGTATTATTAGTGGACCAGCAGCACGCACAATCATGTGTGCTTACGGACTGTATCCCTTGCAGACTGTATTGATGTATATTGATATATAATGTAGGAACCAGAATATTAATAACAGAAAGAAACAACCCTTTTGTGTGAATGAGTGTAAATGGGGGAGGGTTTTTTGGGGGGGTTGGTGCACTAATTGTAAGTGTATCTTGTGTTTTTTATGTTGATTTAATTTTTTTTTAAAAATAAAAAAAAAATAAAAAAAAAACGATACCGATAATTAAAAAAACGATACCGATAATTTCCGATATTACATTTTAACGCATTTATCGGCCGATAATATTATCGGACTGTCATGTCTGTTCATGTTTTTGTTTTGGCCATGTGTTTGTTTTTTGGACTCTTTTTAGTTTCTGGTTGCACTTCCTTGTTTGTTCGTTTCCATAGCAACTCATTAGTTTTCACCTGTCCTGTCACACACCTGTTTCACGTTTTGAGTCACGCACCTGTTTTCACTGATCATGTCACTATTTAAATCTGTCTGTTTCTGTTGTTCGTCCTGGCGACCTCGCACTTTTTCATCCCTCTACTTCATGTCATGTTCACAGTTCCTTGTCAAGTAAGTTTTGTTTATTAATGCCACAGTTAGTGTTTTTGTTTCATTGTCCATAGTTTCTGCCTTTGTGCAAGTTTTGTTTTCATAGTCAAGTTTTTACCTCCGCTGGGAGCGCCTTTTGTTTATTTTTTTTTTTAGTGTTAATATTAAATCATGTTTCTTAATTCACGTCTTGCCCGTGCCATTTTTCCGTTGCCTTCCGGAGAAACAAAACCCAAGAACCAAGTCGTGACAGGACATCTCTAGTTATACTCTGTATAGCGCTTTTCTACCTTCAAGGTACTCAAAGCGCTTTGACACTACTACCACATTCAATCATCAATCAATCAATGTTTATTTATATAACCCTAAATCACAAGTGTCTCAAAGGGCTGCACAAGCCACAACGACATCCTCGGTTCAGAGCCCACATAAGGGCAAGGAAAAACTCACAACCCAGTGGGATGTCAATATGAATGACTATGAGAAACCTTGGAGAGGACCGCAGATGTGGACTGTCCAAATATGCCCGAAAAGCACTCCACCCAAGTCAGGAACATTAACAAAGCCCACCTTTGTGCATTCACACACAGCATAAAACGTTTGGTGGACAAAATGAAACATAGAATGAGTGGCATAAAATAGGTCTTTCTTTGGCATCGATGAAGAAAGTTATACATGTAAACCAGGGGTGTCCAAAGTGCGGCCCGGGGGCCATTTGCGGCCCGCAGGTCATTTTTTTACGGCCCCACAGCACATTTTAAAAATACGATTGAAAAACATTTTTAAACATAAAAAGTGGTATAAAAGAACAAACAGGTGAAATGTAACAAGAAAATGTTGCGATGTTTACTCTAATCACACAAAGCTGCCATGCAGGCTGTTTCTTTCTTCAAAAAATAATAATGAATCAAAATCAATGTCGTTATGAATTATTGACCTATTAAAGGCTCCAATTATGTCACATTAAATACTCCACTTTGAGATAATTATTTGGGGAAAATGTTGCATATTTTGTGGTTGCCATACAAAAAACTGAGCTGTTTTTTTTTTTTTTAAAGAAGGGCCTAAAACGAACAAACCAAAAACATAAACAACAATAGAACTTATAATTGACGGATAGATCTGAAGTTGATCTTGAGATTATTGTGTTAAAAGTAAACAGTAAAAAAAAATGTATAATTTATTTTTCAAGACTTTAATGAGTAGGACCTTTTTGGATCCACAATCATTTTAGAGTGATTTGTTTTTAAGTGCCATTTTGCAAAAAATAATAATGAATTAAAATCAACGGTGCTATGAGTTATTGACCTTTTTAAGGCTCAAATTATATAATCTCAAATATTCTACTGAGAAATTTTATTGGGTGAAAATATTGCATATTTTGTTTTTTCCATTAAAAAAAATTGGTTTTCTTTGAAAAAAAGAGCATACAACTTAAATCTTTAAAAACTTTATATTGACAGATAGACCTAATGTTGATCTAGAGATTTAAAATTTGAATAATAAAAATAATGATACTGAATAATGACACATTTTTTTTTTTTTTTTTTTACTAAAACCCTATGGGGTCCCCGGCCTAAATGTATATTTTTTTATACATATATTGTATTGGTTTTTGAAATAAAAAATATCAAAATGGCCCCTGCTTGCTTTGATTTTTCAGTGTGCGGCCCTCAGGGGAAAAAGTTTGGACACCCCTGATGTAAACAAACTACGGTGCGTTCAAGGACCACCAAAATTAGTAGGACAAAACGGCGCTCGCCAAATACCCTCATCAGAGAATCATGTTTAATACAAACAGTGTGATTTCTAACAATTAGGGAGGTTTGTGTCATGTGGTCCTCCCACTGAAACCATATTAAAACTAAAATATATTTTTTCTATTTTTATACATTTTTGAAAAAGCACAGTTTGCAGACCCCTGACTTAAAGTGACAGTCATACACTATAATGCCAAAAGTATTTGGCCATTTCCTCGCTCCTAAATATTCCAAAGTCAACTGTTGGCTTTTTTATAAGAAAATGGAAGAGTTTGGGAACAGCAACTCAGCCACAAAGTTTGGAGCGGGCCCCATCCTCTTCTAACATGACTGTGCACCAGTGCACAAAGCAAGGTCCATAAGGACATGGATGACAGAGTCTGGTGTGGATTAACTTGACTGGCCTGCACAGAGTCGTGACCTGAACCCGATAGAACACCTTTGGGATGAATTAGAACGGAGACTGAGAGCCAGGCCTTCTTGACCAACATCAGTTGCGCTTTTGGAAGAATGGTCCAAAATTCCTATAAACACACTCTGCAACCTTTTTGTTAGAATAATTATGTATAAGTTATCACACAACTCTTATGCTTAAAGGTCGTTGCTATAGTTATTATCTATTATGCTCAAGTTGTACTTTTCTATCTGTGCAAAGGCACACAACTTGTTATCTTCCACTGCAATTTGTCTCGCAGCAGCAGTTTCTGTTTCCAGACCCTGCCTGCTAAACAGCCAAGGACGGACTTGAAGTACCTCAACGAAGACAAGACGACAGCACGCAGACAAGGCAGAGACAAAGCAATCACAAGGCCCCCAGCACATTCCGTCACGTACTGTGCGTACTGGAGCTGCTTTGCATAATGTGTGACCACTCCCTCTAGAGGCAGCCTCAGTGATGTTGACTAGGGAACTCCTGAATAAATAGAGGAGCGTGTGGGGCTGTGTCTTAGAGCGTGGTGGGAGACTTTAACTGAGTGTGCAGCCCCAAACGTTTCTCCTCATGAGCAAAATTTAACTCTGTCTCTGCCTGAATCCTTGTTTCTTGTCTTGTTTAATAGATAGTTCGGTGTTCGAACCTGACATTTGTGGACAGCCATTCCCAGAAGAGTTGAAGCTGTAATAGCTGCAAAAGGTGGACCGACATCTAGAGATGCCCGATAATATCGGACTGCCGATATTAGCGGCCGATAAATGCTTTAAAATGTAATATCGGAAATTATCGGTATCGGTTGCAAAAAGTAAAATGTGTTACTTTTTAAAACGCCGCTGTTCAGAGTGGTACACGGACGTAGGGAGAAGAACAGAGCGCCAATAAACCTTAAAAGGCACTGCCTTTGCGTGTCGGCCCAATCACATAATATCTACGGCTTTTGACACACACAAGTGGATGCAAGGCATACTTGGTCAACAGCCATACAGGTCACTCTGTGGGTGACCGTATAAACAACTTTAACACTGTTACAAATATGCGCCACACTGTGAACCCACACCAAACAAGAATGACAAACACATTTCGGGAGAACATCCGCACCGTAACACAACATAAACACAACAGAACAAATACCCAGAACCCCTTGCAGCACTAACTCTTTCGGGACGCTACAATATACACCCCCTGCTACCCCCCCTCACCTCAACCCCGCCCACCTCAACCTCCTCATGCTCTCTCAGGGAGAACATGTCCCAAATTCCAAGCTGCTGTTTTGAGGCATGTTAAAAAAAAATAATGCACTTTGTGACTTCAATAATAAATATGGCAGTGCCATGTTGGCATTTTTTTTCCGTAACTTGAGTTGATTTATTTTGGAAAACCTTGTTACATTGTTTAATGCATCCAGCGGGGCATCACAACAAAATTAGGCATAATAATGTGTTAATTCCACAACTGTATATATCGGTATCGGTTGATATCGGAATCGGTAATTAAGAGTTGGACAATATCGGAATATCGGATATCGGCAAAAAAGCCATTATCGGACATCTCTAATCAAAATAATATTTTGCATGCTTTAATCCACACTGTCTATGTGGGGAAATGGGCGCCAGATCTGAAGAGGGGGCGACATATCCAGTCTGGCGATGGAAAGGGGGGTGTTGCAAGTACAGTGGGTTCTCTATACATTACTCAAGAACTGATTCATCATTACACCATGTCCCAAATAAAATTGCTTCGAGGTCGACCAGGATTATTCCGTCCATTGGGCGCACTGACGATTTTTGATAAAATGAAAGGATTTTAAGTGCGTCTTATAGTCCAAAAATACGGTAGTTTTCAAAATACTCGACTATGGCTTAGAGCAGGGGTCGGCAACCCAAAATGTTGAAAGAGCCATATTGGACCAAAAATAAAAATAAAAAATCTGTCTGGAGCCACAAAAAATCAAAAGCCTTATATAAGTGATATTTCGGGAGAACACCCGCACCGTAACACAACATAAACACAACAGAACAAATACCCAGAACCCCTTGCAGCACTAACTCTTCCGGGACGCTACAATATACATCCCCCGCTACCCCCCCCCCCCAACCCCGCCCACCTCAACCTCCTCATGCTCTCTCAGGGAGAGCATGTCCCAAATTCCAAGCTGCTGTTTTGAGGCATGTTAAAAAAAATAATGCACTTTGTGACTTCAATAATAAATATGGCAGTGCCATGTTGGCACTTTTTTCCATAACTTGAGTTGATTTATTTTGGAAAACCTTGTTACATTGTTTAATGCATCCAGCGGGACATCACAACAAAATTAGGCATGATAATGTGTTAATTCCACGACTGTATATATCGGTATCGGTTGATATCGGAATCGGTAATTAAGAGTAAAATGTATGACTTTTTAAAACGCCGCTGTGTACACGGACGTAGGGAGAAGTACAGAGCGCCAATAAACCTTAAAGGCACTGCCTTTGCGTGCCGGCCCAATCACATAATATCTACGGCTTTTCACACACACAAGTGAATGCAAGGCATACTTGGTCAACAGCCATACAGGTCACACTGGGGGTGGCCGTATAAACAACTTTAACACTGTCACAAATAAGCCTCACACTGTGAACCCACACCAAACAAGAATGACAAGCACATTTCGGGAGAACATCCACACCGTAACACAACATAAACACAACAGAACAAATACCCAGAACCCCTTGCAGCACTAACTCTTCCGGGACGCTACAATATACACCCCCCGCTGCCTCCTAAAACCCTGCCCGCCCCAACCCCGCCCACCTCAACCTCCTCATGCTCTCTCAGGGAGAGCATGTCCCAAATTCCAAGCTGCTGTTTTGAGGCATGTTAAAAAAAAATAATGCACTTTGTGACTTCAATAATAAATATGGCAGTGCCATGTTGGCATTTTTTTCCATAACTTGAGTTGATTTATTTTGGAAAACCTTGTTACATTGTTTAATGCATCCAGCGGGGCATCACAACAAAATTAGGCATAATAATGTGTTAATTCCACGACTGTATCGGTTGATATCGGAATCGGTAATTAAGAGTTGGGCAATATCGGAATATCGGATATCGGCAAAAAAGCCATTATCGGACATCTCTAATCAAAATAATATTTTGCATGCTTTAATCCACACTGTCTATGTGGGGAAATGGGCGCCAGATCTGAAGAGGGGGCGACATATCCAGTCTGGCGATGGAAAGGGGGGTGTTGCAAGTACAGTGGGTTCTCTATA
>NC_084751.1:2062895-2077895 GCF_033978785.1 Entelurus aequoreus
CGAAGGTGAGCCATGTAATTAAGACCGCCCACAAAACGGCGCATCCTGAAGCGACTTGTCAGAAAGCGACTTGAAGATGATCCGTAAAACATCATCCATGCAACATTTTGAGCAAAGAACCACCATTACATGTTATGTAGACCACAAGGAAGTCTTTTACATTTAGAAAAAAATTATAATAATATGACCCCTTTAATGTGCTTTATAATCCAGTGCGCCTTATATATGAAAAAAGATTACAAAAATAGACCAAACATCAGCAGTGCACCTTATAATCCGGTGCGCCCTATGGTATACGGTATTAAAAAAATGTAGTTTACTTGCCGTAATGGAGGTGATTATTTTTTTTACTTACTAGAGTGGTTCCACACTGTGTATGGAGACACCTAATTAGCTGCTAGCTTGTGAGTCGGGGGACTAAAAATTATCACGGGGGGGGTTGCAGCTGACTGCAGGGTTTGTTCCCCCGGGATGCAGACGGACCACTCTGGACAAGGCGTGCAGGTAGGAACATGATTTAATTTTCAAAACACGTACCAAAAACAGAAAACAAGTAGAAGGGAAAACATGAAGCTAAGGTACAAACTAGCACCGGGAGCATAAATTAGAAGCCAAGAAATATCAACGTAACCTGTTACGTACAGCAAACAACGAAGCCAGGACGGGTGTGGCGAGAGAGGTGAATAAATAGCTCTCTGATTAGTGGTCGACAACAGGTGAGCGTGCCGACCACTAACCAGAGGCAGGTGAACCCAATTAACCCCCATGAAAACTAAAACAAACCCAGAGGTGCACAAACAGGAACTAAGGGAGTCCAAAACTAACAGAAAATAACAAAACATGATCTGGCCCACAGATCATGACAAAAATAAATACAGTGTCAGCCGGAGGGGCTCAGCGTCTGTGATCGCAATCAAAAGGCATTCCCGGGCGCGGCCACCGCTGCTGCCCACTGCTCCCCTCACCTCCCAGGGGGTGATCAAGGGTGATGGGTCAAATGCAGAGAATAATTTCGCCACACCTAGTGTGTGTGACAATCACTGGTACTTGAACTTTAATCGCCGATGACGTACAAGCACAGATCCAAATGTAAACATACACATAGCATCAGAATATCTTGCGTTATGATTTGGATGCTACTTTGAGTTCCATTCTACTGTAATGATCATGGTGTGCAACATAAAAACAAACATAGGAGAGTTTACGACACTTAACTGTAAACTGTTATAGCAGGCTTGATATTTTTACGGCATGTTTCACAGCCCAGCTGCCACGAAGACAGTTTGTAGGTGATTTAATTTACTGATATGCAATAATAGTAAAGCACAATTAGTGTGGTTTATAAATGTGGATTACTGGCTTTTTCTTTTTTTTTTTGGCACTAAATTATCATAAAAATAAGAAAAAAAAAGAGGACATTTTAGTATTTTGCATACATGCTCTTGCAGCTCACAGATAATATAATTAATGGCCTTACAAAAAAAACGTCTTTATCCTCTAATCTTGGAATAATTAATGACGTCTAATTTAAGCATGTGCTTTATGATTCATGGACACGTCCTTTAATGAGACTATAATAAGGCGTCATATCCCCGTCCTCGTCTCTCATTAATCACAAATGCCAAGGTCATTTGAAGCCGCAAATGTCAACAATAATCACAACGTCGTCGTAATGGAACTAGGAAAGTTTTAACCTTTATCTTATCTCCATAAAATATTTTATTTTTGTTTTTCTTGATTGAAAAATACTAATTTAATTTTTTTTTTTTATAAAAAAAAAAAGAATAGGTAATTTCAGCAGTTATAGAGTAATGTTAGTATTAGTATTTAGTATTTATTGCACTCTAAAGTATTTTTATTTTAGTATTATTATTTAGTATTTATTCTATTATAAAGTAATTTATTTTATTTATTTATTTATTTTTGTGTATATTTTGGTTTATTGGTTGGTACGAATAGTATTGCTAAAGTATTTTATTTTAATAGTTTTATTGTACAATGTAAGAAAAAAAAAAGTGTGCCGATTTTACATTTAAAAACTGGCAACTCAGTCGCTAGAAATTTACCGTAAAAATGACGGTGGTTTTACACAGAATAACTGAATATTAATGCATAAAACTTTTTTTTTTTACATTTTTTAAACACAAAATCCACAATCGTGTTTTTACATTGCATTACTGCAAATGGAAAAGTTATACTACTTTTACTTTTACTGAAAAGTCAAAGTATGTAAGGGCCATTTTGATTTTTGATTTTGTAAAAAATAAAAAAAGACATTAATTATACTTTATTTAAAGACAAAACTTAGGGTCAGCTTTGTGTTTTAAGTGAAAGTAGATTATTAGTAATTACTATCAAAATGTCAGCTTTTCCTCATGACATGTCTTTTTGCTCCTATTTCTTTTTACTGTTTGTTTTTATTTGTGTAATAATTAATACTACACGTTGTCACCTATAACACACTCCGCTTTGTCCTTAAATGTGTGTATGTTTAGCATTTTTTGCAAAATCAAAATATATCAACTAGGGTTGTACGGTATATCGGTATTAGTATAGTACCGTGAAGTTGGCGCGTTGTGTAATTCTTAAATAAAAACAGAATACAATGATTTGCAAATCCTTTTCAACTTATATTCAATTGAAAAGACTGCAAAGACAAGATATTTAATGTTCCAACTGAGAAATGTTGGGTTTTTTTTTGCAAATAATCATTAACTAAGAATTTAATGGCATCAACACATTGCAAAAAAGTTGTCACAGGGGCATTTTTACCACTGTGTTACATGGCCTTTCCTTTTAACAACACTCAGTAAATGTTTGGGAACTCAGGAGACCAATTTTTGAAGCTTTTTAGGTGGAATTATTTCCCATTCTTGCTTGATGTACAGCTTAAGTTGTTCAACAGTCCGGGGGTCTCCGTTGTGGTATTTTAGGCTTCATAATGCACCACACATTTTCAATGGGAGACAGGTCTGGACTACAGGCAGGCCAGTCTAGTACCCGCACTCTTTTACTACGAAGCCATGCTGTTGTAACACGTGGCTTGGCATTGTCTTGCTGAAATAAGCAGGGGCGTCCATGATAATACAACATATGGTGCTCAAAAACCTGTATGTACCTTTCAGCATTAATGGTGCCTTCACAGATGTGTAAGTTACCCACGCCTTGGGCACTAATACACCCGCATACCATCACAGATGCTGGCTTTTGAACTTTGTGCCTATAACATTCCAGATGGTTCTTTTCCTCTTTGGTCCAGAGGACTAGACGTCCACAGTTTCCAAAAACATTTGAAATGTGGACTCGTCAGACCACAGAACACTTTTCCACTTTGCATCAAGTCCATCTTAGATGAGCTCGGGCCCAGCGAAGCCGGTGGCGTTTCTGGGTGTTGTTGATCAAATGCTTTCGCTCTGCAAAGTAGAGTTTTAACTTGCACTTACAGATGTAGCGACCAACTGTAGTCACTGACAGTGGTTTTCTGAAGTGTTCCTGAGCCCATGTGGTGATATCCTTTACACACTGATGTCGCTTTTTGATGCAGTACCGCCTGAGGGATCGAAGGTCCGTAAAATAATCGCTTACGTGCAGTGATTTCTCTTTTGATGATATTACAGACTATAGATGGTGAAATCCCTAAATTCCTCGCAATAGCTCGTTGAGAAATGTTGTTCTTAAACTGTTCGACAATTTGCTCACGCATTTGTTGACAAAGTGGTGACCCTCGCCCCATCCTTGTTTGTGAATGACTGAGCATTTCATGGAAGCTGCTTTTATACCCAATCATGGCACCCACCTGTTCCCAAATTAGCCTGTTCACCTGTGAGATGTTCCAAATAAGTGTTTGATGAGCATTCCTCAACTTTTTTTAGGTCTTTTTTGCCACTTGTGCCAGCTTTTTTGAAACATGTTGCAGGCGTCAAATTCCAAATGAGCTGATATTTGCAAAAAAATAACAAAGTTTTCCAGTTTGAACGTTACGTGTCTTGTCTTTGCAGTCTATTCAATTGAATATAGGTTGAAAATGATTTGGAAATCATTGTATTTTGTTTTTATTTACCATTTACTTAATGTGCCAACTTAAAGGCCTACTGAAAGCCACTACTACCGACCACGCAGTCTGATAGTTTATATATCAATGATGAAATCTTAACATTGAAACACATGCCAATACGGCCGGGTTAACTTATAAAGTGCAATTTTAAAATTCCCGCCACAATTCCGGTTGAAAAACTGCTTTGGATATGATTTATGCGCATGACGTCACAAAATCCACGGAAGTGGTTGTACCCCATCGACCCGATGGGGTACAACCACTTGTTTTCTTCGACAAAATTCCACAGTATTCTGGACATCTGTGTTGGTGAATCTTTTGCAATTTGTTTAATGAACAATGGAGGCTGCAAAGAAGAACGTTGTAGGTGGGATCGATCGGTGTATTAGCGGGTAACTACAATACTTACAGCAACACAACAAGGACTACTTACTACGCCTAGCCGATGCTTGCCGCCAAACCCACGGATGAAGTCCTTCGTCGCGCCGTCGATCGCTGGAATGCAGGTGAGCACGGCTGTTGATGGGAAGATGAGGGCTGGCTGGCGTAGGTGGAGCGCTAATGTTTTTATCATAGTTCTGTGAGGTCCGGTTGCTAAGTTGCTAAATTAGCCTTAGCGTCGTTAGCAACAGCATTATTAAGCCTTACCAGGCTGAGAATTTTTAACCGTGTAGTTACATGTACATGGTTTAATAGTATTGTTGATCTTCTGTCCATCCTTCCAGTCAGGGGTTTATTTCTTTTGTTTCTATCTTCATTTGAGAACGATGCTATCACGTTAGCTCAGTAGCTAAGTGTGTCACCGATGTATTGTCGTGGAGATAAAAGTCACTTTAAATGTCCATTTCGCGTGCTCGACTCTCATTTTCAAGAGGATATAGTATCCGAGGTGGTTTAAAATACAAATCTGTGATCCACAATAGAAAAAGGAGAGAGTGTGGAATCCAATGAGCCAGCTTGTACCTAAGTTACGGTCAGAGCGAAAAAAGATACGTCCATCACTGCCTCTCTAGTCCTTCACTGTAACGTTCCTCATCTACGAATCTTTCATCCTCGCTCAAATTAATGGGGTAATCGTCGCTTTGTCGCTCCGAATCTCTCGCTCCATTGTAAACAACGAGGAATTGTGAGGAATACTAGCTCCTGTGACGTCACGCTACTTCCGGTACAGGCAAGGCTTTTTTTTATCAGCGAGCAAAAGTTGCGAACTTTATCGTCGATTTTCTCTACTAAATCCATTCAGCAAAAATATGGCAATATCGCGAAATGATCAAGTATGACACATAGAATGGACCTGCTATTCCCGTTTAAATAAAAAAAAATTCATTTCAGTAGGCCTTTAAATGTATATGAAATATGTATAAAACAATTTTACAAATGTATTGGAAAAATGGTGTTAGGAAGGTGCAAAGGGTGTAAAAAGGCGCCCCCTATGGGTGTGTCAGTCAATGCAACCTTTGGGAGCAAGTGGCCGTGGAATCAAGTAGTTCCATCAAATTTACTGTACTTTGGCACATGAATGCACTCGGCTATGGTGTAGACTTGACTTCATAGAGGTATGTCAGGCGGGCCCTTGGTCTCCATCGGGATCACACAATGAGCCTTTAAATCTGCTCCCCGTCGCCGCGCTGATGAACTTGGGTGTTACGACATTTCAACAGACAGGCGGCGTACAGCCTCTCATAACTCGCAAAGGTTATTCTCCGGCAGCAGATATAGAGAAATGTCAGCAAACATTGCCGGGGCTTTTTCTCAAGACGCCGCCGACACCATGCCGATATTTACACAGCGCCCGTCTGGAGGATAAAGATCTTCCAGGGGATGTGATAGCGGGGGAAAGCTCCCATAACGTCAATCATGAGGGCTTTTGTACCCAGCAATAATGGCGTCTTTGGCTTCTACCACAAACTAAGAGCTGCGCTCTCTGCATCTCTTTTCAAGGGTTAGCGGAAGTAGGAAACTCTGCAATCAAGAACTGGTTCTCATTAAAACACAACACAATGTGTTTCTGCTACAGCTGATAGGCTACAGTAGTTGACCCACAGGGACCCAATTCTGTACATTGATAGGTGAATGTTGTCTGTCTATCTGTGTTGGCCCTGTGATGAGATGGCGACTTGTCCAGGGTGTACCCCGCCTTCCGCCCGAATGCAGGTGAGATAGGCTCCAGCACCCCCCGCGACCCCAAAAGGGACAAGCGGTAGAAAATAGATGGATGGATATAGGTCGATTCACGTATAATCCAACCAGTACTATATTTCCGATACCTTTGTTGCATAGGACAGTGTTTTTCAACCACTGTGCCGCGGCACACTAGTGTACCGTGAGATACAGTCTGGTGTGCCGTGGGAGATGATCTAATTTCACCTATTTGGGTTAAAAGAGTAAGACGGCATGATTACCACTGGACAGCACGGATCAGTGTTAAATGTTGAATACAAAAAAGTGTGCTTTATTTTTAAACACTTATCATATGTGAACACATTTGAGTATCAAAAGCTGCTAACGTCGAGTACCAGTATCGATTCCCAGTTACCGGGAATTGATACTGTAGTGATTCAAATGTGAAAGGTACCCATTCCGAATGACAGGAACAGCACTTCCACTTTACATACATACATACATACATACATACATACATACATACATACATACATACATACATACATACATACATACATACATACATATATATATATATATATATATATATATATATATATATATATATGTATGTATGTGTATATGTATGTATACATATATATACATATACATATATATATATATATATATATATATATATATATATATATATATATATATATATATATATATATATATATATATATATATATATATGTATGTGTATATATATGTATATATACTGTATGTATCATATATATATCCTGTGTATACTGTATATATAAACAACATACACACTCAAGGGCACCCAATTTTTTAAATTTTCTCAGCGGAATGCAAAGATTGGTGTTCATAGCTGTCAATCACAAACAGCTCAGCTTCATCTAGCGATTGTGTACACTCGCTCTGTCTCTCGGCTGGGTTGTTTTTTTTCCTACTGCTCCAAGTGGGGCGGGAACCCACATCGCCGTTATGACAGGCCAGCGTATTACTACTGAGCTAAAAGCACAGGCAGTCTCCCGGAACGCCAGCACTTTACATGAAGTTGACTGGCCGCTATATTACACCCGCCCAGACGTGCATGAGTCCGTCGCGAAGTAGATGTATTCATGGACAAATGTATTTTTTGCATTGTTGGCGTTCTGTTGAGTAAGGTCATTATTTTATTTTTATTTTTTTAAACTGTGTTTTCAGGGCCGTATCTTTATCTTTGCTTTAGATTAAGGCGGTCCTGGTATCATTTGAATTTGTGATGTGTTTGTCATGACTATGATAAAAGAGCATAAATACATGAATCCCCTCTAATTACAAAACCCAAAACCAGTGAAGTTGGCACGTTGTGTAAATGATAAATAAAAACAGAATACAATGATTTGCAAATTCTTTTCAATTTATATTCAATTGAATAGCCTGCAAAGACAAGATACTTAACGTTGGAAATGGTAAACTTTGTTATTTTTTTGCAAATATTCGCTCATTTTGAATTGGATGCCTGCAACATGTTTCAAAAAAGCTGGCACAAGTGGCAAAAAAGACAGAGAGTTGAGGAATGCTCATCAAACACTTATTTGGAACATCCCACAGGTGAACAGGTGGGTGCCATGATTGGGTATAAAAGCAGCTTCCATGAAATGCTCAGTCATTCACAAACAAGGATGGGGCGAGGGTCGCCACATTGTGAACAAATGCCTGAGCAAATTGTTTAAGAACAACATTTCTCAACCAGCTATTGCAAGGAATTTAGGGATTTCGCCATCTAGGGTACGTAATATCATCAAAAGTTTCAGAGAATATGGAGAAATCACTGCATGTAAGCGATGTTACTACGGACCTTCGATCCCTGCATCAAAAAGCGACATCAGTGTGTAAAGGATATCACCACATGGGCTCAGGAACACTTCAGAAAACCACTGTCAGTACTTACAGTTGGTCGCTACATCTGTAAGTGCAAGTTAAAACTCTACTATGCAAAGCCACAGCCATTTATCAACAACACCCAGAAACGCTGCCAGCTTTGCTGGCTCTCTCTGCAGATGAGTCAACCACTGCGGTTAATAACCAACCTAACTCGACTACACAAGATGGAAGTGTACCATTTTTTCTTAATTTTGGGAAAAAAAACTAAACAATTTCCAAACAACTCACAGATATCATAAACAAAAAAGAGCAAAACAATGTATTTTGTTAGCTAATTTGGGAGTGTTGGAAGCGTTCTATCAGAAGTCTTTGGATTTGCACAAAACCCTGGAATAAGCATTACTCCGCGCTACAAAGTTTCACGACAATCAGTTGTGCGCTCTTTGTGTGGAGCTAACGAACCACGAGACAATGAAAACATCCTGAATGAGTTCAAACTCCTCGGTTATTGTTATTATTTGTGTGCCCCCTCCTTTTCTGTCGCATTGACACGGGCTATAAACCAGCCCTGATGCCATTTATCCAAAAGACAACCCGGGGCTGTCCAAGCCCACCCGCTCCCCTAAAAAAGAGAGAGACAAGAAGTCCAATTTCCATGTTAGCCCAGCAGCAGCAGCAGCCACTCAGCGTGTGGAAGTGCAGCGTTATTACATGCGCCATTTAGCTGATGCCCATTTAACATGCAATAATTGGATCACTTCAGAAAAGTACAAATGTTGAGGTGCCTAAATAAGCGCCCCCCGCTGTGACATGAAGGAGCCCCCGCAGGGTCGCTGTCAGCTTTGTTGTGGAGGAGAGCTGCAAGAGCAACATGTCATTGTGCTTCTTCAAGCTTTTACTCTCTTTACATAAAAACATGAATTTATTGACTTCCATCCTTTTTTTAAAATATTTCTGTGTATCACCAAATGGACACTTGAACATTTGACCGAACTTTCTAAAAAAATAAATGGTCTGTTTGGCTTTTCTTTGGGTTTTTTTTTTGCGTATTGTCGCTTGATTATCAAAAGTAGAGTGTTTTGTTACATATAAAATTACCATCATCATTAAGTACCGTATTTTTCAGACTAAAAGGCGCACTTCAAATATATATATTTTTTCTCAAAACTCAACAGTGCGCCTAATTTACGGAATAATTCTGGTTTTGCTTACCGACCTTGAAGCAATTTTTATTCGTCGTGGCTTGTGCAGCCCTTTGAGACCCTCGTGATTTAGGGCTATATAAGTAAACATTGATTGATGATTTGGTAAATGGTGTAATGATCAGTGTGACCAGTAGATGGCAGTCAAACATAAGAGATACTTTTAGACTGCACTATGATGGCGATATGACTCAAGTAAACTACACCAACATTTTATATGTTCCATTGAAAATATAGAACATTACACACGGCGCTCAAAAATCTATCAAAATGTTTTAGTACGACTTTGGTAAGCTATGAAGCCGCACCGCTTGATGTGCTTCAACATAGGAGTATTATTATGGTGTGTGTATAAGGTAAGACATATTATCTGGCGTTTTGTTTCGCAATATTATTCAAAAGCAACTTTTCTTACCTTCTGGTACCTGCTGATCTGTATTTAGGATCTGCATAAGTCTTGAAAAATTGCACGCCTTCGCCTTTGTAGTCCATGCCGACACCGTAGTCGATACCGTAGTCGATAAGCTTCTTCTTTTTCACTATCTTCTTGTTATGGGACATTCATCCTCCGCTGTACATAAATATACATAAATAATCTTTGTCTCAATAAAAAAAAAAAAAAAGGATTTAACAAAGGTGGACACAGACCCTCATTAAAGGTTCCCTATTCTCTATTCCCCTAGGACCCCTTGGGAGAGTGGCCGTGCCAGCAACCTGAGGGTTCCTGGTTCGATCCCCACCTACTACCAACCTCGTCACGTTCGTTGTGTCTTTGAGCAAGACACTTCACCCTTGCTCCTGATGGGTCGTGGTTCGGGCTTTGCATGGCAGCTCCCTCCATCAGTGTGTGAATGTGTGTGTGAATGGGAGAATGTGGAAATAGTGTCAAAACGCTTTGAGTACCTTAAAGGTAGAAAAGCGCTATACAATTATAACCAGTATTTACCATTTATTACGCAAAAGTTACTTTTTAATGACGTTCTAATCTTGAAATATTTTGACAGAATATATATATATATATATATATAATATATATATATATATATATATATATATATATATATATATATATATATATATATAATATAATATAATATATATATATAAATATATATATGTATATATATATATATATATATATTTACATTTATATACATACAGTACATATACATACATTTATATACATACATTTATATACATACATATATATACATACATGTATATACATACATACATACATACATACATACATACATACATACATACATATATATATATATATATATATATATATATATATATGGCCACTTTTTTTTTAACCCAATACGGCTCCCGGGTCAAAAAGTTTGGGGACCCCTGCAGTAACATGATAAAATATGGAAAAAGTGAAGCACTGTGAATACTTTCCAGATGCACTGAATATGGAATGTAGTACATTGGACATGTGCAGAGTTACAATGTATCTGTACAAAGTGGATAAAGTACACAATAGCACTTCACTCCGTCAGAGAAAACACATTAGCATCATTAGCATTAAAGGCATACTGAAATGAATTTTTTATATATATAGCAGATCCATTCTATGTGTCATACTTGATCATTTCGCAATATTGCCATATTTTTGCTGAAAGGATTTAGTAGAGAACATCGACGATAAAGTTCGCAACTTTTGGTCGCTGATAAAAAAAAGCCTTGCCTGTACCGGAAGTAGCGTGACGTCACAGGTTGAAAGGCTCCTCACATTTCCCCATTGTTTACACCAGCAGCGAGAGCGATTCGGACCGCGAAAGCAACGATTACCCCATTAATTTGAGCCAGGATGAAAGATTTGTGGATGAGGAACGTGAGAGTGAAGGACTAGAGTGCAGTGCAGGATGCATCTTAGTTACAAGCTGGCTCATTGGATTCCACACTCTCTCCTTTTTCTATTGTGGATCACGGATTTGTATTTTAAACCACCTCGGATACTATATCCTCTTGAAAATGAGAGTCGAGAACGCAAAATGGACATTCACAGTGACTTTTATTTCCACGACAATACATCGGCGAAGCACTTTAGCTACGGAGCTAACGTGATAGCATCGTGCTTAAATGCAGATAGAAACAAAAGAAATAAACCCCTGACTGGAAGGATAGACAGAAAATCAACAATACTATTAAACCATGGACATGTAAATACACGGTTAATGCTTTCCAGCTTGGCGAAGCTTAACAATGCTGTTGCTAACGACGCCACTGAAGCTAACTTAGCAACGGGACCTCACAGAGCTATGATAAAAACATTAGTGCTCCACCTACGCCAGCCAGCCCTCATCTGCTCATCAACACCCGTGCTCACCTGCGTTCCAGCGATCGACGGAAGGACGAAGGACTTGACCCGATCATCCGTGCGGTCGGCGGCTAGCGTCGGATAGCGCGTCTGCTATCCAAGTCAAAGTCCTCCTGGTTGTGTTGCTGCAGCCAGCCGCTAATACACCGATCCCACCTACAACTTTCTTCTTTGCAGTCTCCATTGTTCATTAAACAAATTGCAAAAGATTCACCAACACAGATGTCCAGAATACTGTGGAATTTTGAGATGAAAACAGAGCTTTTTTGTATTGGATTCAATGGCGTCCGAATACTTCCGTTTAACTACTGACGTCACGCGCATACGTCATCATACATAGACGTTTTCAACCGGAAGTTTAGCGGGAAATTTAAAATTGCACTTGGCATGTGTTGCAGTGTTAAGATTTCATCAATGATATATAAACTATCAGACTGCGTGGTCGGTAGTAGTGGCTTTCAGTAGGCCTTTAAAGCTACAGACACACAAAACTGTGTTTAAAACGTTTTAAAGCTCTTCATTTAAAAAAAAAAAAAGGGCCTTCTTTTCTTTCACTGCTCGATATAATCCTTTCATCTCATGGTACAGTGTGGTCAAATAAGAATTTAGACAACTTCTCCCTTATTGTGTGTTTCATAGCACAAAGTCCTATTTGCTGAGTGTGCCCATCTATTTCATTTCTACTTTCCCACTTGGTCACACACACACTCGGCTCACGGGGCCCATTGTCCTGTCCAGGGAGCAGATAATAAACGCCGCCGCAGGTCCCCACACACACACACACACACACACTCACACACACACGCAGAGTTGTATGAAAGGCCTAAGATTGTGCGCACTGTCAGCCTTGAGGAGCAGATGCTTGACTTCCGTGCCTTTAAGGAGGTTTTAATGGTGTAATTTATGTGAAGATATAAAGTGAAATAGGTCATCATTAGCTCTCAGCTCTCAGGCGGGGGCAGTCATCCCTCCAGCCGAGTCCAGCAAAGTGCTACCTGAGGAGTTAAATGGCCTGAAGGGGGGAGGGGCCACGGGGGGGGGGGACACAGTACAAGACAAAAATACTACGGTAGATTGTTGCAGGGAAGTACTTCCTGTACATCGTGCATGTTAAGAAGATGCAGGCCTTTAGTCACAACAAATAGTGGACTCTTTAAGTAATGCTGCCTTTTTAAAATATTTTTAGAAGCTTTTGGTGAAATTTACTGTATTTTCCGGACCATATGGCGCACCGGTTTATGAGGCGCATTAAAGGATTTTTTTTTTCTTACTTGAAAACACTTCCTTGTGGTCTAAATCAGTGGTCCCCAACCTTTTTGTACTTGCGGACCGGTCAATGCTTGAAAATTTGTCCCACGGACCGGGGGAGGAATAGTAAAAAAAAAAAAAAAAAAAAAAAAAAAAATTTTTTTTTTTTGTCATAAAGAAATAAAATAATGTGTGCTTACGGACTGCATCCCTGCAGACTGTATTGATTTATATTTATATATAATGTATGTATTGTGTTTTTTATGTTGATTTATTTTTTATTTATTTATTTATTTATTTTATTTCTTGTGCGGCCGCGGCCCGGTACCAATCGGTTCACGGACCGGTACCGGGCCGCGGCCCGGTGGTTGGGGACCACTGGTCTAAATAACATGTAATGATGGTACTTTGGTCAAAATGTTGCATAGATGATGTTTTACAGATCATCTTCAAGTCGCTTTCTGACAGTCGCTTCAGGATGCGCCGTTTTGTGGGCGGTCTTATTTACGTGGCTCACCTTCGGCAGCGTCTTCTCCCCGTCATCTTTGTTGTAGCGGTGTAGCGTGCAAGGACGGGAGTGGAAGAAGTGTCAAAAGATGGCGCTAACTGTTTTAATGACATTCAGACTTTACTCCTCATCCGTGGCTCACTAGTGCATCAACAAGGCCGGAAATGTGTCCCGTGAAAAACCGTCCGACCGGAACTCTCGAATAACTAAAGTTCCTTGGGTGAATAATGTAAACTCACTACACCGGTATGTTTTAGCGCTTTCATGGCGAGTTTACTGACAGATATAAGTAAGACCTTTAAACTTCTTTATATTAGAAATGGCAACAGTGGAGGATGAATGTCCCATAACAAGAAGATAAGAGACTAGAAAGGCGAAGGCGCGCAAATTTTGAGGTCTTATGCAGATCTCAAATACAGATCAGCAGGTATCAGAAGTTAAGAAAAGTTGCTTTAGCATACTATTGCGAAAGAAAACGCCAGATAATATGTCTTGCCTTATACAAACCCCATAATAATACTCCTATGTTGAAGCACAGTACAATCCATCAAGCGGTGCGGCTTCATAACTTACCAAAGTCGCACTAAAACATTTTGAAGGATTTTTGAGCGCCGTGTGTAATTTTCTTTATTTTCAATGGAACATATAACATTTTATAGGCCTATTGAAAGCCACTACTACCGACCACGCAGTCTGATAGTTTATATATCAATGATGAAATCTTAACATTGCAACACAGGTTAACTTATAAAGTGCAATTTTAAATTTCCCGCCACACTTCCGGTTGAAAACGTTTATGTATGATGACGTATGCGCGTGACGTCAATGGTTGGTACGGAAGTATTCGGACCCAATGAATCCAATACAAAACGCTCTGTTTTCATCCCAAAATTCCACAGTATTCTAGACATCTGTGTTGGTGAATCTTTTGCAATTTGTTTAATGAACAATGGAGACTGCAAAGAAGAAAGCTGTAGGTGCGATCGGTGTATTAGCGGCTGGCTGCAGCAACACAACCAGGAGGACTTTGAGTTGGATAGCAGACGCGCTACCGTGAGTACAGCTTTGGCTTCCAAACATTTGATCGCTTGCCCGTACGTGCGTGTCGCTATGTGCATGTCACGTATGTAACTTTGGGGAAATATATGTTTCTTGTCGACTCTGATGGCGGCCGGGGTGTCGTCGAAAGCTACAACGCCCGCCGCCGTCCCGTAGCTAAGTTAGCTTCAATGGCGTCGTTAGCAACAGCATTGTTAAGCTTCGCCAAGCTGGAAATTATTAACCGTGTATTTACATGTCCATGGTTTAATAGTATTGTTGATCTTCTGTCTATCCTTCCAGTCAGGGGTTTATTTATTTTGTTTCTATCTGCATTTGAGCCCGATGCTATCCCGTTAGCTCAGTAGCTAAAGAGCTTCGCCGATGTATTGTCGTGGAGATAAAAGTCACTGTGAATGTCCATTTCGCGTTCTCGACTCTCATTTTCAAGAGGATATAGTATCCGAGGTGGTTTAAAATACAAATCCGTGATCCACAATAGAAAAAGGAGAAAGTTTGGAATCCAATGAACCCTTGTACCTAAGTTACAGTCAGAGCGAAAAAAGATACGTCCTGCACTGCACTGTAGTCCTTCACTCTCACTTTCCTCATCCACAAATCT
>NC_084751.1:2082895-2122895 GCF_033978785.1 Entelurus aequoreus
ACACACTGGTATAATTTTATCTTATTCCAAGAAGCAAATATTTTGTTTGAATAATTATACATTTGTAAATATGATGTACAATTATAAAATTATCATAGTTAAATAGAAATTCAATTTAAATTCAAACAGTAAATATTACTGGTATAATGGTATATTACTATAAGTACAAATATTAGTTTTGATAAACTATACATTTGTAAATGTAATTTAAAATTATTATAAAATCATCATAATTAAATATAAATTCAAATAGTGTATTTTACTGGTTTATCATTATATCATACGTGAAAATATTTGTTTTAATTAATTATATATTTATAAATATCATTACAACATTATAAAATCGTCATGATTTAATATAAATGTAATTTGAAATACAAATAACATATTTTAATGGTGTATTATTATATTATTATAAGTGCAGATATTAGTTTTAATTAATAATACATTTGTAGATATAATTTACATTTATTGTAAAATTGTCATATTCAAATATAAACTCAAAGTAGTATAATATTATATTATAATAAAACATAGTAAAACATATTACATATTGTTATGAAGGTGTCTGTTATTACATTATATATATACTTGCAGTGTGTATATTGTACATATTACATATTGTTATGAATGTGTCTGTTACTACTTTATATACATACTTGCAGTGTGTGTACACAAAATATTACATACTGTTATGAAGGTCTCTGTTACTAAATTATACATATACTTGTAGTGTGTATACAAAACATATTACATATTGTTATGAAGGTGTCTCTTACTACATTATATATATACTTGCAGTGTGTATATTGTACATATTACATATTGTTATGAAGGCGTCTGTTACTACATTATATATATACTTGCAGTGTGTATATTGTACATATTACATATTTTTATGAATGTCTGTTACTAAATTATATATATACTTGTAGTGTGTATGTAAAACATATTACATGAAGTGAAGTGAATTATATTTATATAGCGCTTTTCTCTAGTGACTCAAAGCGCTTTACATAGTGAAACCCAATATCTAAGTTACATTTAAACCAGTGTGGGTGGCACTGGGAGCAGTTGGGTAAAGTGTCTTGCCCAAGGACACAACGGCAGTAACTAGGATGGCGGAAGCGGGAATCGAACCTGGAACCCTCAAGTTGCTGGCACGGCCGCTCTACCAACCGAGCTATACCACCCCATCTGGGGTGGTATAGCCACCTTCATAACATATTGTTATGAAGGTGTCTATTACTACATTATATGTACTTGCAGTGTGTCTATTGTACACATTACATATTGTTATGAAGGGGTCTATTACTACATTATATATAGACTTGCAGTGTGTATATAAAAAAATATTACATATTGTTATGCAGGTGTCTGTTACTACATTATATATACGTATACTTGCAGTGTGTATATTATGCATATTACATATTGTTATGAATGTGTTTGTTACTACATTATATACCTACTTGAAATGTGTATATTGTACATATTACATATTGTTATGAAGGTGTCTATTACTACATTATATATATATATACTTGCAGTGTGTATATTGTACATATTACATATTGTTATGAAGGTGTCTATTTCTACATTATATATATACTTGCAGTGTGTCTATTGTACACTTTACATATTGTTATGAAGGGGTCTATTACTACATTATATATAGACTTGCAGTGTGTGTATAAAAAATATTACATATTGTTATGCAGGTGTCTGTTACTACATTATATATACGTATACTTGCACTGTGTATATTGTGCATATTACATATTGTTATGAATGTGTCTGTTACTACATTAAATACCTACTTGCAGTGTGTATATTGTACATATTACATATTGTTATGAATGTGTCTATTACTACATTATATATATACTTGCAGTGTGTATATTGTACATATTACATTTGTTATGAAGGTGTCTGTTACTACAATATATATATGTACTTGCAGTGTGTATATTGTACATATTACATATTGTTATGATGGTGTCTGTTACTACATTATATATATATATATACTTGCAGTGTGTATATTGTACATATTACATTTGTTATGAAGGTGTCTATTACTACATTATATATATATACTTGCAGTGTGTATATTGTACATATTACATATTGTTATGAAGGTGTCTGTTACTACATTATATATATATATATATATATATATATATATATATATATATATATATATATATATATATATATATATATATATATATATATATATATATATATATATATACGTGCAGTGTGTCTATTGTACACATTACATATTGTTATGAAGGGGTCTATTACTTCATTATATATAGACTTGCAGTGTGTATATAAAAAATATTACATATTGTTATGCAGGTGTCTGTTACTACATTATATATACGTATACTTGCAGTGTGTATATTATGCATATTACATATTGTTATGAATGTGTTTGTTACTACATTATATACCTACTTGCAATGTGTATATTGTACATATTACATATTGTTATGAAGGTGTCTATTACTACATTATATATATATACTTGCAGTGTGTATATTGTACATATTACATATTGTTATGAAGGTGTCTATTTCTACATTATATATATACTTGCAGTGTGTCTATTGTACACTTTACATATTGTTATGAAGGGGTCTATTACTACATTATATATAGACTTGCAGTGTGTATATAAAAAATATTACATATTGTTATGCAGGTGTCTGTTACTACATTATATATACGTATACTTGCACTGTGTATATTGTGCATATTACATATTGTTATGAATGTGTCTGTTACTACATTAAATACCTACTTGCAGTGTGTATATTGTACATATTACATATTGTTATGAATGTGTCTATTACTACATTATATATATACTTGCAGTGTGTATATTGTACATATTACATATTGTTATGATGGTGTCTGTTACTACATTATATATATGTATATATATATATATATATGTATATATATATATATATATATATATATATATATATATATATATATATATATATATATATATATATATATATATATATATATATATATATATATATATATATATATACTTGCAGTGTGTATATTGTACATATTACATATTGTTATGATGGTGTCTGTTACTACATTATGTATATATACTTGCAGTGTGTATATTGTACATATTACATATTGTTATGATGGTGTCTATAACTACATTATATATACTTGCAGTGTGTATATTGTACATATTACATATTGTTATGAAGGTGTCTGTTACTACATTATATATATATATATTTGCAGTGTGTATACCAAACGTTGATGGAGGGTTTTAAAGTTGTTTTGAAGGGCTTTGAAGGCTACAATGTAGGCTGCAATGGTGACTACCATCTTCCAAGTGTTTTTTTATCATCTTTAAAATCCTAAAAAAAAAAGATGTGTTCTTGTCTCTCATAATGATTGTGAATGTTAAGCAAAATAAAAAAAAAATAAAGTGCAATTCCCCTTTAAGCAATCCCCAAATCTGTCATCTTGCTGCTAATGTGTGACAAAACGCTGCTAAAAAGCACATTTCTTGTGCAGTCGAACAACATTTCTTCGAAGAGCGTCATTTCCAATGCGGAACATAAGTGGACCATATGGTGCTGAAGGGCCCAGTGCACCGAAGGGTCCAATCACCTCCAATGTGCTCCATTAGGGCCTCAGTGGGCACAACCTCACAAACGTGCTCAAGCGACTCCAAAAACAGCTTTTGTTGTCGCCACACCCCCGTCGCCCGGCGCTTCCTCGCTGATTTACATACAAATTGATCTTGGGGTAAAATCAGATGTCTTTTTTTTCCTCCGCTGGGTCACGGAGAACACGCTGAGATAATGAAATCAGGGTCCGCCGAGTGCCACGCTCGTACGAGCTAGCATATGGGCATGGGCTTTTAACGCGCGACTACGGCTGGATGCACGAAATGACTTAACCCGGTGACAAAATGAAGGCGTGTGCGGGTGGGCGATCATTCGTTTGACAACCGCGTGTAAACGCCACGCTTCAATTGGCTCGCTCCGGCGCGGGTCCGGCTCGCGTGTTTTTTCCGCTGCATCTGTTATGATTTATTGCATGTAAACTTCCTCGAGTTAAGTTCCTCCCTTAAATGGATCGCTCCTCCCTCCCCCCGGTTGCACCGAGTCGACGGCAGACAGTTTGGGCTTGAAAAATGGCGGCGCCATAGGGGTGACAATTAGAAGGACAAGAACCTGATGGAGCGTCACATCCCATTAATGTTGTCCGGGGATAAATGAAAGAGCGAGGTAATGTATGAGCAATGTTACAGCCAGCATGTGACAGGTGATTACGCCAAACATTCATCACCTGTTGTTATTTGCACATTTTGGCCTCATCAAGTGCGAAGCTTCTTGACCTTATTTACTCTTGTCATTGCAGCCTTTTACGTCCAAGTCTGCCTTCACGAACATAATGACTGTGGTGATGTGGTGCTTCACGTAGCTGACTACATATTCCTGTTTACTACAACCAGTGATTGACAGCAGGGCAACCAAGGGAGCCAAACTCCTTTTCACTGAGGGCCACATCCAAGGGCCGTTTGTAACAGCGAATAATATATGAATTTTCCTATGCATTTGATTTCATATATGTATATATATATATACATATATATATATGTATATATATATATATAATATATTATATTATTCGCTGTTACAAACGGAATATATATATATGTGTATATATATATATATATATATATATATATATATATATATATATATATATATATATATATATATATATATATATATATATATATATATACACTACCGTTCAAAAGTTTGGGGTCACCCAAACAATTTTGTGGAATAGCCTTCATTTCTAAGAACAAGAATAGACTGTCGAGTTTCAGATGAAAGTTCTCTTTTTCTGGCCATTTTGAGCGTTTCATTGACCCCACAAATGTGATGCTCCAGAAACTCAATCTGCTCAAAGGAAGGTCAGTTTTGTAGCTTCTGTAACGAGCTAAACTGTTTTCAGATGTGTGAACATGATTGCACAAGGGTTTTCTAATCATCAATTAGCCTTCTGAGCCAATGAGCAAACACATTGTACCATTAGAACACTGGAGTGATAGCTGCTGGAAATGGGCCTCTATACACCTATGTAGATATTGCACCAAAAACCAGACATTTGCAGCTAGAATAGTCATTTACCACATTAGAAATGTATAGAGTGTATTTCTTTAAAGTTAAGACTAGTTTAAAGTTATCTTCATTGAAAAGTACAGTGCTTTCCCTTCAAAAATAAGGACATTTCAATGTGACCCCAAACTTTTGAACGGTAGTGTATATATATATATATATATATATATATATAAAACATTTGTATTTATTTATATTTTTTATTTTTATTTTTATTTTTTTTACGTAAAATTAAAACAAATCTGTATACTACTCAGTTACCAGAATTTAACTATAAGATATACGGTGTTTTATTTTATTGTATTTATTTATTTATTTATTTTACGTACACTGTAAAACATTTTTTAAATCTGCGTATTTTACAGTAAAAAAAATTGGCAACTCAGTTACCAGAATTTTACTATAAAATATATGGTGTTTTATGTTATTCTTTTTTTCTTTTTTTTTTACGTACACTGTGAAAAATTTTTTTTAAAAATCTGTATATTTGACAGTAAAAAAAATTGGCAACTCAGTTACCAGAATTGTACTATAAGATATACGGTGTTTTATTTTATTTTATTTTATTCTTTTTTTTTTTATACGTACACTGTAAAACATTTTTAAAAATCTGCGTATTTTACAGTAAAAAAAAAAACGGCAACTCAGTTACAAGAATTTTACTATAAGATATAGTGTTTTATTTTATTTTTTATTTTTTTTCTTCTTTTTTTTACGTACACTGTGGAAAAAAAAAATCTGTATATTTTACAGTATAAAAATGTCAACTCAGTTACCATAATTTTACTATAAGATATATGGTCTTTTATTTTTATTTTATTTTTATTTTATTTACGTACACTGTGAAAAAAATAAAAACAATCTGTATATTTTACGGTCAAAAAAATTGGCAACAATTGTAATATAAGATATACGGTGTTTTATTTTATTTTCTTTTTCTTTTTTTTATATACACTGTGAAAAAAATCGAAAACATCTGTATATTTTACAGTAAAAAAAAAAAAAAGGCAACTCAGTTACCAGAATTTTACTATAAGATATACAGTGTTTTATTTTTTTACTTTATTTCTTTATTTTTTATTGTTTTTACGTATACTGTAAAACAATTTAAAAAATATGTATATTTTTCAGTAAAAAAAATGGCAACTCAGTTATCACAATTTAACAGTAAGATATACAGTGTTTTATTTTCTTTTCTTTTTCTTTTTTTTATGTACACTGTGAAAAAAATCGAAAACATCTGTATATTTTACAGTAAAAAAAAAAAAAGGCAACTCAGTTACCAGAATTTTACTATAAGATATACAGTGTTTTATTTGTTTACTTTATTTCTTTATTTTTTATTGTTTTTACGTATACTGTAAAACAATAAAAAAAATCTGTATATTTTTCAGTAAAAAAAATGGCAACTCAGTTATCACAATTTAACAGTAAGATATATGGTGTTTTATTTTATTTTATCTTTTTATTTTTTATTTTCTTTATGTACACTGTAAAAATAAAAAAATTGTAATCTGTATTTTTTTACAGTAAAAAAAAAAGACAACTGGCAACTCAGTTACCAGAATTTGACTGTAAGATATATGGTGTTTTATTGTATTTTATTTATTTATTTGTTTTACGTACACTGTAAAAAAAAATACAAAAAAAATTTATATTTTACAGGAAAAAAAAATGGCAACTCTGTTACCAGAATTTTACTATAAGATATACGGTGTTTTATTTTATTTTATTGTATTTTTTATGTTTTTTAAGGGCTGTATAAATAAACTTTGATTGATTGATTGATTGACTGCAGGGAAGTCTTTTATAAACACCTTCTTCAAATATGCTTACAGTGCAATGCAGTTATGTCATCAACTTGTGAGGACCACTCAGATCCATCACTGTGTTTCTATTCATTACAATTACACTCAGATGGGAATTATATTTATGTAGGCAGAGCACAGACCTTTTACATGGTACTGTACATCATATCATAGTTTATATCATATCAAATATGTCATATAAATCAATACAATCAATTAGCATATTAGGTGGGTGTGCAATGAGGCAAGGTGTGTTTTAATGGACTGACGTCAGACGGCGACTACAGACCCGTCAGCAAATGCTATCTTGCTTCTGAGCAACTTTATGGATTATTATATTACTTAAATGTTCCACTTTTTGAGTGGATTAATATTGGCTTGTTGATTACTGGATCCCTAGACTCTGGACTTTGAGGGACTTTTGAGGAGGAAATATTGTCGTTTTACAAACGTTTGTGTGGGGTTGCTTCTTTATTTGTGATTACTCCAAGATGATTACATTGAATTTTCATACACTGATTTTTTTTTTTACACTAAATTTTTATACACTGGATTTTGTTTACACTGAATTTTCATACACTGATTTTTTTTAAACAATGTTTATACACTGAATTTTTTTACACTGAAATTTCATACACTGATTTTTTACATATACTTTTTATACAATGAATTGTTTTACACTGAATTTTTTTTTACATTGAAAATTCATACACTGATTTCTTTACACATAATTGTTATACACTGAATTTTTTTCACATTGCTTTTTTTTTTACACTGAATTTTTTTATACACTGAATTTTCATACACTGATTTTTTTACACATAACTTGTATACACTGAATTTTTTCACACTGAACTTTTTTTTACATTGAATTTTCATTCACAGATTTTTTTTTTTTACACATAATTGTTATACACTGAATTTTTTTACACTGAATTTTCATACACTGATTTGTTTTTATGCATAATTTTTTATACACTGAATTTTCATACACTGATTTTTTTTAAATAATTTTATACACTGACATTTTTTTACACACATTTTTTTTCATTGAATTTTCATACACTGATTTATTTTTACACAATTGTTATACACTGAATTTTTATACACTGATTTTTATTAAACATACTTTTTATACACATAATTTTTTTTTACACTGAATTTTTTTTTATAGAATTTTTATACACTGAATTTTTTTTACACATAATTGTTATACACTGAATTTTTTTTACACAGAATTTTCATACACTGATATTTATTAAACATACTTTTTACACACTGAATTTTTTTTTTTACATTGAAGTTTTTTACACTGAATTTACAAACATATGCTAATTTATTTTTACACAATCTTTAAAAGGCTGAATTTAAAAAAAAAAATATATATATATATATATATTTTCAATGATTTGTCGGCATAATTTGACGTAAAAAAAAAATTCAGTTCCAAAATTCAAATGCAAAAAATTCAGTGACATAAATTCAGTGTCAAAAAAAAGCTTTCGTAATAAAGACACAAATGTACGGGACTGAAGTAGTGAATTAACTTGTGGTAATAATGCTGACCTTTGTGCTAATATTATATTATATTATCTCTGAATCATCAGTAAAGTACAAAAATTAAGCTTTGGCATTGAGTTTATGAGGTTAAATTCTTACCGGTTGAGCAGGCCTGACAAATGGATTAGAAGTGCAGAAAAAACTAAATAACACAAGTCTTTGTAAGCTATACAACCTTTTACCTGAAGCTGGCAAGAGAAGAAGGGAAAAAAAGCACTGTGAATAAACGCAGCAGAGCGTCTACGTTGTAATTCCTCTACTTGAAATCATAAACACGAGGAGAAGAAAGAGAAGAACGACGTGAGGCGCGCGAGTCATCAGTCAGACTGACAGCCTCCAAATGGAACAATGGCGTCGTCTCCTCCCCACCTGTGCCTGCACGCCGCTTTACTTAAACAACTCTTGTATTCATCCCCCGCACACCGCGTGGCAACCCGACGGAACGTGAAGACGGAGAAGAAGAAGAAGAGGAATCGTGTAAACGTGTTCGTCTCCAGCTCAGAACATTGGGAAGAGGAGCGAGGAGTGTGATTAATGTGTGCCTCAGCCAAATACCAAGTTAGAACTCAATCTTTTATCAGGGAATTGGTCTGGAGGACCGTAGGGCCCAAAATCTGGGAGCATCAAAAGGGTTATTCTTTGTCAAAGATCCTCTATTTGTAACCTTTTTGACCTCGGGGCCCGATTATTCCACTACAGAGCCCACTCAAATATGAATTAGTAATTTTACTCCTGATTTTAATCGTATTAAAATGTTGTATTTTGAATACATTTTGAATTTAACTGCATTAACCTTGCAAAAAGCATGTGTTATCACAAACATTATAAGAATGATTACATACATAATTAAACCAAGGGACTCATTAAAATACATACATTCTAACTAAATTAAATATCAATCATAATGTATATGTTCAACAACACTTGAAGTGAATTCTATTTATATAGCGCTTTTCTGTAGAGACTCAAAGCGCTTTACATAGTGAAACCCATTATCTAAGTTCCATTTAAACCAGTGTGGGTGGCACTGGGAGCAGCTGGGTAAAGTGTCTTGCCCAAGGACACAACGGCAGTGACTAGGATGACGGAAGCGGGGGTCGAACCTGGAACCCTCATGTTGCTGGCACGGCTGCTCTACTATCACTGATTATTACTCACTGCAGATTTCATGAGAGCTAACAGGCAAAAACCTCATAGCAATAGCACACATAAACAAATTACATAGAATCAACAAAACTTGCAACAGAGGGAAGGGAGTGGGAGCTACGGAGGCCGGGTAGTCAGCCATACATCGCCCCTAAGGGATTCAAGCGTCAAGAGCGTTGGATGGTGGGTGGTGCATGTGTGTGTGGCGTATATTTATCGTGGATGCAAAGTCAACAGTAATAGGTGTGTGTCCATGATCATTCAAGCAACAGAGCTCCCAGGTTTTTTTTTTACCGAAAAATCTTGTTGTTTTTTAATGTTTTACTGTATATGGGAAAAAACAGTACCAAAGTTGATTTTGTGGGGGGAAAAAATTCAGAATTTTACCGTAAAATCTATTGTCAATTTTACAGTCTACAATTTGATTGATAATTTGTTTTGAAATCATAAGTCAAGGAGATATTTATCTATATTTTGACAAAAAATATTTTTGGAATACATGATAATATAATATTTTTAGGGGTGTCCGATAACATCGGACTGCCGATATTATCGGCCGATAAATGCTTTAAAATGTAATATCGGAAGTTATCGGTATCAAAATTATCGGTATCGGTTTCAAAAAGTAAAATTTATGACTTTTTAAAACGCCGCTGTGTACACGGACGTAGGGAGAAGTACAGAGCGCCAATAAACCTTAAAGGCACTGCCTTTGCGTGCCGGCCCAGTCACATAATATCTACGGCTTTTCACACACACAAGAGAATGCAAGCATACTTGGTCAACAGCCATACAGGTCACACTGAGGGTTGCCGTACAAACAACTTTAACACTGTTACAAATATGCGCCACACTGTGAACCCACACCAAACAAGAATGAAAAACACATTTCGGGGGAACATCCGCACCGTAACACAACATAAACACAACAGAACAAATACCCAGAACCCCTTGCAGCACTAACTCTTCCGGGACGCTACAATATACACAACCCCCCCCCCCACCTCAACCTTCTCATGCTCTCTCATGGAGAGCATGTCCCAAATTCCAAGCTGCTGTTTTGAGGCATGTTACAAAAAATTATGCACTTTGTGACTTCAATAATAAAAAAATATGGCAGTGCCATGTTGGCATTTTTTTCCATAACTTGAGTTAATTTATTTTGGAAAACCTTGTTACATTGTTTAATGCATCCAGCGGGGCATCACAACAAAATTAGGCATAATAATGTGTTAATTCCACGACTGTATATATGGGTATCGGTTGAGGTAATTAAGAGTTGGACAATATCGGATATCGGCAAAGAAGCCATTATCGGACATCTCTAAATATTTTTATTTTGATAATATTGAATTTTGAAGGATATGCAATTGCATGCACTACATGATTTTTAATGTCAAAAGTGAAAGAACAAATATATTTAGTAAGAAAAGATGAAGCATTTTAATAACGCATATTATTTCCAGGCCTTCGCGGGCCACTTTAAATAATGTGGCGGGCCAGATTTGGCCCCCGGGCCTTGAGTTTGACACCTGTGCTCTATAGCATGCTAATGCTTCATACTGTTGTGAAAGAATGTAAGGTCCAAAGATCTCATGGACATTGTGATGTCACACACGAGCCGCCAGTTAATGATTTAACGCCGTTAGCCGCTCTCCCTTCCTTCCTCATGATGTTGTCCAGGCGACAAGGGACCTCATCATGGCGGAGAACGTTATTCTCACCTCACCGACAACTCTCTGGCCACTCTCCACGTGATGGGGCAAATAAATCAAAAGAGCACCAATAACAAAACGAAACACGGACCTCTCCGCCACCTGGGGGGGTGATCGGGGCCGCCGCTCGCCAATAGCGTCGCAGCCCGGGCGTAATAAAACGGACACAAATTGCCAGCCTTGATTGGGTTCATGATCTGTGGACTGGAGTGTTAAGAGCCTCCAGTAAAAAGGTCTGACAAATGGGACATGCTGAGTTCCAGCACTACTTAATGCACTTAGAAAGGGAAGAATATTGAAAGAGACGGAGGCGGGGGCTCCCAAAAGGGACCACAGACCTCCTAAAAACTAATACAATGGTACTTTTTCTTGTAACATTTAGGACATATTGCAGTAGATACTGTGCCATATGCAGTGTTGGGTTAGTTACTGAAAACCAGTAACTAGTTACAATTACTAGTTACTTTATTTTAAAAGTAACTCCGTTACTAACTCAGTTACTTACACCAAAAAGTAATGCGTTACTGTGAAAAGTAACTATCTAGTTACTTCTTTTTTTCCCCCTTTTTTTAAGGCTCCCATTAATGCCCTTTTAGCCTTCATTACAGTACTGTTATTGCACTGGAGAATAATACAATCTGTTGATCAACTTGACATGCATTTTCATCACTGAACTCAGAAAGCAATGTGGTCTACATACAACACACAAACAATGTGGTCTACATACAACACACAAACAATGTGGTCTACATACAACACACAAAGACAAAGATATGTTTCAAAGGGCCAATTTATTTCAGGCCAGAAAAAATTGACAAAACTATTTTAAATAGCTGCAACATAATGGCACTTTAACTTTAACTCTAAGTAGATAGGATCTTTGATCCAAGACACTACTTACATTTAACTAAAATGTTATTTTCTTTGTGCTCGACAAAAGAAAAGTATTGAGAATGTCTCCATGTTAAAAAACTCGACTTCTGGCTTCGCCATGATGTCTTGTTAGTTGTTATGAGAGTAGCGTATGTGTGTGTGTGTGTGTGTGTGTGGCCCTTTAAGATATGACAGCATGAGAGGTGAGTGACGTCAGTGAGTGAGTGGGCGAGAGAGGTGAGGGAGCGGCGACAGTGAGTGCGTGCGGGTGCTCTAGCTTGGTGGATGGCTGCGTGCAATAAAGTGACAAAGTTGCAACAAACCGCCGGGCTCGTCATTCACCCTTAGCTGTAAAGACCCTCTTCCGGGTAAAGTGAAGTTTGTTAGATCCGAAGTACGACTCTGGAGGAACGTCTCCCCTTCCCCCACCCACAGAAAGCACGCCTCTTCTTTTCCACCGGAGCGCTCCAATAAAACACACTCAGATCTTCAGTTTCTAGCCGATACTACATACAAATAACGTAAAATAACGCAGTAACGCCTCATGCAGTAACGGTAACTGAGTTACTGTATATAAAAAAATAACGCGTTAGATTACTAGTTACCGCCGAAACTAACGGCGTTACAGCAACGCGTTAGTCCCAACACTGGCCATATGTGTACATTTAACAATATCTTGATAAATGTTTATATATTGCAGTAATGCAAAATGTGTCATTGGTCTATAGGGCAGTTGTGATTGTGCCCTATATACTCTACCTAGTGTGGAGAATGCATATATGTTTAAGAGTCCTTTCTTTATTCATAGTCATGTTTAAATCAGCTAGTGTTTTTCCATTTGTACTCTTTCTATTTCTTATCTTATGTCCGCAAGTAAACTATGTGTGTTACCTTGAAGGCTTGCACTGTAGGAGTTGGAGTACTCCCTTTTGTCTTATCTGTAGTAGAACAATGAGGCTGTGTTCCTTTCTGGACAGGTGGGGGCTTTCTTTATGTGCAAGAAGTTGGCTCTTCCGTTTGAATGTTAGACCAATTCGTGAAGCCGGGTATGAATGTATTGGTCTGGGCTGGTCTACTGAAGCTTCAGTAAAACATAATAATATTCCTATTCTGTCTGGATGGTCCTTCTTACTCTGCATATATGTCATCTGAAAGAACTTGGGATTGACCAGTAACATTAATTCCCTGGGAGGGAAGACTGGTCTGACGCAACACTAGCAACAAGAGGCACCGGTACCGGTGTAGCGTGCAAGGACGGGAGTGGAAGAAGTGTCAAAAGATGGAACTAACTGTTTAAATGACATTTAGACTTTACTTCAATCAATAACGGAGCAGCATCTCCTCATCCGCCGGAAATGTGTCCCGTGAAATAACTGAAGTTCCTTGGGTGAATAATGTAAACTCACCACACCGGTATGTTTTAGCGCTTTCATGGCGAGTTTACTGACAGATATAAGTAAGAACTTTACACTGCTTTATATTAGAAATGGCAACAGCGGAGGATGAATGTCCCATAACAAGAAGATAGAGAAAAAGAAGAAATTTATCAACTACAAAGGCGGACACGAGCAATTTTTCAGGATTTATGCAGATCCCAAATACAGATCAGCAGGTACCAGAAGGTAAAAAAAGTTGCTTTTGCATAATATTGCGAAACAAAACGCCAGATAATGTCTTACCTTATACACACACCATAATAATACTAGTATGTTGAAGCACAGTCACAATCCATCAAGCGGTGTGGCTTCATAGCTTACCAAAGTCGTACTAAAACCTTTTTGATAGATTTTTAAACGCCGTGTGTAATGTTCTATATTTTCAATGGAACATATAAAATGTTGGTGTTGTTTACCTGAGTCATATTGCCATCATAGTGCAGCCTACACGTATCTCTTATGTTTGACTGCCATCTGCTGGTCGCACTTATCATGTGCCAAATAAAATAGCTCCAAGGTCGGTAAGCAAAACCAGAATTATTCCGTACCGGGTTATAAGGCGCACTGTCAAGTTTTGAAGAAAAAAAAGGATTTTAAGTGCGCCCTATAGTCCGGAAAGTACGGTATATAAGGTAGCAAGTATTATTGTTACAAAGAAAAAATATATATTTTATGAGGAAAAATGCTTTTTCGGAAAAATATTAAGCCACAGAGATTTTTTGTTTTTAGAATGAAGCCAAAAAATTACGTGGAGAAAAATTGCAATTTTATCCAGTTATCAACATTCAGACTAGGGTGAATGTAAACAAATGCCATGGGTGGATCTACACCTGACATCCACTGCAATGATACCAAGTACAATAGTGTATCCAGTCGATACTATTATGATTACATCTAAATTTTTTATCGTTACAAAATATTTTTAAGATTCATATTATGTCCTATTTTGTTGGTATTTTCCTGTAGCAGTTTCATGTCTTCCTTTGAGTGATATTTCCCGAATCTACTTTGTTTTAGCAATCAAGAATATTTCAGTGTTTTTTATCCTTCTTTGTGGGGACATTGTTGATTGTCATGTCATGTACGGATGTACATTGTGGACGCCGTCTTTGCTCCACAGTAAGTCTTTGCTGTCATCCAGCATTCTGTTTTTTTCTCCTTTGTAGCCAGTTCAGTTTTAGTTTCGTTCTGCATAGCCTTCCCTAAGCTTAAATGCATTTTCTTAGCGGCACTAACCTTTTGTTTATTTTTGGTTTAAGCATTAGACACCTTTTTACCTTTCCTGAATAAATAGAGGAGCGCGTGGGGCTGTGCCTTGGAGCGTGGTGGGAGACTGTAACTGAGTGTGCAGTCCCAAACGTTTCTCCTCATGAGCAAAATTCAACTCTGTCTTTGCCTGATTCCTTGCTTCTTGTCTTGTTTAATAGATAGTTCGGTGTTTGAACCTGACACTTGACACAGTAAGTCTTTGCTGTCGTCCAGCATTCTGTTTTTGTTTACTTTGTAGCCAGTTCAGTTTTAGTTTCGTTCTGCATAGTCCTCGCTAAGTTTCAATGCCTTTTCTTAGGAGCACTCACCTTTTGTTTATTTTTGGTTTAAGCATTAGACACCTTTTTACCTTTCCTGAATAAATAGAGGAGCGCGTGGGGCTGTGCCTTGGAGCGTGGTGGGAGACTGTAACTGAGTGTGCAGTCCCAAACGTTTCTCCTCATGAGCAAAATTCAACTCTGTCTTTGCCTGATTCCTTGCTTCTTGTCTTGTTTAATAGATAGTTCGGTGTTTGAACCTGACACTTGACACAGTAAGTCTTTGCTGTCGTCCAGCATTCTGTTTTTGTTTACTTTGTAGCCAGTTCAGTTTTAGTTTCGTTCTGCATAGCCCTCGCTAAGTTTCAATGCCTTTTCTTAGGAGCACTCACCTTTTGTTTATTTTTGGTTTAAGCATTAAACACCTTTTTACCTGCACAAAAAAGCATTAGACACCTTTTTACCTTCACACTGCCTCCCGCTGTTTCCGACATCTACAAAGCAATTAGCTACCGGCTGCCACCTACTGATATGGAAGAGTATTACACGGTTACTGTGCTGAGCTCTAGACAGCACCGACACTCAACAGCAACACATCATTTGCATACTATAATTACTGGTTTGCAAAAAATATGTTTAACCCAAATAGGTGAATTTAGATAATCTCCCACGGCACACCAGACTGTATCTCGGCACAGTGGTTGAAAAACACTACACTAAAAAATATAATTACATACAACTCCCATGAAGTGTACCTAATGTTGTTCAGGCAAGGAGCAGCCATTACTATTAATACAAAAAGGTCAAAATATGCTATTTTAATGCTAATATAGTTAGGAATGTATTGTCGGTGTGACGTCAAACGTGACCTCCAGTACCTTCCACTCGCCTCTATATGGAAATACCACATTTGTGCACTTGTTTCTATAATAATGAGGTTTTCACTCAGGTGCGTCCTTCCGCTGGCCGTGACGCCATCGTCCAACTACATGATTATTCCATATGATGATAATTAACCTCTCCAGTGAACATGTTTCAGTTGGAGGAGCCCCCGTGTGTGAAGGTCATTTGCTGCCCCCCCCCTCCACCTTCTGCCTTCTATTTGGCAGACATCACTATAAATCACAGTGGAATTGGCATGATGGGTATTCATGAAGGCAGCTACTGCCTCGCGGCCTTTCCCCCATTCCTCCCACACACACAAACACACCTTGTTCCCCCTTCTTCGTGGCACAGGTAAGCTGCACAGATGTGTACAATAAATAACGGCACATCTGGACAACAACATCCATAAGAGTGAACAGTGACGTAGTGGATGTGCCATGTCTTCATGTTGCTGCCCTCCAGGATGTTCGAATAGTTCACTGCACAAAACACTTTACTTGTGTTGATAGCTCAATAATTCATGAGTCCGTTTAAAGGCCTACTGAAATGAATTTTTTTTATTTAAACGGGGATAGCAGATCTATTCTATGTGTCATACTTGATCATTTCGCGATATTGCCATATTTTTGCTGAAAGGATTTAGTATAGAACAACGACGATAAAGATTGCAACTTTTGGTATCTGATAAAAAAAAAAGGCTTGCACCTACCGGAAGTAGCGTGACGTAGTCAGTTGAACATATACGCAAAGTTCCCTATTGTTTACAATGATGGCCGCATGAAGTGAGAGAGATTCGGACCGAGAAAGCGACAATTTCCCCATTAATTTGAGCGAGGATGAAAGATTTGTGGATGAGTAAAGTGCAAGTGAAGGACTAGTGGGGAGTTGAAGCTATTCAGATAGGGAAGATGCTGTGAGAGCCGGGGGTGACCTGATATTCAGCTGGGAATGACTACAACAGTAAATAAACACAAGACATATATATACTCTATTAGCCACAACACAACCAGGCTTATATTTAATATGCCACAAATTAATCCTGCATAAAAACACCTGCGTGTTTGTTATGCTAGCTCCTAGCTCCTCTGCTAGCTCCTAGCTCCATAGAACACGCCAATACAATTCAAACACCTGATCAACACACACAATCACTCAGCCCAAAAGACCGTTTACCTAACCCAAGGTTCATAAAGCTTATATATTTTTAAAAAGTTACGTACGTGACGCGCACATACGGTCAAGTTATCGAATGTTTAGCAGCCAAGGCTGCATACTCACGGTACCTGATATTCAGCTGGGAATGACTACAACAGTAAATAAACACAAGACATATATATACTCTATTAGCCACAACACAACCAGGCTTATATTTAATATGCCACAAATTAATCCTGCATAATAACACCTGCGTGTTTGTTATGCTAGCTCCTAGCTCCTCTGCTAGCTCCTAGCTCCATAGAACACGCCAATACAATTCAAACACCTGATCAACACACACAATCACTCAGCCCAAAAGACCGTTCACCTAACCCAAGGTTCATAAAGCTTATATATTTTTAAAAAGTTACGTACGTGACGCGCACGTACGGTACGGTACGTGTTATGCTAGCTCCTAGCTCCTCTGCTAGCTCCTAGCTCCATAGAACACGCCAATACAATTCAAACACATGATCAACACACACAATCACTCAGCCCAAAAGACCGTTCACCTAACCCAAGGTTCATAAAGCTTATATATTTTAAAAAAGTTACGTAC
This sequence comes from Entelurus aequoreus, assembly GCF_033978785.1. Lineage (NCBI taxonomy): Eukaryota > Metazoa > Chordata > Actinopteri > Syngnathiformes > Syngnathidae > Entelurus > Entelurus aequoreus. The sequence continues at coordinate 2,100,790 of NC_084751.1, forward strand.
ATACGCAAAAAAAAGCCAAAGCTGCATACTCACAGTAGCACGTCTGTGTCTTTGTCATCCAAATCAAAGTAATCCTGGTAAGAGTCTGTGTTGTCCCAGTTCTCTACAGGCGTCTGTGTATCCAAATCAAAAGTCCTCCTGGTTAGAGTCTCTGTTATCCGAGTTCTTCCATCTTGACTGCATCTTTCGGGAATGTAAACAAAGAAGCGCCGGCTGTGTACTGTTGTGGCTGACTACGTTCGAAAAATACGTCCATTTCGCACCGACAACTTTCTTCTTTGCTTGCTCGGCTTCCTTCTCCATAATGCAATGAACATGATTGAAACAGATTCACGAACACAGATGTCCAGAATACTGTGGAATTATGAAATGAAAACAGAGCTTTTTCGTATCGGCTTCAATGTGGAAGGCATACCCGTGTTCGCCGGGCTACGTCACACGCATACGTCATCCTCAGAGGCGTTTCGAACCGGAAGTTTAGCGGCAAATTTAAAATGTCACTTTATAAGTTAACCCGGCCGTATTGGCATGTGTTATAATGTTAAGATTTCATCATTGATATATAAACTATCAGACTGCGTGGTCGGTAGTAGTGGGTTTCAGTAGGCCTTTAAGAGTAGCATTGGATGACCAAAAAAAACGGCTGCTTCCTAAAAACTGCTGAAAAAAAAAAAGCTTTTTCAAGTGAGTCTGATTTTTTACTCCTTTTTAAAACACTTCGGTACCGGTCCATGACGCATTTGCTACCGGGTCGCACAGAAATACTAACTAATTTATATATTAAATTATTGCAGTGGTTGAAAAACACTGGTCTATATTAGTGGACCAGCCAGGACACCTCAGGCTTTGTGCTAATGCTATTGCTAGTTTGTACTACCTTTACATGGGAAGTACACATGGTCCATATGTATTGATTTATAATACTGTATGCACCAACAAACACACCAAATTACACAAAGTAGGGATCAAGACTGGAGTTTGTTTTAAAAAGACAACACAGCATAAAATAATGACTTACCAGCAGGATGATGTGAGTGAATAGCAGCACGCAGATACTTTCATCCATAGACATCTTATAAGTAGACGCAGCATCGAGCGCTACTGCCTTCTGGCGCTGACGAGACGCGGGGCCGCCATCTTGGAGTGGTGATCCGCTCCACTCAGTGCAATTCATTTGGCAGGAGCATGAATGAATGAAACTTGTATTAGTAGATTGCACAGTTCAGTACATATTCCGTACAATTGACCGCTAAATGGTAACACCCGAATAAGTTTTTCAACTTGTTTAAGTCGGGGTCCACGTAATCAATTCATGGTACAAATATATACCAGTGTTTCCCACACATTCATTTATTTGTGGCGGCCCGCCACGAAAGAATTACGTCCGCCACAAATAAAGCTTCTCAGCCAAATCATATAGTTGATGTAGATGCCCATATAGGCTGTTCAGATTTACTTTACAAAAGAGAAGTGTAGGATACTTCTCTTGTTGCCTTATTTGTATTTGACCACTACTGTTTTCTGTTTATTTGTTACTGACTGTGGCAGGACACCTCTGCCTCTGTTTCACTTTATGTTGCTGGTAAATAATATGGTTGTAGTAGTAGGCTAAAGTTAAATTATTTAGTATGCACTAATTAAAGGGGCAGAGCTTTAAGAGACATTTTAGCTTTTATATTTTATAAGATATATTTTTTGCAAGAACCACAATTAATACATATATTTCAGTGAATAACTTATTGTTCAAATCTGTATATAAATATGTACATAAAGTGTTGTAATTATATTGTAAAATGGATGGATGGACGTTTAAAACAAAACTGTTATTGTTATTTAGTAAGTATACATTTTTTTAGCCTTTTTAGAGAAAATCATATCATTGTAGTAAATTATGCAAATTACTCGATGATGTCATGGTGACCACGCCCATAGCCACGCCCCCACCGCCACAGGTATCTTGGCAGTTTATGGGAAACACTGTATACTATCATCATAATACAGTCATCACACAAGTTAATCATCAGAGTATATACATTGGATTATTTACATTATTTACAATCCGGGGGGTGGAATGAGGAGGGTTTGGTTGATAACAGCACTTCAGTCATCAACAATTGCATCATCAGAGAAATGGGCATTGAAACAGTGTAGGTCTGACTTGGTAGGATACAATGAACTGTCAGTGCATTTAATTCATCTTACCTCACTGAATACCACTGATTTTCACACGTTTTTTTGTCATACGTGTAGCTATGATAAAGGACACATGTTTTGGCGTGTTTTATTATTCATAGTTTGCTTAACAGTAATAGAATATTCTTGTAATGCTATAAGTGACCAGACGTCCGAGATCAAAACTGGGAATATAATCCCAGAGAAGGGGGCAAAAAACGGTCATCTATTTTTAAGTTGAAGAAACAATATGATTAGGTTATATATACATGCGTATATCCTACATAAACAATGTATGAATACATTAGATATTAGGGGTGTGGGAAAAAATCGATTCGAATTCGAATCGCGATTCTCACGTTGTGCGATTCAGAATCGATTCTCATTTTTTAAAAATCTATTTTTTTTATAGATTTTTTTATTTATAATTTTCATTTTTTATTATTAATAATCAATCCAACAAAACAATACACAGCAATACCAAAACAAAGCAATCCAATTCCAAAACCAAACCCGACCCAGCAACACTCAGAACTGCAATAAACAGAGCAATTGAGAGGAGACACAAACACGACACAGAACAAACCAAAAGTAGTGAAACAAAAATGAATATTATCAACAACAGTATCAATATTAGTTACAAGTTCAACATAGCAGTGATTAAAAATCCCTCATTGACATTATCATTAGACATTTATCAAATAAAATAAAAGAACAATAGTGTCACAGTGGCTTATACTTGCATCGCATCTCATAAGCTTGACAACACACTGTGTCCAATATTTTCACAAAGATAAAATAAGTCATATTTTTGGTTAATTTAATAGTTAATACATATTTACATTATTGCAATCAGTTGATAAAACATTGTCCTTTACAATTATAAAAGCTTTTTACAAAAATCTACTACTCTGCTTGCATGTCAGCAGACTGGGGTAGATCCTGCTGAAATCCTATGTATTGAATGAATAGAGAATCCTTTTGAATCGGGAAAAAAATCGTTTTTGAATCGAGAATCGTGTTGAATTGAAAAACAATCGATTTTGAATCGAATCGTGACCCCAAGAATCGATATTGAATCGAATCGTGGGACACCCAAAGATTCACAGCCCTATTAATTAGATATCTATATATCTTAGGGACCTATAGACCATACTTGCCAACCTTGAGACCTCCAATATAGACTGTATCTCTGTTGCTGCAGCAGCAGAGTTTATTCTGTCTTGACACTTTGTATTGATATTTTGTACTACATTCTTCCATTAAATGATAATGTTTACAGTGATTGTTTTATATGTATTTTTTATGTATGTCGCTTTGGATAAAAGCGTCTGCCAAATACTTCAACATAAACATAAACACCTGGAAGTCTTTATATCTGCTAAAACGACCAATCTGGCTTTTACAATCTTTATCTTCATCATTTATTTCAACTTTATGTTATTCAAGTATGACATTTTTAAATGTAATTCATTTCATTGACAAGCAATTCTATCATGGTCATACTCGTGTTTGCTAGCGGCTACGATTTCAGTACTATTGAAGATCTTTGCTCCTTCTCAACTCAGTGGTAATATTCTTTCCACAAAATACAACCAATAGTACGTTAATGCTCAATCTTACTTGTGAAAAGTAATCCCCCGATTCCTATTTTCAACAGTCCGCTCATTTGAGCAGGAAAACGCTGGACACCATCTTTGTTTTCTACCTGTCAACGGTCGGTTTAGGCTGCTCGCCGGCTCCTCATCACCACTTCAAGATGGCGGCCCAATTTCTCGCGTCACAGCAGCCAATACTGCGTCTGTGCTATCATCCACATATTTAGTGCTGGGGACATCCTTACTTCCTACTTCCTGTCTTTCTTCTTCTTCTTTTCAGTTGTGCGGCAGCTGGCATCCATCTGTGTTGCATTACTGCCATCTTCAGTTTCATTTTATAATTAAATTACGATCTCTCTTTGAGTCCAGTATTGTTCAAAAACTCCCATACTCTTTCCCTTTCGTTTTCAGTGTCCGCAAGATTTATCAGGCTCTTATCAGCGTCCTATCCACAGGTCTCAGTACCCTCAGTTTTTCAGTCATAGTCAGTCTTTCTATATTATATTTATTACATTCCAAAAAAAATGTTTTACTGTTTCTAATACTTTACATTGTTCACACATTCCTGTAGGGTGTTTCCCAATTAAAAACAATGTATCATTTGAATAGCTACGCCCAATCCTAATTCTGATCATTATTACTTACTTCCTGTCTTGACAGGAAGTGCTGTCATTTGCACACCTGCACAAAACATACATATGCAATAATTTTCTATACCCTTTATATAAGCTGTACAAGCAATTCAAACAGTATTTCAGAAACTTGGACACTTTCCAGTGCGAATAATCGAAAATAAATATGTTTGTTTTTTTTTTTATCAATGATTATTTATTACAGTATTTTGCGGGCTATAGAGGTACCCACAAAATTTGAGAATAAATTGTTATTTTATATAAATTAGCCGCACCGGACAACCTGTATAAGATGCAGATATATACCGCTACAAAATATTTTGTAAACGTTTATTTACATACCTTAATTGTCTCCAAACCGTGCTTGCAACACGGCAGTAAAACGGCTGCTCAAACAAAACAGAAGCCATCGTCATGGTGCTGAAAAATGAAAATGAAATCCCCCCCGCAGAGTCCAGTATCCACTATGTATTTCACAGTCACACTGCTTGATTAATTATTATTTTTTGGCTAAAAGGTTCCTGAATCGATTTCAACTCAGTAAATAGTTTCGGAGGCGTCCAGTTGCTCCAAAACCTGTATGTACCTTTCAGCATTAATTGTGTGCAAGTTACCCATGCCTTGGCCACTAATACACCCCCATACCATCACATATGCTGGCTTTTGGAACTTTGCGCCTATAACAGTCCGGATGGTTTCTTTTCCTCTTTGGTCCGGAGGACACGACGTCCACAGTTTCCAAAAACAATTTGAAATGTGGACTCGTCAGACCACAGAACACTTTTCCACTTTGCATCAGTCCATCTTAGATGAGCTTGGGCCCAGCAAAGCCGGCGGCATTTCTGGGTGTTGTTGATAAATGGCTTGCGCTTTGCATAGTAGAGTTTTAACTTGCACTTACAGATGTAGCGACGAACTGTAGTTACTGACAGTGGTTTTCTGAAGTGTTCCAGAGCCCATGTGGTGATATCCTTTACACACTGATGTCGCTTTTTGATGCAGTACCGCCTGAGGGATTTCTCCAGTGATTTCACCCAATCATGGCACCCACCTGTTCCCAATTAGCCTGTTCACCTGTGGGATGTTCCAAATACCGTATATTACCAAATAAACGCCCTTGGGCAAATAACCGCCCATGTCCTAATAGCCGCCCGGGGTCTGACCCCATTTTGTGAATTAACCGCCTCTTCCTAATAACCACCTATGTCCAAATAGCCGCCCATGGGCTGTTAATTGCATAATTTAGATTAAAATGCTACTGGGGTTGCGTTTGCTGCAGTATTATTGTTTTGATGGTTTTATAGAGTACTTGGTACCATCATTGTATGTTTCCTGTATGCTGCTTTATTTAAAACTTGGAGTACTGTAGCCTTTATTTTATTTAAGTGACAGTATTATTGTTCTGTTTTGATGGTGGGTTTTATACTTGAGTACTTGGTACCATAATTTTATTTTTCCCGGTAGGCTGCTTTATTTAAAAAGTTTATTTATTTTTAGTACTGGTATTCTATTTGACAATTGTTGCACTACTGCCATGTTGAGGCCTTGTTGATCCCTTGTCTTTTGATAGCCTACCTCATATTGATCTCTTGTTTTTTTGTTTGTATATTTACAATAGCTTTTACATTTAAAGTTTTTTGTACGAAAAAAAATACTGGACAGTAACCATTGTAACCAAATAATGGCCTGGTGCAGGCTGGTGCAAAAATAAATAAAAGCCTTGTGCAAATAACCGCCTGCTTCTTTTAAACGCCTGTCTCCAAAATCGATTTTGTGAAATAAACGCCCGGGCTACTATTTGGTAATATACGGTAAGTGTTTGATGAGCATTAAAACCTCTTAAGGCCCAAGCTGTTTGTTTACATGCTTTTTTTATTTCTCTTTGCTATTTGGGCTTATTGGACCCTTATTAGAATAAAAACTAAGAATCATCTTTTGATATGATGTACTTAGTCCATAAGTACACAAACGTGTACTTCATGTTTAGTGACATGCTAATTCTTATTTGTACACTTTTTTTTTCCAAATTCCATTGTATGTTATACTCTTCTGACACCACCAGATGGCAGTATAAGTGTCCACATAAGTGGCCATAAGACCCCAATTCAGTAGTGTACACAATTTTGGAAATAAGAGCTAAAAGGTGCTATCCACGCATGTGGCCACTAAGCCTTTAGAGGTTTTAATCAACTGTCTCAGTCTTTTTTGCCACTTGTGCCAGCTTTTTTGAAACATGTTTGAAAGCATCAAATTCCAAATGAGCTAATATTTGAAAAAAAATAACAAAGTTTTCCAGTTTGAAGGTTACGTATCTTGTCTTTGCAGTCTATTCAATTGAATATAGGTTGAAAAGGATTCGCAAATCATTGTATTCTGTTCTTATTTACCATTTACACAACGTTTTGAGTTTTGTAGGTTCGGATGGTATCGTTCCAAAAAAATTAGATCGTCCCTGAATCGTATCGGCAACCGCAAACATCGAACCAAATGGTTGTTACAACGAATCGTTACAAATCTAATATCCACCAGTATAAATTCCCTTCAAAGGACGTTAAAAAACACGTCCTATGTTAATCCCCTTCACATTTGTGTTTGTATTGTGCGGTGTGTTAGCCAATGTGCGTGTCATAACACAACACACAATGTTGTGTCTCTGAGGTTTGTACACAACTGTACAATCAGATCGATACTGCAAGGGGAGTCTTGTATTGAATATCTCAGTTATTTTCACTTCCTTTCCAGAAAAAACACAAAGACACGACGATGCATGTTCCTGCAAACTGCAGTTGGCGTTCATGAGTGTGTGTGTGTGTGTGTGTGTGTGTGTGTGTGTGTGTGTGTGTGTGTGTGTGTGTGTGTGTGTGTGTGTGTGTGTGTGTGTGTGTGTGTGTGTGTGTGTGTGTGTGTGTGTGTGTGTGTGTGTGTGTGTGTGTGTGTGTGTGTGTTCTCGTATTTCTACCCTTCTTGAGACATCAACAAGGAAAAGTAGCTTCCATAAAACCATTGCATCTAATAGAGAATGTCTCATTTGCACCCCTGGTGGTGACATCTATCATAATTAGGGTGGTCCCAAAAAGGAGTGATTTTTCAAATTGACTCAACATATGAAATAACAAGTGTGTGTAAGAAATTTAAATGTGCCCCCTTTGGCCAAAATTAATTTAAAAAACAAAACAAATGAATATGTATATAGAGACATACTGTAATAACTTGAAGTAAATAATGAAGATTAAAAACCAATTACAAACAAAAAATTCAAAAAATTCAAATAAATTAATTAAAACCAGTCTTTTTCTCACAATGGGTCGACTTTTTTCTTATAAAATTGGGAACAATTTCTCATCTTGTTTCTGTTTATGTAATATTGCAATATTTTCTCGTAAAATTTTTTTTTTAATGTAAAAGTATTACTTTTTAATGCAAAGTGGCAACATTTGTCATATAAAACTCTGACTTTTATGGCAATATTGCCAATTTTTTTTGGTTCTTGTAAAATAGTGACATTTTTTGAGTAAAATTATGACTTTTGTCATCATTTTGCCGAGTAAAATTCCGATTGTTATTATATTGCCAAAATGTGAAAATTTTTCGAATAAAATTGCGACTTTTGTCGTGTAAAATTACGACCCTTTTCATAAAATTGCCAAAATTTTAAGCTTTTTCTTGTAAAACTGCGACTGTCATTGAGTAAAATTCCAACTTTTATCATAATATTGCACAAATGTTCAGTTTTTCTTGTAAAATGTTGACTTGCCTTGAGTAAAATGACGACTTTTATTATAATACTGCCAAAATTCTACGTTTTTCTTGTGAAATTGTGACCTTTTTCTTGTAAAATTCCAACTCATTTTTCACAACAAGCTTTTTTATATTTACATAGTCTATACGTTAGGTCAGGAAAAAACACAGAGGCTATATCTGTCAGAATAATTGTATCTAAGTTATCACAAAACTTTGTGTTTCCATGAGTTCCCGGCCAGAAGACAAAAGCTGTCTTTGAACCTACCAAGAAGAAGGCTTGTAAAACTCCACTGTGTAGGATGGGATGCAACATGAAGGTGTTCTGTTTCTTTCTTGTATTGTAATCAACAGAAATATATATTGTCTTGACCCGAGCTCTACAAAGCGAAGAGGAAGCAGGACCAGACTCCCCTCCAGGCACCGCTTCTTTTAACTGTTTTACGACCTTTTCTTTGAACTGTTTGTAATCAAAGGCAGCACCTGTTTACGACCCCCGTACCTTAGAAACAGCTGTTGCCATGTAATCAGGGAAAATCCAAATAAATCTTTCGTCAGAGCATGTTGAGACTGTGCAAGAGTACAGTCCAGACGTCTCTCCTCAATTGAGCCAAATTTAGTTCTGTCTCTGTTTGATTCCTTGCTTCTTGTCTTGTTTAATAGATGTCATCAGTGTTTGAACCTGACAATATCATCCTTACAATGCTTACAAGGCTTGTAGGGATGATATAGCCTCTGTGTTTTTTCCTGACCTAACGTATATTCCACACTGTATAGCGGATAAACCACAGAAACCTCGACTACATAGTATGTATATACTGTATTATTAATGTTGTAAATACAAATCTTTATCTAGGGTGGGTAGGCATTTTTCGGAGGTTTCAAGAAGGTAAAAAATACAAGAATGTGTGTGTGTGTGTTGCCAGCACACATCTGTCCGCGTCAATAAGAGAGTGTTGTTGGTGGCTGTGGTGAGGGGATACTTCTGAGAGAGGCAGGTTTGGGCCCTGAGGCGATGACAAAGCGATCAAAGTCTACATGTCACATATAAATTGCTTTGACCTTTTTTTTTTTTTTTTTCTCTTCCTGGCCTCCCTTGCCGAATGGCAACCGGGGACATTTTAACCGAGTGGAAAGAACGCTCAAGTCTGCAAAAAAATAAAGCATCGGCCAAAGGCAAAGCAGGGATGCAAATTAACGTTGGTTAGTCTTTGTCTTTTCCACAGTCAAACTGAGCAGTGCTCTCCATGCTTTGGTGACGATAAAGAGCGGGAATTTGTATTAGTGGTGTACCGGTACCATATAATCCCGGCCCGGTCGGTTCTGTTTGCGGTACGGTAAAGGGACAAAATGCAAAACGACAAAACTGCTTCAGTTTTCAAATAAAGCATGAAAAAAATGCTAGCAGGTAAACTATCCACTGAGTGAAATTCTGGCATATGAAAATAAACATGCTATACTTCCTAGGTGTCAAAGTCAAGGCCTGCAGTCCAGTTCCGGCCCGCGAATGAATTATCTATGGCCCCTGGGATACAATAGAATAGAATAGAAAGTACTTTATTGATCCCTGGGGGAAATTCAGCACCACAGTTCGCTCACAATAAAAAATAAACACTTAGGTATTTTTTTTACATGTGAATAATATAACTACAGTCTATTATACAGCATTATTCACATGTGAATAATATAAATACAGTCTGTTATAAAGCATTATTCACATGTGAATAATATAAATACAGTCTATTATACAGCATTATTCACATGTGAATAATATAAATACAATCTGTTATACAGCATTATTCACATGTGAATAATATAAATACAGTCTGTTATACAGTGTTATTCACATGTGAATAATATAAATACAGTCTATTATACAGAATTATTCACATGTGAATAATATAAATACAGTCTATTATACAGCATTATTCACATGTGAATAATATAAATACAGTCCATTATACAGCATTATTCACATGTGAATAATATAAATACAGTCTATTATACAGCATTATTCACATGTGAATAATATAAATACACTCTGTTATACAGCATTATTCACATGTGAATAATATAAATACAGTCTATTATACAGCATTATTCACATGTGAATAATATAAATACAGTCTATTATACAGCATTATTCACATGTGAATAATATAAAAACAGTCTGTTATATAGCATTATTCACTTGTGAATAATATAAATACAGTCTGTTATACAGCATTATTCACATGTGAATAATATAAATACAGTCTGTTATACAGCATTATTCACATGTGAATAATATAAATACAGTCTATTATACAGCATTATTCACATGTGAATAATATAAATACAGTCTGTTATACAGCATTATTCACATGTGAATAATATAAATACAGTCTATTATACAGCATGATTCACATGTGAATAATATAAATACAGTCTATTATACAGCATTATTCACACGTGAATAATATAAATACAATCTGTTATACAGCATTATTCACTTGTGAATAATATAAATACAGTCTGTTATACAGCATTATTCACATGTGAATAATATAAATACAGTCTATTATACAGCATTATTCACATGTGAATAATATAAATACAGTCTGTTATACAGCATTATTCACATGTGAATTATATAAATACAGTCTGTTATACAGCATTATTCACATGTGAATAATATAAATACAGTCTGTTATACAGCATTATTCACATGTGAATTATATAAATACAGTCTGTTATACAGCATTATTCACATGTGAATAATATAAATACAGTCTGTTATACAGCATTATTCACATGTGAATAATATGAATACAGTCCATTATACAACATTATTCACATGTGAATAATATAAATACAGTCTATTATACAGAATTATTCACATGTGAATAATATAAATACAGTCTATTATACAGCATTGTGTGTGTGTGTGTGTGTGTGTGTGTGTGTGTGTGTGTGTGTGTGTGTGTGTGTGTGTGTGTGTGTGTGTGTGTGTGTGTGTGTGTGTGTGTGTGTGTGTGTGTGTGTGTGTGTGTGTGTGTGTGTGTGTGTGTGTGTGTGTGTGTGTGTGTGTTATTGTATTTCTACCCTTCTTGAGACATCCACAAGGAAAAGTAGCTTCCATATGAGGAGGTGTGAACAAGTGATGACATAAATCATGGTCCCAATACGGAAAACCATCGCATCTAATAGAGAATGTCTCATTTGCACCACTGGTTGTGAAATATATCAAAATGAGGGTGAGCCCAAAAAGGAGGGATTTTCCAAAGTGACTGTGTGTCGGTTTTAAAAGTGCTCCCCCTCTGGTCAACATATGAAATAACAAGTGTGTGTAAGACATTTAAATGCGCCTCCTTTGGCTACAATTAATAAATAAATAAATAAAATATATATATATGTATATATAGAGACATACTGTAATAACTTGAAGTAAATAATGAAGATTAAAAACCAATTACAAACAAAAAATTCAAAAAATAAAAATAAATTAACGAAAAGCAAGGTAAGATGTGTCAGTATCAAAATATTACTTGAAATCTATTTTTGACAGCAGCAAAGTGGCCATTTGGGTAGATATTTGCTCTAAAAACGGTATTTCAAGAAGTAAACAGTACAGTAGGTACTTCATGTTGATATATGTAATGCCCATAAGGGTATTCTAGTAGAATATGCGTGTGTAAATATCAAAATATTACGTTGAATCACTTTTTGTCAGGCAATATTACATTTAATGAACATTTTACATAAATGAATACATCCAAACACTTTATAAATATTTATTATGTGCATGAAGAAATAACAGTTACAATTGTATGTATCTTCCAAACAAGAAAGATCACATCAACATTGGACTAACAACAGTCCTTTAAATCTCATTAATACCGCAATTCTCAGATTCTCTGAACCTTTTGATGATATTGCGGAGCGTAGATGGTGAAATGCCTAAATTCCTTGCAATAGCTCGTTGAGAAATGTTGTTCTTAAACTGTTCGAATATTTTACTCCCGCATTTGTTGACAAAGTGGTGACCCTCGCCCCATCCTTGTTTGTGAATGACTGAGCATTTCATGGAAGCTGCTTTTATACCCAATCATGGCACCCACCTGTTCCCAATTTGCCTGTTCACCTGTGGGATGTTCCAAATAAGTGTTTGATGAGCATTCCTCAACTTTCTCAGTCTTTTTTGCCAGCTTTTTTGAAACATGTTGCAGGCATCAAATTCCAAATGAGCTAATATTTGCAAAAAATAACAAAAGTTTACCAGTTCGAACGTTATATATCTTGTCTTTGCAGTCTATTCAATTGAATATAGGTTGAAAAGGATTTGCAAATCATTGTATTCTGTTTGTATTTATGATTTACACAACGTGCCAACTTCACTGGTTTTGGGTTTTGTGTCATCTAGGTTGTCCCATACCATCACAGATGCTGACTTTTGAACTTTGCGCCTCGAACAGTCTGGATGGCTTCTTTTCCTCTTTGTTGCGGAGGACACGACGTCCACAGTTTTTAAAAACAATTTGAAATGTGGACTCGTCAGACCACAGAACACTTTTACACTTTGCATCAGTCCATCTTAGATGAGCTCGGGCCCAGCGAAGCCAGCGACGTTTCTGGGTGTTGTTGATAAATGGCTTTGGCTTTGCATAGTAGAGTTTTAACTTGCACTTACAGATGTAGCGACGAACTGTAGTTACCGACAGTGGTTTTCTGAAGTGTTTCAGAGCATATGTGGTGATATCCTTTACACACTGATGTCGGTTTTTGATGCAGTACAGCCTGAGGGATCGAACGTGCAGTGATTTTTCCAGTTATTTTACCCAATCATGGCACCCACCTGTTCCCAATTAGCCTGTTCACCTGTGGGATGTTCCAAACAAGCGTTTGATGAGCATTAATCAACTTTCTCAGCCTTTTTTGCCACTCGCGCCAGCTCTTTTAAAAACATGTCACAGGCATCAAATTCCAAATGAGCTAATATTTGCAAAATGTTCCAGTTCGAACGTTAAGTATCTTGTCTTTGCAGTCTATTCAATTGAATACAGGTTGAAAAGGATTTGCAAATCTTTGTATTCTGTTTTTATTTACGAATTACACAACTTGCCAACTTCACTGGTTTTTGGGTTTTGTACAACAGGGGCCGTACTTATCAAGCTTCTTAGAATTACTCCTAAGAAGTCTGCTAAGAGTTGACTTAAGAGTAAATAAATTCTTCGCTGAAAGCTGCACTTAAAAGTTAGTTATCAAGCGTCTTACTCACACTTTCAGCCAAGTGTAGGACTGAATCTTAAGTGTCACACTCAGAGCTGAATTACGACATTACTATGTGCCGTAAACGGAATTTTAGGTGACGTCATTTCTGTGTCCATAGAAATGACCAATCACGGAAGGGAATCCGTTGTCTAAGAATAAAGAAATATCTTGGAAATATTTAAGTGGACAATGGGAGTGTATATTTTGACAATAAACTACAAAATAATACAAAACAAACTAGTCCCCGCCGGCACTCACGCTACCGCTCCCTCTCTTCTATCGCCCACACACTCACTGACGTCACTCACCTCACACATACGCTACTGTCATAACATTTTCTTTCCAATTCATTAATTAGGCAACTAATTTGAAACTGGTGTGGGTGGCTCTATATATACTAGCCCACTGCAGACACATGCAGAAATCAACAAGGAATCGAAAAGTATTAAATCTGTGACAAAAATAATATCCGCTCTGTCTAAACGATACCGTTTGATCAGCTGCTCGTCATCAAAAAAAAACAACAACATTGTTCCGTTCCCTGAACGTTCGCGCACGTCTCTCTCGCCTCAGTGCCATCCCCTGCTGGCAACTCCTAACCACTTAAGACACCTCTGAAGGTCTCTTAAATATCGTGGAGAGTAGGAGTGATTCTTAGACTTAAGAACGTTGATAAAAAGCTTTTATTCTTAAGTTTGAGAGTAGGACTAAATTTCGCAAATTCTCAGGACTTAAGTGTAAAATGGCACTCTAAGAAGCTTGATAAGTACGGCCCCTGGTCTTTAAAATGTCACATATCGCCGCATAAAACCACGTCATGAAAGCCAATGGTTTTCGAGGGATATCCAACCCTTTTAAAACGTCATAGGTTGACAGTAGATTGGCTATTGTTGAGTTCCAAGTGCTGACTAACAGAAAGGAGCACTCAGTACGTTCTCCTCGTCTCGGCGTGGAGTCTTCCCTCCCTCCCCGCTGCTGGCTGCATGCGGGCGCGCTCAATCCGATGCACTTTGCATGGGAAATTAATTCCATTATTAAACACGCCGCACTTCAGAAATTTCAATTACCGGCAGCCCCCTCGGGGGGGAGAAAGGCAAAGCACCGCATGCGTGAATATCGACGAGGGCCCGCAGCGTCATCGCGGCTCCATGGGGTGGGCGGGGGGGGGGGCAAGGAGGGCGGCTTGACCGGACAACAGGTTGACGTATGAAGGCCGTACTCATGCGGCCATCCGGAAGCGAAATGGGTTTGAGTGGTGAAGAGTGTCGCGGCGGAGAGCCGGGAAACAAAAATGGCCACTTCACTTAATGGGGTGACGAGGTAGAATGCTAAAAGCTGCTACACCTCAATTAACACCGCTGGCCTGCTGCTCGTTAAGAGGAGCTGCACACAGCTTTACTTAGTCAAGTAGCAAACGTCAACTAGTCCAGATTGCAGATTTTTTTTAATTTTTTTTTCCTATGCCAATCCCTTTAGGATTTCACAGGCTTTTTTGTATTTGTTGCGGACTATTTTTTTTTTTTCAAATTGTGATTTTTGAATGTTACTTATATTTATTTATTTATATATATATATATATATATATATATATATATATATATATATATATATATATATATATATATATATATATATATATATATATATATATATATATATATATATATATATATGTGTATATAATAAAATATATAATATCATAAATATTATAATAAATATATATATATATAATAAATATTATAAATATAATAATAATAACAAATAATATATATAATATGTATAATATAATAATAATAATATATATAATATAATAATAATAATATATATAATAAATATAATAATAATATGGGTAAATGGGTTATACTTGTATAGCGCTTTTCTACCTTCAAGGTACTCAAAGCGCTTTGACACTATTTCCACATTCACCCATTCACACACACATTCACACACTGATGGCGGGAGCTGCCATGCAAGGCCCTAACCACCACCCATCAGGAGCAAGGGTGAAGTGTCTTGCTCAAGGACACAACGAACGTGACGAGGTTGGTAGAAGGTGGGGATTGAACCAGGAACCCTCAGGTTGCTGGCACGGCCACTCTCCCAACCGCGCCACATCGTCCCCATGTATAATATAATAATAATAAATATAAAATATAATAATAATATATACAACAAATATAATAATAATATAATAATAATACATATAATAATAATAAATATAATAAATACATTTATAAACAATAAAAAATATAATAATATATAGTGTTATTTATATTTATATTTATATTTATCAATGCTTTAAGTGTTCCTACTTGAGTTGTACGGTATACCGGTACTAATATAGTATCGCGGTACTAATGAATCAAAAATGGTACTATAGTCTGTTTGAAAAGTACCGGTTTATTTATAGTGAGTGAGATGTGACCTTTGTGACGTCGGCCATTTTGGCACCTTCGAAAATCAACTCTCCTTGCTCTGAAAAAGTGAATATATTGGTAGAAAATCATAAAACTAAGAGAAACCGCACGTATGAATTTGACCTTTGACCTCAGCCATCTCGTCTCGGACCCCCTTCAGAAGCCCCTGACCCGGCTATGATTGACACCAACAATAACGACGACAACAAACGACACATTTTGATTGCAAAGAACGGCGTTCGAGGCTTTAAGAGCCTTTCCCGGCAGCGCGGTCGCTCCAAACACTTTTAATTAATTGCGTTGGGCGTGAGCGAGACGCGGGGTGGGAGTGTTTTTTTACCGCCACGCGAGTGTGATGAAAACAGTGAGCTCAGCACAATAATGTCAGCCGAGACATATTAGCCTAATGAAATGTCCGCTGCGCCTCTAATTGCTGCAGCGGCAGAGGAAGGACAACTTTGCCTTGACAAAAATCTCCCATCACAACTATTGATGCATCAGATGCATTGATGCAAAGATGCAGGGGGGGGGGGGGGGGACAGGGGGGGCGTGGCCTAGTGGTCTGTGAGAGGAATGTGACGAGCACACACACACTGAGTGCAGTTCAAACACTCCATGATTACACCTTTTTATATGTCAAGTGCATTTCTACTTCAAGTGCTTGCCTAACAGCCATGAAAGAAGATCTCCAGCTGGGAAATGAAGGAGGAAACGCCACCCCCCCACCCCGCCCCCGTCCCCGCACCCGAGACCCCCGAGCTGTGCAATTGTTGGACTAGACCAGACGAGACAGACAGTGACCGTCCACTGAGATGCTAATAATAGCGTACATTCTCATAAGATGCTTTTAAAGATTGCACATCACGTATGAATAAAGTGGTCCCCTCAGGCTTCTCTCTCCTAAAACCTGCATTTGACACATTTTTAAAAAAATATATAAAGACCCCGAAACTGTTAAAATTAGGAAACGTACAGCAGCATTGTATCCATTCTCTATACTGTCTCAGTAGGGCTGTGTGAACAACTACATTGTATTTTACGTCATTTTGATTCATTCTAATTGTATTTAATTTTCTGCAGGAAAGATGCATATGTGGACAACTACATTATATTAAATTTAATTAAATGTAATATGATTTATTTTAATTAATTCAGTTTAATTTAATTTACCGCAGGAAAAATGGTTATGTGAAAAACTACATTAAATTAAATTAAATTGAATTAATTCAGTTTAATTTTATTTGCATTGCATAAATTACATTGCGTTTTAGTTCATTTTAATGACATTTTCTGCAGGATAGATGGCTACGCAAACAACTACATTGTGCTTTGGTTCATTCTAATTTAATTACATTTTTTCCAGGAAAGATGGCTATGTGGACAACTACATTAAGTTAAATTTAATTTAATCAATTCAGTTTAATTTAATTTTCCACAGGAAAGATGGTTATGTGAAAAACTACATTAAATGAAATCAAATTTTCCGGTTAATTTTATTTTAATTGCATAAATTACATTGCGTTTTAGTTCATTTTAATGACATTTGCTGCAGGATAGATGGCTACGCAAACAACTACATTGTGCTTTGGTTCATTCTAATTTAATTACATTTTTTGCAGGAAAGATGGCTATGTGGACAACTACATTAAGTTAAATTTAATTTAATTAATTCAGTTTAATTTAATTTTCCACAGGAAAGATGGTTATGTGAAAAACTACATTAAATGAAATCTAATTTTTCGGTTTAATTTTATTTTAATTGCATAAATTACATTGCGTTTTCGTTCATTTTAATGACATTTTCTGCAGGATAGATGGCTGCGCAAACAACTACATTGTGCTTTGGTTCATTCTAATTTAATTACATTTTTTGCAGGAAATATGGCTATGTGGACAACTACATTAAGTTAAATTTAATTAAATTAATTCAGTTTAATTTAATTTTCCACAGGAAAGATGGTTATGTGAAAAACTACATTAAATGAAATCAAATTTTTCGGTTTAATTTTATTTTAATTGCATAAATTACATTGCGTTTTCGTTCATTTTAATGACATTTTCTGCAGGATAGATGGCTGCGCAAACAACTACATTGTGCTTTGGTTCATTCTAATTTAATTACATTTTTTGCAGGAAATATGGCTATGTGGACAACTACATTAAGTTAAATTTAATTAAATTAATTCAGTTTAATTTAATTTTCCACAGGAAAGATGGTTATGTGAAAAACTACATTAAATGAAATCAAATTTTTCGGTTTAATTTTATTTTAATTGCATAAATTACATTGCGTTTTAGTTCATTTTAATGACATTTTCTGCAGGATAGATGGCTGCGCAAACAACTACATTGTGCTTCGGTTCATTCTAATTTAATTACATTTTTTGCAGGAAAGATGGCTATGTGGACAACTACATTAAGTTAAATTTAATTTAATTAATTCAGTTTAATTTAATTTTCCACAGGAAAGACGGTTATGTGAAAACTACATTAAATGAAATCTAATTTTTCGGTTTAATTTTATTTTAATTGCATAAATTACATTGCATTTTAGTTCATTTTAAAGGCATTTTCTGCAGGAAAGATGGCTACGCAAACAACTACATCGTGCTTTGGTTTATTCTAATTTAATTTAATTTTCTGCAGGAAAGACGGCTATGTGGTCAACGACGTTAAGTTACATTTAATTTAATTTAGTTGAATTAATTCAGTTTAATACAATTTTCCGCAGGAAAGATGGTTATGTGAAAAACTACACTAAATAAAATCAAATTTTTCAATTTAGTTTTATTTTAATTGCATAAATTGCATTGCGTTTTAGTTCATTTTAATGACATTTGCTGCAGGATAGATGGCTACGCAAACAACTACATTGTGCTTTGGTTCATTCTAATTTAATTACATTTTCTGCAGGAAAGATGGCTATGTGGACAACTACATTAAGTTACATTTATTTTAATTTAATTTAATTAATTCAGTTTAATCAAATGTTCTGCAGGAAAGATGGTTATGTGAAAAACTACATTAAATGAAATAAAAATGTTCAGTTTAATTTTATTTGAATTGCATAAATTATATTGCTTTTCAGTTCATTTTAATGAAATTTGCTGCAAGAAAGATGCTTATGTAAAGAACTACATCGTATTTTAGTGTATTGTGATTGAATTGAATTGAATTGAATTGAATTGGATTGGATTGAATTGAATTGGATTGGATTTAATTTAATTTAATTTAATTTAATTTAATTTAATTTAATTTAATTTAATTTAATTTAATTTGCCGCATGAAAGATGGCTATGCAAACAACTACATTGTGCCTTGGGTCATTCTAATTTAATTTAAATTTCTGCAGGAAAGATGGCTATGTGGACAACTACATTAAATTAAATTAAATAAAATTTAAATTAAATTACATTTAATTTAACTAATTCAGTATAATTTAATTTGCCACAGGAAAAAATGTTATATGAAAAACTACATTAAATTAAATTAAATTTAATTAATTCAGTAAAATTTTATTTGCATTGCATAAATTAGATTGTGTTTTAGTTCATGCTAATGACATTTGCTGCAAAAAAGATGGCTACGCAAACAGTTACGTTATGTTTTAGATCATCTTAACTTAATTTAATAATTTGCAGCCTGAAAGATGTTCATGTAAACAACTACATTGCATTTTAGTTTATTGTCATTTAATTTAATTTAATTTAATTTAATTTAATTTAACGTAATTTAACGTAATTTAATTTTATTGTATTTTATTGTATTTTATTTTATTTGCTGCAGGGTGGATGGCTATGTGAACAATTACATTGTATTTTGGTTTATTGTGATTTGATTTAATTTAATTTAATTTACTGCAGGAAAGCTGGCTATGTGAACAACTCTGTATTTTAGTCCATTTTAATTGAATTCGCAGCAGGAAAGATGGGTTTGAGAACAACTACATTATATTTGAGCTCATTTTAACTTTATTTTGCTGCAGAAAAGATGTCTCTGTGAACAACGACATTGTATCTTAATTAATTTTAATTTAATTTAACGTGCTGCAGGGAGGATGGCTAATTGGACAACTACACTGTAATTTATTTCATTTTAATTGGATTTAATTTGATGCAGTAAGTAGTGGCACTAGTTTATTTTGGACATGTTAAAAAAAAAAAATTAAAAATGTATATCCTATGATATAAACATATAATATAATATATCAGTATATATCATATACTGTACATATATTATGTAAATATTACATATATGTTATATTTTATATTGCTACTACGCTACATTTTTTTAGTCTGTTTTATACCTGCATTGTCCTTTCCATCCTTACACTTTCCATCCTATGTAACTGAGCTACTGTGTGGAACAATTTCCCTTGTGGATCATTCAAGTTTGTCAAAGTCTAATTAATGATAATAAAAACAAAAGAAAAACACATAAAAAGTATGTTTTGCCTTTTAAAATGAGCAAAAACCAATTGAATGAACTCATGACTTTAGTAGGAAATCCATCCATCCATCCATTTACTACCGCTTTTCCGAGACCTCTTAAGAATCTCCCTCCCTCCCAGTGTGAGGGAAACGTTGTTTATTAGCATCTAGCCAGCGTAGCCTAGCTCACATTCCTGCCGTAAACAACATGAATGATGTGCGGCCTGACGAGCCTTTATTAAATTACACATTTCATCCTTTGATTCATTCCCTTTAATGACGTTGCTGATGTAGACTGTCATGCTGTAATGAAAAGGTAAAGACGAGCGAGCGGCGGCGGCGCCGTCGTAAATAAGCCTGGGCGCATGAGGAATAATGACAGGAGTTTAATGTCCAATTAGATTAAAAGGCTCTCTGACACAAAAGCAGGATGCTGAGTGCACTGCTCAATGAGGCCGCGCGAGACATTGATTAACGCTAAACACATCTATTATTCCCCCTGCAAGGTAGCGGACAACAGCGCTACCTGACGCCGTGACAAAGCGCCGCCTTCCCCCCCCCCCCCCCCGCGGCCACACGTCAGCGCCCAGCAGGTTAATAACCATTAACTGCAGGCTGGCCACCAGCGGATGGTAGGTGTTTATGTCAAGGACATGCAGTTGTACACACAAAGTGCGAACTGAGTGTTAGAATAATTATGTATATATTATCACAGAACTTTCATGCTTAATGGCCGTTGCTATAGTTATCATCAATTGTGCTGAAGTGGTATTTTTATTTGTCCGTGCAAAGCTGGCAATCCAAAAGATTGCAAGCCAGTCTGGTATCGGTGTCTGTGTCCAGGAACGGCCTGCTGACTGCCAAGGCCGAACACCGCCGTGACGCAGACAGAGCAGAGACGAGGCGATATCACCAGCGTCAACACATTTGCATTTTTGTATAATCATACATTGTGTCTAACTGGAGTTGTTGAGATTACCCCCTTCCCTCAGCGACAGCTTCAGTGATGTAACCAGGGACCTCCCAAATAAATAGAGGAGCTGGACCTTTAGAACGTAGTTTGGATCTGTAACTAGAATACAGCCCAAAACACGTGTCTCCTCATTGAGCCAAATTCAACTCTGTCTCTGCATGATTCCTTGCTTCTCGTCTGTTTAATAAATGGCATCAGTGTTTGAACCTGACACTGAGCTGCAACCGGAAGGTCAATTTCGATTACATGATTACACTGTACGGGTAATCCAATGTACGGGTAATCCAATGGCAAGTTTCTGTACACATTGAGCCACTGTCAGGAAGCGTAACTGCTTTGCGATATACCCTATTTTTCAGACTATAAGGCGCACTTAAAGGCCTACTGAAATTATTATTTTTTATTTAAACGGGAATAGCAGATCCATTCTATGTGTCATACTTGATCATTTCGCGATATTGCCATATTTTTGCTGAAAGGATTTAGTAGAGAAAATCGACGATAAAGTTCACAACTTTTGCTCGCTGATAAAAAAAAAGCCTTGCCTGTACCGGAAGTAGCGTGACGTCACAGGAGCTAGTATTCCTCACAATTCCCCGTTGTTTACAATGGAGCGAGAGAGATTTGGACCGAGAAAGTGATGATTACCCCATTAATTTGAGCGAGGATGGAAGATTTGTAGATGAGGAACGTTACAGTGAACGACTTCAGAGGCAGTGATTGACGTATCTTTTTTCGCTCTGACCGTAACTTAGGTACAAGCTGGCTCATTGGATTCCACACTTTCTCCTTTTTCTATTGTGGATCACGGATTTGTATTTTAAACCACCTCGGATACTATATCCTCTTGAAAATGAGAGTCGAGCACGCGAAATGGACATTTAAAGTGACTTTTA
>NC_084751.1:2127895-2345395 GCF_033978785.1 Entelurus aequoreus
ACCCACGTTAAACTACAAATTTGATTGGCTATGTTGTTCAACTTTATTGATGACGTGCATGATGCTGCAATGCATCCAGAAGCGCCCCCCCCCACCCCAAAAAAAGGTTCTGGTTATACAGGTATAGTGGGAATTAGGACTAGAGATGTCCGATAATGGCTTTTTTGCCGATATCCGATATTATTATTATTTACCAGCTAAGATTTGATAATAATAATAGATTTTATTTGTAAAAAAGCACTTAATACTGAGCAAACAACCTCAAAGTGCTACAGTGTATTAAAAAAATAAAATAAAATAAATTAAAAGATAATAAAAATGAATAAAAATAAAAACTAGAACAGCCTAATAGATAGAACTAGTATGCATATATCTAAAAAAAAAAAAAAAAAAGGCTTTTTTAAAAAGAAGGGTTTTTAAGCCTTTTTTTAAACACATCCACAGTCTGTGGTGCCCTCAGGTGGTCAGGGAGGGCGTTCCACTTCTAAGATATACATTTAAAGGGCAGATTCTTTTCACTTTTTTTGCGGTATAACGCCAGTGGCGGGCCGTGCGTTTCCCACCTAGGCCTTCAGTGATGTCCGACTTCAATGATTACCTCTCAAAATACCATCATTGATGTCACCACATGACCATTGCTGGAGAAATACTGTACAGGAACACATTTACTGGCCATTGAATCACCTCAACGGTGTACAAAACCGGTTAATTAAGCATTTAAAAATCAATAAACCCGCATCAGCAATTAAAACACATATTATGTGGTACTGTCAAAATTAAAATTGCAAAAAACATTTTAAGCGGGCACAAATAGACTAAAAAACCAAGGTAGGGTTGAGGTGGGCGGGTTTAGGGGCGGCGGGGGTTTGGTGGTAGCGGGGGGTGTATATTGTAGCGTCCCGGAAGAGTTAGTGCTGCAAGGGATTCTGGGTATTTGTTCTGTTGTGATACGGTGCGGATGTTCTCCCGAAATGTGTTTGTCATTCTTGTTTGGTGTGGGTTTCACAGTGTGGCGCATATTTGTAACAGTGTTAAAGTTGTTTATACGACTACCCTCAGTGTGACCTGTATGGCTTTTGATCAAGTATGCATTGCATTCACTTGTGTGTGTGTAAAAAAAACGCATATTTTATGTGACTGGGTCGGCACGCTGTTTGAATGGAGGAAAAAGGAACATGACGACGGGTTGTAGAGGACGTTAAAGAGAGTGTCTTTACGGCACGCCCCCAATATTGTTGTCCGGGTGGAAATCGGGAGAAATCCGGGTGAATGGTTGCCCCGGGAGATTTTTGGGAGGGGCATTGAAATTCGGGAGTCTCCCGGGAAAATCGGGAGGGTTGGCAAGTATGCCTTCCACATCCCATTCCGCGGCAGGCCCGCAGACCACGCCCCCCTCCACAAATAATATTCACTGTTAAAAGCGGCACTCTGGGGCCAAACATAACTGCGATGTGGCCCTCAGTGAAAAGGACTTTGACACCTCTGCTCTAACATGTGTTATGTCTGCATACTTTTTGCTATTTCCTGTGCCTTTGGTCCAGCTAGCGTTAACATCTTAGCCCAAGTGAACCGCACCAGAGTTCACTTGCAAGTAGACTGAGTAGACCCCGTCTCCGAAGAGCTCTTTGTCCGCTTATTTATTGCACGTGTGCGCTGATGATGCTGCCACAACCAAAGGAAGTAGCGGAGAAAACCGGCCAAAGTTCATTTTAACGGAACCAAAGATGACAAGTGAACGCACCCTGAATGCCAGTCGGAGTGTGGAAGCGAGACAATGGTGGGTAATAACACCATCTATATGGAAATACTCCGCACGCCCTTCAGAGGGTAGAACAAGCATCTCTGCCCTGAAGCACTTTTGCATTTTGGGGGGAAATCTCCTGAGCTTCCCGTCATTAGAGGACGCACTAATGAGCATATTTGTTTGCCGTAGACGCCATGGAACAGGAAGCCGGTTGGCCCCTCCTCACCTACGTTTGGGTGAGACATGTCTCCTTTTTGTCAGAGATGTATGCCTGTCACCTCCTTGTTAGGGCGACAGCAGAGGATAACTCGGAGAAGACAAATGATGCGCTCCCTCGCTGCCCTGCTGTGTGACCTTTGACCCGCGACTACTCCACTGTCTACACGATGACACACGCAACTATGTAGCTGACAAAACATATATTTATATTGCTTATTGGCCTCATAACACATACAATGCAGTTACTCGATTTTACATAAAATATATTTTATATCAGGAATACTGGTAAGCACAGGGATATATATAT
The DNA here is from genome assembly GCF_033978785.1 of Entelurus aequoreus. NCBI lineage: Eukaryota > Metazoa > Chordata > Actinopteri > Syngnathiformes > Syngnathidae > Entelurus > Entelurus aequoreus. Next base: position 2,130,166 of record NC_084751.1, read on the forward strand.
ATATATATATAAACATATATATATATATATATATATATATATATATATATATATATATATATATATATATATATATATATATATATATATATATATAAACATATATATATATATATATATATATATATATATATATATATATAAACATATATATATATATATATATATATATATATATATATATATATATATATATATATATAAACATATATATATATATATATATATATATATATATATATATATAAACATATATATATATATATATATATATATATATATATATATATATATATATAAACATATATATATATATATATATAAACATATATATAAACATATATATATATATATATATATATATATATATATATATATATATATATATATATATATATATATATATATATATATATACATATATATATATACATATATATACATATATATATATACATATATATATATATATATATATATATATATATATATATATATATATATATATACATATATATATATACATATATATACATATATATATATATATATATATATATATATATATATATATATATATATATATATATATATATATATATATATATATATATATATATATATATATAAGGTGTCGGCACAGACCTCAAAAGCGGACGCGTGCAAATTGTCAGGACTTATGCATATCCCAAATACAGATCAGCATGTACCAGAAGGTAAGAAAAGTTCCTTTTGCATAATATTGCGAAACAAAACACCAGATAATATGTGTTACCTTATACGCACACCATAATAATACTCCTATGTTTAATGCACCGACAATCCATCAAGCGGTGTGGCTTCTACAGTCGTACTAAAACATTTTGATGGATTTTTAAGCGCTGAGTGTAATGTTCTATATTTTCAATGGAACATATACAATTTTGGTGTTATTTACTTGAGTCATATCGCAGTCTACACGTATCTCTTATGTGTGACTGCCATCATATCGCAGTCTGCACGTATCTCTTATGTGTGACTGCCATCATATCGCAGTCTACACATATCTCTTATGTGTGTATGCCATCATATTGCAGTCTACACATATCTCTTATGTGTGACTGCCATCATATCGCAGTCTACACGTATCTCTTATGTGTGACTGCCATCATATCGCAGTCTACACATATCTCTTATGCGTGACTGCCATCATAGCACAGTCTACACGTATCTCTTATGTGTGACTGCCATCATATCGCAGTCTGCATGTATCTCTTATGTGTGATTGCCATCATATCGCAGTCTACACGTATCTCTTATGTGTGACTGCCATCATATCGCAGTCTACACATATCTCTTACGTGTGACTGCCATCACAGCGCAGTCTACACATATCTCTTATGTGTGATTGCCATCACAGCACAGTCTACACACGTATCTCTTGTGTGTGCCTGCCATCATATTGCAGTCTACATGTATCTCTTATGTGTGACTGCCATCATATTGCAGTCTACACGCATCTCTTATGTGTGGCTGCCATCATATCGCAGTCTACACGTATCTCTTATGTGTGACTGCCATCATATTGCAGTCTACACGTATCTCATGTGTGGCTGCCATCATATCGCAGTCTACACGTATCTCTTGTGTGTGACTTCCATCATATCGCAGTCTACACGTATCTCTTATGCGTGACTGCCATCATATCGCAGTCTACACATATCTCTTATGTGTGACTGCCATCACAGCGCAGTCTACACGTATCTCTTGTGTGTGACTGCCATCATATCGCAGTCTACACGTATCTCTTATGTGTGACTGCCGTCATATCGCAGTCTACACGTATCTCTTATGTGTGACTGCGATAATATTGCAGTCTACACGTATCTCTTATGTGTGGCTGCCATCATATCGCAGTCTACACGTATCTCTTATGTGTGACTGCCATCATATCGCAGTCTACACGTATCTCTTATGTGTGACTGCCATCATATCGCAGTCTGCATGTATCTCTTATGTGTGATTGCCATCATATCGCAGTCTACGCGTATCTCTTATGTGTGACTGCCATCATATCGCAGTCTACATGTATCTCTTATGTGTGACTGCCATCATATCGCAGTCTGCATGTATCTCTTATGTGTGATTGCCATCATATCGCAGTCTACACGTATCTCTTATGTGTGATTGCCATCATATCGCAGTCTACACATATCTCTTATGTGTGACTGCCATCACAGCGCAGTCTACACGTATCTCTTGTGTGTGACTGCCATCATATCGCAGTCTACACGTATCTCTTATGTGTGACTGCCATCATATCACAGTCTGCATGTATCTCTTATGTGTGACTGCCATCATATTGCAGTCTACACGTATCTCTCATGTGTGACTGCCATCATATCGCAGTCTGCATGTATCTCTTATGTGTGATTGCCATCATATCGCAGTCTACGCGTATCTCTTATGTGTGACTGCCATCATATCGCAGTCTACACGTATCTCTTATGTGTGACTGCCATCATATCGCAGTCTGCATGTATCTCTTATGTGTGACTACCATCATATTGCAGTCTACACGTATCTCTTATGTGTGACTGCCATCATAGCGCAGTCTACACGTATCTCTTATGTGTGACTGCCATCATATCGCAGTGTACACGTATCTCTTATGTGTGACTGCCATCATATCGCAGTCTGCACGTATCTCTTATGTGTGACTGCCATCATATCGCAGTCTGCACGTATCTCTTATGTGTGACTGCCATCATATTGCAGTCTGCATATATCTCTTATGTGTGATTGCCATCATATCGCAGTCTACACGTATCTCTTATGTGTGATTGCCATCATATCGCAGTCTACACGTATCTCTTATGTGTGACTGCCATCATAGCGCAGTCTACACGTATCTCTTATGTGTGACTGCCATCATATCGCAGTCTACACGTATCTCTTATGTGTGACTGCCATCATTTCGCAGTCTGCACGTATCTCTTATGTGTGACTGCCATCATATCGCAGTCTGCATGTATCTCTTATGTGTGACTGCCATCATATCGCAGTCTACACGTATCTCTTATGTGTGACTGCCATCATATCGCAGTCTGCACGTATCTCTTATGTGTGACTGCCATCATATCGCAGTCTACACGTATCTCTTATGTGTGACTGCCATCATAGTGCAGTCTACACGTATCTCTTATGTGTGACTGCCATCATATCGCAGTCTGCACATATCTCTTATGTGTGACTGCCATCATATCGCAGTCTACACGTATCTCTTGTGTGTGACTGCCATCATATCGCAGTCTACACGTATCTCTTATGTGTGACTGCCATCATATCACAGTCTGCATGTATCTCTTATGTGTGACTGCCATCATATTGCAGTCTACACGTATCTCTCATGTGTGACTGCCATCATATCGCAGTCTGCATGTATCTCTTATGTGTGATTGCCATCATATCGCAGTCTACGCGTATCTCTTATGTGTGACTGCCATCATATCGCAGTCTACACGTATCTCTTATGTGTGACTGCCATCATATCGCAGTCTGCATGTATCTCTTATGTGTGACTACCATCATATTGCAGTCTACACGTATCTCTTATGTGTGACTGCCATCATAGCGCAGTCTACACGTATCTCTTATGTGTGACTGCCATCATATCGCAGTGTACACGTATCTCTTATGTGTGACTGCCATCATATCGCAGTCTGCACGTATCTCTTATGTGTGACTGCCATCATATCGCAGTCTGCACGTATCTCTTATGTGTGACTGCCATCATATTGCAGTCTGCATATATCTCTTATGTGTGATTGCCATCATATCGCAGTCTACACGTATCTCTTATGTGTGATTGCCATCATATCGCAGTCTACACGTATCTCTTATGTGTGACTGCCATCATAGCGCAGTCTACACGTATCTCTTATGTGTGACTGCCATCATATCGCAGTCTACACGTATCTCTTATGTGTGACTGCCATCATTTCGCAGTCTGCACGTATCTCTTATGTGTGACTGCCATCATATCGCAGTCTGCATGTATCTCTTATGTGTGACTGCCATCATATCGCAGTCTACACGTATCTCTTATGTGTGACTGCCATCATATCGCAGTCTGCACGTATCTCTTATGTGTGACTGCCATCATATCGCAGTCTACACGTATCTCTTATGTGTGACTGCCATCATAGTGCAGTCTACACGTATCTCTTATGTGTGACTGCCATCATATCGCAGTCTGCACATATCTCTTATGTGTGACTGCCATCATATCGCAGTCTACACGTATCTCTTATGTGTGACTGCCATCATATCGCAGTCTACACGTATCTCTTATGTGTGACTGCCATCATATCGCAGTCTACACGTATCTCTTATGTGTGACTGCCATCATATCGCAGTCTACACGTATCTCTTATGTGTGACTGCCATCATATCGCAGTCTGCACGTATCTCTTATGTGTGACTGCCATCATATCGCAGTCTGCATGTATCTCTTATGTGTGACTGCCATCATATCGCAGTCTACACGTATCTCTTATGTGTGATTGCCATCATATCGCAGTCTACACGTATCTCTTATGTGTGACTGCCATCATATCGCAGTCTGCACGTATCTCTTATGTGTGACTGCCATCATATCGCAGTCTGCATGTATCTCTTATGTGTGACTGCCATCATATCGCAGTCTGCACGTATGTCTTATGTGTGACTGCCATCATATCGCAGTCTACACGTATCTCTTATGTGTGACTGCCGTCATATCGCAGTCTACACGTATCTCTTATGTGTGACTGCCGTCATATTGCAGTCTACACGTATCTCTTATGTGTGACTGCCATCATATCGCAGTCTGCACGTATGTCTTATGTGTGACTGCCATCATATCGCAGTCTACACGTATCTCTTATGTGTGACTGTCATCATATCGCAGTCTACACGTATCTCTTATGTGTGACCGCCATCATATCGCAGTCTACACGTATCTCTTATGTGTGACTGCCATCATATCGCAGTCTGCATGTATCTCTTATGTGTGATTGCCATCATATCGCAGTCTACACGTATCTCTTATGTGTGAGTGCCATCATATCGCAGTCTACACGTATATCTTATATGGGACTGCCATCATATCGCAGTCTGCATGTATCTCTTATGTGTGACTGCCATCATAGCGCAGTCTACACGTATCTCTTATGTGTGACTGCCATCATAGCACAGTCTACACTTATCTCTTGTGTGTGACTGCCATCATATCGCAGTCTACACGTATCTCTTATGTGTGACTGCCATCATATCGCAGTCTACACGTATCTCTTATGTGTGACCGCCATCATATCGCAGTCTGCATGTATCTCTTATGTGTGAATGCCATCATATCGCAGTCTGCATGTATCTCTTATGTGTGATTGCCATCATATCGCAGTCTACACGTATCTCTTATGTGTGACTGCCATCATATCGCAGTCTGCATGTATCTCTTATGTGTGACTGCCATCATATTGCAGTCTACACGTATCTCTCATGTGTGACTGCCATCATATCGCAGTCTGCATGTATCTCTTATGTGTGACTGCCATCATATCGCAGTCTACACGTATCTCTTATGTGTGACTGCCATCATATCGCAGTCTGCATGTATCTCTTATGTGTGACTACCATCATATTGCAGTCTACACGTATCTCTTATGTGTGACTGCCATCATAGCGCAGTCTACACGTATCTCTTATGTGTGACTGCCATCATATCGCAGTCTGCATGTATCTCTTATGTGTGACTACCATCATATTGCAGTCTACACGTATCTCTTATGTGTGACTGCCATCATAGCGCAGTCTACACGTATCTCTTATGTGTGACTGCCATCATATCGCAGTGTACACGTATCTCTTATGTGTGACTGCCATCATATCGCAGTCTGCACGTATCTCTTATGTGTGACTGCCATCATATCGCAGTCTGCACGTATCTCTTATGTGTGACTGCCATCATATTGCAGTCTTTATATATCTCTTATGTGTGATTGCCATCATATCGCAGTCTACACGTATCTCTTATGTGTGATTGCCATCATATCGCAGTCTACACGTATCTCTTATGTGTGACTGCCATCATAGCGCAGTCTACACGTATCTCTTATGTGTGACTGCCATCATATCGCAGTCTACACGTATCTCTTATGTGTGACTGCCATCATATCGCAGTCTGCACGTATCTCTTATGTGTGACTGCCATCATATCGCAGTCTGCATGTATCTCTTATGTGTGACTGCCATCATAGCGCAGTCTACACGTATCTCTTATGTGTGACTGCCATCATATCGCAGTCTGCACGTATCTCTTATGTGTGACTGCCATCATATCGCAGTCTACACGTATCTCTTATGTGTGACTGCCATCATAGCGCAGTCTACACGTATCTCTTATGTGTGACTGCCATCATAGCGCAGTCTACACGTATCTCTTATGTGTGACTGCCATCATATCGCAGTCTGCACGTATCTCTTATGTGTGACTGCCATCATATCGCAGTCTGCATGTATCTCTTATGTGTGATTGCCTTCACATCGCAGTCTACACGTATCTCTTATGTGTGACTGCCATCATATCGCAGTCTACGCGTATCTCTTATGTGTGACTGCCATCATATCGCAGTCTACACGTATCTCTTATGTGTGATTGCCATCATATCGCAGTCTACACGTATCTCTTATGTGTGATTGCCATCATATCGCAGTCTACACGTATCTCTTATGTGTGACTGCCATCATATCGCAGTCTGCACGTATCTCTTATGTGTGACTGCCATCATATCGCAGTCTGCACGTATCTCTTATGTGTGACTGCCGTCATATCGCAGTCTACACGTATCTCTTATGTGTGACTGCCGTCATATTGCAGTCTACACGTATCTCTTATGTGTGACTGCCATCATATCGCAGTCTGCATGTATCTCTTATGTGTGATTGCCATCATATCGCAGTCTACGCGTATCTCTTATGTGTGACTGCCATCATATCGCAGTCTACACGTATCTCTTATGTGTGACTGCCATCATATCGCAGTCTGCATGTATCTCTTATGTGTGATTGCCATCATATCGCAGTCTACACGTATCTCTTATGTGTGACTGCCATCATATCGCAGTCTACACGTATCTCTTATGTGTGACTGCCATCATATCGCAGTCTACACGTATCTCTTATGTGTGACTGCCATCATAGCGCAGTCTACACGTATCTCTTATGTGTGACTGCCATCATATCGCAGTCTACACGTATCTCTTATGTGTGACTGCCATCATATCGCAGTCTGCACGTATCTCTTATGTGTGACTGCCATCATATCGCAGTCTACACATATCTCTTATGCGTGACTGCCATATCGCAGTCTACACGTATCTCTTATGTGTGACTGCCATCATAGCACAGTCTACACGTATCTCTTATGTGTGATTGCCATCATATCGCAGTCTACACATACACTTCACAGGAGCCAGGCGTGCCAAGTTGAACAAAGTTTTAATGTGCATTTATTTTATCGAAGTCATTTCTCCAGCAGAACGTGACTTTTCAGTCACGTCTGTATCCTTTCCCCTCTCCTGCTCCCGGCCGCTTACTGTTAAAGACAACAGATGATTAGATTAACACGTACCACCTGTGAAATCTAATCACCTGCCAGCTGTGTCTCGCCGTCAGCACTGCCACACCCCCGTCTGATGGTGCTCTGTCCTCAGCACCATGGACAGAGGCGGTGACCTTTGCTCCTGCAGGCAGCGCTGGCCACACCTCCCCCCACAGAAAGGTTTTTAAGTGCGCCTTAAAAATACGGTACCGCAGTTGCTCTATGTAGGTCATGACTTGTTGTCTTTTTATGGAATACCATTTTTTTGACAAATTGGAGTTGGCTATGTTGTTCAGTTTATCCCGGGAGTACTTTAATGATGATGCAATACTCATGACAGTGCATGATATGCTGCAATGCACCCAAAGGCCCCATCCATCCATCCATTTTCTACCGCTTGTCCCTTTTGGGGTCGCGGGGGGTGCTGCAGCCTATCTCAGCTGCATTCGGGCGGAAGGCGGGGTACACCCCGGACAAGTCGCCACCTCATCACAGACTATTGTTATTATTTTCCTACAGGAAAAAGGCCCACACTATATTGCTGGGGAAAAAAACATAAAAATGTAAGAAAAAAAGAGCAAAAAGATGTCATGCAATGTGAAAACGATGCAATTTTGACACTAATTACTAATGATAATATTTTACAAAAAGTTTGGACACCCAAAAATTTATTTTTTGTCAGGGGAGATTTTTGTAAATATATTTTTAATTTAATTCTATTTGGATAATATCATCATATTGAATGTATTTTTATTTATTTGTATACAGATTTTTTTTTTTTCCGCCATTTTTTTTGGCACTAGCTTGGAGAATTGTGACTTTTTGGGTGAAAAATTCATGACAGGCGTCTCTTATGGAACACAGATCTTAACTGAAAATGAACCCACATTAAACTACAAATTTGATTGGCTATGTTGTTCAACTTTATTGATGACGTGCACGATGCTGCAATGCATTTGCGTAACACTTTTCTTTGAAAGACAACAATAATTAATAGTGAGTGAGGACTGACCTCGTTATGAAAGTCCTGAGAGTGGTCATTAGCAGGTGGTGTGTCATCCACCATGTCGTGGGCTTCCTGACACATGATGGGTGTCCTCTAGGTAGTGTCCTCGCAGAAAAAACATAGAGGGGTGCTAAAAAAAGAAGTGTTCAGTTTGGGGTGGGGAGAGGGGGGGAGTGTTTGGTTCTTAATGACCATCTGCTGAAAAGGGCAACGTGTTTTAATGAAGACGGATGTAGGCAGGGTCTGACCGGGGGTCTTCAGGCGGGGGTCCAAAGACACACCCATGTCCGTCTATGTGGTTGTGAACCTTCACTACCACACTGCAAAAACTGAAATCTAAGTAAGATTAAATATCTCAAATAAGGGTGATATTTGCTTATTTTCTGTCTGATAAGACAATTCTTCTCACTAAGCAGATTTCATGTTAGAGTGTTTTACTTGTTTTAAGGGTGTTGGTCCTAAATGATCTCAGTAAGATATTACAGCTGAGATTTGATGACCTATATTGAGTAAAACATGCTTGAAACTAGAATATCAACTGTTGCAAAGCTGTGTCATCAACACTCACAAGTATACAACTACTTTTTTAAAGTAATAATTTCTTACTTCAAGCATGAAAAAAAAATCATGATGTATGCATATCATTATGTCAAGATAACGGCACTAGCATTTACTTAATTCAAGAATATTTTTCAACGTATTGAGCAAAAAGGTCTCATTTTTATTTTTCTACCAAGAAAAGTGCACTTGTTATTAGTGAGAATATACTTATTTTAAGGTATTTTGGGGTTAATTGAGAATAGCTAATTTTACTTTTTTTGGAAAGTCTTGACAAGCCAAATTTTCTTGTTCTATTGGCAGATTATTTTGCTTAGTTCAAATAAAATACCCCTCATTTTTGTATTTTTTTTTTCTTGTTTTTGAACACTGACTTTTTGCAGTGCACACGAGAGAGAGACACATCAAGGATTAACATCATAATTTGTGCAAATTCCTATGAAATTGTTGTGGAAACACCATTCTTCTGGAATGGCGTTTCCACAACAATTTAGTAGGAATTTGCACAAATTATGATGTTAATCCTTGATTTTCAAAGCATTTCCTTGAGGATTTAACCGATAAAAAACGGAGAAAAAAAAGTTTTTGTGTGATTTTCTAATCCTTGTGAGAATGTTTTGGCTTTGAAGTGTTTAGGTCAAATAATGTGAGGTTTTTGTTACTGTGAATGAATGAAATAAGTTTATTTCGGTCATATAATCCAGTGTTTTTCAACCTTTTTTCGAGCCAAGGCACATTTTTTGCGTTGAAAAAATCCGGAGGCACACCACCAGCAGAAATAATTGACAGTTGACAATAAAAAGTTGTTGTCGCAATTGTTGGATATGACTTTAAAGCATAACCAAGCATGCATCACTATAGCTCTTGTCTCAAAGTAGGTGTACTGTCACCACCTGTCACATCACGCCGTGACTTATTTGGAGTTTTTTTTGCTGTTTTCCTGTGTGTAGTGTTTTACTTCTTGTCTTGCGCTCCTATTTTGGTGGATTTTTCTCTTTTTTTTTGGCATTTTCCTGTAGCAGTTTCATGTCTTCCTTTGAGCGATATTTCCCGCACCTGCTTTGTTTTAGCAATCAAGAATATTTCAGTTGTTTTTATCCTTCTTTGTGGGGACATTGTTGATTGTCATGTCATGTTCGCATGTACATTGTGGACGCCGTCTTTGCTCCACAGTAAGTTTTTGCTGTCGTCCAGCATTCTGTTTTTGTTTACTTTGTAGCCAGTTCAGTTTTAGTTTCGTTCTGCATAGCCTTCCCTAAGCCTCAATGCCTTTTCTTAGCGGCACTCACCTTTTGTTTATCATAGGCTTTAACATTAGACACAATTTTACCTGCACACTGCCTCCCGCTGTTTCCGAATATACAAAGCAATTAGCTACCGGCTGCCACCTACTGATATGGAAGAGTATTACATGGTTACTCTGCCGAGCTCTAGACAGCACAGACACTCAACAACAACACATCATTTGCAGACTATACCGTAATTTCCGGACTATAAGCCGCACCTGACTATAAGCCGCACCAGCTAAATTTAGGGGAAAATACAGATTTCTCCATATATAAGCCGCACCCGACTATAAGCCGCAGGGTTTTGATGTGTAATTACCGGGGTTCCTGCTACCACGGAGGGGATTGTCGGGACAGAGATGACTGTTTGGGAACGCAAAGCGTCCCATTTATCAACAATAAATCTTTCAATCATTCAATCAAACTTTCACATCTTTGACATGGCGAACAGCATTCATGTAGAGTACAAATAATACAACGGTGCAAAGTAATACAAAGTGCTCGCCTGTACGTTATCAAAATAACCAGCCTACCGGTATATGAAAAGTCAGTCTTTAATCATTGTGTCATCGTCTTCCTCCTGTGTACTAAAACCACCGAAATCCTCTTCGTCGGTGTCGGAGAAGAACAGGCCGTATATAAGCCGCACCCTTGTATAAGCCGCAGGGACCAGAACGAGGGGAAAAAGTAGCGGCTTATAGTCCGGAAATTACGGTAATTACTGGTTTGCAAAAAATGTTTTTAACCCAAATATGTGAAATTAGATCATCTCCCACGGCACACCAGACTGTATCTCACGGCACACTAGTGTGCCGCGGCACAGTGGTTGAAAAACACTGGTCTAGCCAATTAAACACAAGTGCTACAGTTTACCCATCATGTTTTTGCATTAAAGTCAAAGAAACTGTTCCTCACCTATCGCCCCACCACAGCATTTCACAACACCCGAGAAGAAACGCGGGATCTTGCAGCACTCGCACCCCGAGGCTTCACCGCAGTGCTAAAATTAAAAAAGCAGGCCCTTTGGCCAGGGGCTGTTGTGTCAGCAGTACTTCTACAACACATCCTGTGTAAAAACACACAGCCGGTTGGGTTCATTAAAGCAGATTCTCTGCCAAGGTTGTTGGAGAAGTCCGCTGTTGATGGATGGACGGGTGGATGGATGGAAGGGAGACGCTCAGAAGAACATCTCCCTCACACCCGTCATCATCTTAATGCTTGCCAGTGACAGAAGGGCAGCAGAGGAGATGAATGGGAGGTGCAATGCACTATTTATGGCTTCCTAAGCTACAAGAAACATGGAATTAGCTTCAAAACAACAGCAAAATGTTTATCACTGCATAATCACGTCACATATATGATTTGTTGTATTTATTTATTTTACAATTTTCTACTCTAATAAGCAAAGTGTGTCCAAGGTGCGGCTTGTTTTTTTGTTGACACATTCTAAAGACAAAATAAACGCAACAAAAAAAATTGAATATGCAATTTCTTGAGAAATGCCCAAGTCGAACTTGAATGCTAAAGTTAGCATGCTCACAGTTAGCATGTGTCAAGTACAAAGTTATATGACTAATATCAGACCTGGGCATTGTACGGCCCGCGGGCCGCATCCGGCCCTTTGCGCATCCCTGTCCGGCCCGCGTGAGGCCAACCAAAAATTTCAAAATAAATTTCAAAAAGTATCTATGTCGAGTGTGCAATACAACGGTGCTGCTTTTGTTTTGAAAAGCATTATTTGTATTACTTCCGTGTGGACGTATGCGCGTGTGCGATTGTGAGTGAATTGAACGGCGCAATAACAAATTACAAAATAAAGTTTAAAAAACATCTATGTCGTGCGCGCAATACAACTGTGCTGCTTTTATTTTGAAATGTGTTATTCATGCCATATGTCCGGGGGGAACCTGTGAGTGAAGGTGCACAGCGACAAGTGATGAGACGCTAAAAAAAGAAAAGTTGATGACGAATGGCGTGTTTTGGACTGGCAAGTATTTCTTTACATAAATTAATGGTAAAGCCGTGTGCTTAATTTGTGGTACACAGCTTGCTGTGTTTAAAGAATATCATTTTAATCGCCACTACACGAAGAAACACGAGGGAAAATACCGGAATGTGTCTGATGAAGCGCGCGCAAGGGAGGCTGATGCGTTGATGGTAAAACTGCAAACCCAACAAGGACTTTGTGCCATATTTCACACCCCCAGAGATGCAGCCGTCAGGACAAGTTTCGTCATTTCTCACAAAAGCGCCAGAAAAAGTAAGGCGTTTTCTGACGGAGAGTTTATTAAGGAGTGCTTATTGGACTCTGTTGCGCTGTATGCCCGGAGACTTAGACTGTTTTTCGCTAACTTTGGATGAGATCTGTGATGTACGTGACACCTCCAGCTGCTCTTCTTCTTACGTGGGATAACTGCAGACTTTCAAATCACGGAGTAGGTGGCAGCCATGCAGTCAATTAAAGAGACAACCACAGGTAATGACTTGTTCACAGAGGTAAATGCGTGTTTGGACATGTTAGGACTGAAATGGGACAAGCTGGCAGGTGTGACAATCCAATCCAATCCACTTTATTTATATAGCACATTTAAACAACAAAATGTTTCCAAAGTGCTGCACAACAATATTAAAAACAATATTCAAATATTATCCTTAGCTCCACCAATGACTGAATAAAAAGAAAAAACAATTACATATAAAACCAATATAAAAAACAATATAAAATAAATATGATTAAAAACTATTTTTAACAACAGATGGTTGTCCAAATCTGATGGGGAAAAATGTTGGACAATGCAGGACAAAGTGACCATCAAAAGCAATCTGCTTTTGTATAAAGTTAAGTGAGGTTAAATTAAATTATTATTATTATTATTAATTATTATTATTATTATCATCATTATTCTTTATCTTACGGTATATCAAAAATAATATTGAGCAAAATTTAATTGAAATATTGTCGTGTGGCCCTCCAGCAGTGCTCGGGTTGCTTATGCGGCCCCCGGTGAAAATTAATTGCCCACCCCTGACTAATATGGTATTCGGCTGCAAAATAGGCTAAAAAAAAAAAGTTAGCATGTTACAGTTAGTAATAATGCTTAAAGGCCTACTGAAATGATTTTTTTTATTTAAAAGGGAATAGCAGATCCATTCTATGTGTCATACTTGATCATTTCGCGATATTGCCATATTTTTGCTGAAAGGATTTAGTAGAGAAAATCGACGATAAAGTTCGCAACTTTTGCTCGCTGATAAAAAAAAAGCCTTGCCTGTACCGGAAGTAGCGTGACGTCACAGGAGCTAGTATTCCTCACAATTCCCCGTTGTTTACAATGGAGCGAGAGAGATTCAGACCGAGAAAGTGACGATTACTCCATTAATTTGAGCGAGGATGAAAGATTCGTAGATGAGGAACGTTACAGTGAAGGACTTGAGAGGCAGCGATGGACGTATCTTTTTTCGCTCTGACCGTAACTTAGGTACAAGCTGGCTCATTGGATTCCACACTCTCTCCTTTTTCTATTGTGGATCACGGATTTGTATTTTAAACCACCTCGGATACTACATCCTCTTGAAAATGAGAGTCGAGAACGCGAAATGGACATTCAGTGCCTTTTATCTCCACGACAATACATCGGCAAAATGCTTTAGCTACGAGCTAACGTGATAGCATCGTGCTTTAACTGCATATAGAAACAAAAAAAATAAACCCCTGACTGGAAGGATGGATAGAAAATCAACAATACTATTAAACCGTGGACATGTAAATACACGGTTAATGCTTTCCTGGCTGGCGAAGGTTAACAATGCTGTGCTAACGACGCCATTGAAGCTAACTTAGCAACTTAGCAACCGGACCGCACAGAGCTATGCTAAAAACATTAGCTCTCCACCTACGCCAGCCAGCCCTCATCTGCTCATCAACACCCGTGCTCACCTGCGTTCCAGCGATCGGCAGAAGGACGAAGGACTTCACCCGATGCGTTTGGCGGCCCGGAGACGTAGGAAGTCAAGGTGAGGTCGGCGGCTAGTGCGTCTGCTCTCCAACAATGTCCTCCTGGTTGTGTTGCTGCAGCCAGCCGCCAATACACCGATCCCACCTACAACTGTCTTCTTTGCAGCCTTCATTGTTCATTAAACAAAGTGCAAAAGATGTCCAGAATACTGTGGAATTATGAAATGAAAACAGAGCTTTTTGTATAGGATTCTACGGGGTACCATAACTTCCGTTACTCTGACTTCGTCACGCGCATACGTCATCATACCGCGACGTTTCAGCCGGATATTTCCCGGGAAATTTTAAATGTCACTTTATAAGTTAACCCGGCCGTATTGGCATGTGTTGCAATGTTAAGATTTCATCATTGATATATAAACTATCAGACTGCGTGGTCGGTAGTAGTGGCTTTCAGTAGGCCTTTAAGGCTGAGCCAATCAGTGGCCACGATACTGAACAGCGCGGTCTCGTTGTTTTGGTCTCGTCTAGTGGTCAACACTACAGCAGTGTTGACATTTTTAGTTCATTTAGTCATTCTTTTGGTTGAAAATGCTTAATTTAGGACAAAATTATTTACAATATGCTTAATTAACGATAACACGAAACTTAGTCTATGTTTTTTTAACTGTCACACCCCCGATACCCAATAAGGGACAAGCAGTAGAAAATGGATGGATGGATATTATTATTTTTTTTTCTAAATTTAAAAGACTTCCTTGTGGTCTACATAACATGTAATGGGGGTTTGTGTGTAATTTTCCATATTTTCAATGGAACATATAACATGTTGGTGTTGTTTACTTGACTCATATTGCAGTCTACACGTATCTCTTATGCGTGACTGCCATCATATTGCAAGTCTACACGTATCTCTTATGTGTGACTGCCATCATATTGCAGTCTACACCTATCTTTTATGTGTGACTGTCATCATATTGCAGTCTACACGTATCTCTTATGTGTGACTGCCATCATATTGCAGCCTACACGTATGTCTTATGTGTGACTGCCATCATATTGCACTCTACACGTATCTCTTATGCGTGACTGCCATCATATTGCAGTCTACACGTATCTCTTATGTGTGACTGCCATCATATCGCAGTCTACACGTATCTCTTATGTGTGACTGCCATCATATTGCAGTCTACACGTATCCCTTATGTGTGACTGCCATCATATCGCAGTCTACACGTACCTCTTATTTGTGTGACTGCCATCATATTGCAGTCGACACGTATCTCTTATGTGTGACTGCCATCATATTGCAGTCTACACGTATCTCTTAAGTGTGACTGCCATCATATTGCAGTCTGCACGTATCTCTTATGTGTGACTGACATCATATTGCAGTCTACACCTATCTCTTATGTGTGACTGCCATCATATTACAGTCTACACGTATCTCTTATGTGTGACTGCCATCATATTGCAGTCTACACCTATCTCTTATGCGTGACTGCCATCATATTGCAGTCTACACCTATCTCTTATGTGTGACTGCCATCATATTGCAGTCTACACCTATCTCTTATGTGTGACTGACATCATATTGCAGTCTACACCTATCTCTTATGTGTGACTGCCATCATATTGCAGTCTACACGTAGCTCATCATATTGCAGTCTACACGTATCTCTTATGTGTGACTGCCATCATATTGCAGTCTACACATAGCTCTTATGCGTGACTGCCATCATATTGCAGTCTACACGTATCTCTTATGTGTGACTGCCATCATATTGTAGTCTACACGTATCTCTTATGCGTGACTGCCATCATATTGCAGTCTACACGTATCTCTCATGCGTGACTGCCATCATATTGCAGTCTACACGTATCTCTTATGTGTGACTGCCATCATATTGCAGTCTACACATATCTCTTATGTGTGACTGCCATCATATTGCAGTCTACACATATCTCTTATGTGTGACTGCCATCATATTGCAGTCTACACATATCTCTTATGTGTGACTGCCATCATATTGCAGTCTACACATATCTCTTATGTGTGACTGCCATTATATTGCAGTCTACACATATCTCTTATGTGTGACTGCCATCATATTGTAGTCTACACGTATCTCTTATGTGTGACTGCCATCATATTGCAGTCTACACGTATCTCTTATGCGTGACTGCCATCATATTGCAAGTCTACACGTATCTCTTATGCGTGACTGCCATCATATTGCAAGTCTACACGTATCTCTTATGTGTGACTGCCATCATATTGCAGTCTACACGTATCTCTTATGCGTGACTGCCATCATATTGCAAGTCTACACGTATCTCTTATGTGTGACTGCCATCATATTGCAGTCTACACGTATCTCTTATGTGTGACTGCCATCATATTGCAGTCTACACGTATCTCTTATGTGTGACTGCCATCATATTGCAAGTCTACACGTATCTCTTATGTGTGACTGCCATCATATTGCAGTCTACACCTTTCTCTTATGTGTGACTGCCATCATATTGCAGTCTACAGTCTACACGTATCTCTTATGTATGACTGCCATCATATTGCAAGTCTACACGTATCTCTTATGTGTGGCTGCCATCATATTGCAGTCTACATGTATCTCTTATGTGTGCCATCATATTGAAGTCTACACGTATCTCTTATGTGTGACTGCCATCATATTGCAGTCTACACGTATCTCTTATGTGTGACTGCCATCATATTGCAGTCTACACGTATCTCTTATGTGTGACTGCCATCATATTGCAGTCTACACGTATCTCTTATGTGTGACTGTCATCATATTGCAGTCTACACGTATCTCTTATGTGTGACTGCCATCATATTTCAGTCTACACGTATCTCTTATGTGTGACTGCCATCATATTGCAAGTCTACACGTATCTCTTATGTGTGACTGCCATCATATTGCAAGTCTACACGTATCTCTTATGTGTGACTGCCATCATATTGCAGTCTACACCTATCTCTTATGTGTGACTGCCATCATATTGCAAGTCTACACGTATCTCTTATGTGTGACTGCCATCATATTGCAGTCTACACCTATCTCTTATGTGTGACTGCCATCATATTGCAGTCTACAGTCTACACGTATCTCTTCTGTGTGACTGCCATCATATTGCAGTCTACACGTATCTCTTATGTGTGGCTGCCATCATATTGCAGTCTACACGTATCTCTTATGTGTGACTGCCATCATATTGAAGTCTACACGTATCTCTTATGTGTGACTGCCATCATATTGCAAGTCTACACGTATCTCTTATGTGTGGCTGCCATCATATTGCAGTCTACACGTATCTCTTATGTGTGCCATCATATTGAAGTCTACACGTATCTCTTATGTGTGACTGCCATCATATTGCAGTCTACACGTATCTCTTATGTGTGACTGCCATCATATTGCAGTCTACACGTATCTCTTATGTGTGACTGCCATCATATTGCAGTCTACACGTATCTCTTATGTGTGACTGTCATCATATTGCAGTCTACACGTATCTCTTATGTGTGACTGCCATCATATTTCAGTCTACACGTATCTCTTATGTGTGACTGCCATCATATTGCAAGTCTACACGTATCTCTTATGTGTGACTGCCACCATATTGCAAGTCTACACGTATCTCTTATGTGTGACTGCCATCATATTGCAGTCTACACCTATCTCTTATGTGTGACTGCCATCATATTGCAAGTCTACACGTATCTCTTATGTGTGACTGCCATCATATTGCAGTCTACACCTATCTCTTATGTGTGACTGCCATCATATTGCAGTCTACACGTATCTCTTCTGTGTGACTGCCATCATATTGCAAGTCTACACGTATCTCTTATGTGTTACTGCCATCATATTGCAGTCTACACGTATCTCTTATGTGTGGCTGCCATCATATTGCAGTCTACACGTATCTCTTATGTGTGACTGCCATCATATTGAAGTCTACACGTATCTCTTATGTGTGACTGCCATCATATTGCAGTATACACGTATCTCTTATGTGTGACTGCCATCATATTGCAAGTCTACACGTATCTCTTATGTGTGACTGCCATCATATTGCAGTCTACACGTATCTCTTATGTGTGACTGCAATCATATTGCAGTCTACACGTATCTCTTATGTGTGACTGCCATCATATTGCAGTCTACACGTATCTCTTAAGTGTGACTGCCATCATATTGCAGTCTACACGTACTTCTTATGTGTGACTGCCATCATATTGCAGTCTACACATATCTCTTATGTGTGACTGCCATCATATTGCAGTCTACACATATCTCTTATGTGTGACTGCCATCATATTGCAGTCTACACATATCTCTTATGTGTGACTGCCATCATATTGCAGTCTACACGTATCTCTTATGTGTGACTGCCATCATATTGCAAGTCTACACGTATCTCTTATGTGTGACTGCCATCATATTGCAGTCTACACGTATCTCTTATGTGTGACTGCCATCATATTGCAGTCTACACCTATCTCTTATGTGTGACTGCCATCATATTGCAGTCTACACCTATCTCTTATGTGTGACTGCCATCATATTGCAGTATACACGTATCTCTTATGTGTGACTGCCATCATATTGCAAGTCTACACGTATCTCTTATGTGTGACTGCCATCATATTGCAGTCTACACATATCTCTTATGTGTGACTGCCATCATATTGCAGTCTACACATATCTCTTATGTGTGACTGCCATCATATTGCAGTCTACACGTATCTCTTATGTGTGACTGCCATCATATTGCAGTCTACACCTATCTCTTATGTGTGACTGCCATCATATTGCAAGTCTACACATATCTCTTATGCGTGACTGCCATCATATTGCAGTCTACACATATCTCTTATGCGTGACTGCCATCATATTGCAGCCTACACGTATCTCTTATGCGTGACTGCCATCATATTGCAGTCTACACGTATCTCTTATGCGTGACTGCCATCATATTGCAGTCTACACGTATCTCTTATGCGTGACTGCCATCATATTGCAGTCTACACGTATCTCTTATGCGTGACTGCCATCATATTGCAGTCTACACCTATCTCTTATGTGTGACTGCCATCATATTGCAGTCTACACGTATCTCTTATGCGTGACTGCCATCATATTGCAGTCTACACCTATCTCTTATGTGTGACTGCCATCATATTGCAGTCTACACGTATCTCTTATGTGTGACTGACATCATATTGCAGTCTACACGTATCTCTTATGCGTGACTGCCATCATATTGCAGTCTACACGTATCTCTTATGCGTGACTGCCATCATATTGCAGTCTACACGTATCTCTTATGTGTGACTGACATCATATTGCAGTCTACATGTATCTCTTATGTGTGACTGCCATCATATTGCAGTCTACACGTAGCTCGTATGTGTGACTGCCATCATATTGCAGTCTACACGTATCTCTTATGTGTGACTGCCATCATATTGCAGTCTACACGTATCTCTTATGTGTGACTGCCATCATATTGCAGTCTACACGTATCTCTTATGTTTGACTGCCATCACATTGCAGTCTACACGTAGCTCTTATGTGTGACTGCCATCATATTGCAGTCTACACCTATCTCTTATGTGTGACTGCCATCATATTGCAAGTCTACACGTATCTCTTATGTGTGACTGCCATCATATTGCAGTCGACACGTATCTCTTATGTGTGACTGCCATCATATTGCAATCTACACGTATCTCTTATGCATGACTGCCATCATATTGCAGTCTACATGTATCTCTTATGCGTGACTGCCATCATATTGCAGTCTACACGTATCTCTTATGTGTGACTGCCATCATATTGCAGTCTACATGTATCTCTTATGTGTGACTGCCATCATATTGCAGTCTACACGTATCTCTTATGCGTGACTGCCATCATATTGCAGTCTACACGTATCCCTTATGTGTGACTGCCATCATATTGCAGTCTACACGTATCTCTTATGTGTGACTGCCATCATATTGCAGTCTACACGTATCTCTTATGTGTGACTGCCATCATATTGCAGTCTACACGTATCTCGTATGTGTGACTGCCATCATATTGCAATCTACACGTATCTCTTATGCGTGACTGCCATCATATTGCAGTCTACACGTAGCTCTTATGTGTGACTGCCATCATATTGCAATCTACACGTATCTCTTATGCGTGACTGCCATCATATCGCAGTCTACACATATCTCTTATGTGTGACTCCCATCATATTGCAATCTACACGTATCTCTTATGCGTGACTGCCATCATATTGCAGTCTACACGTAGCTCTTATGTGTGACTACCATCATATTGCAGTCTACACGTATCTCTTATGTGTGACTGCCATCATATTGCAGTCTACACGTAGCTCATCATATTGCAGTTTACACGTATCTCTTATGTGTCACTGCCATCATATTGCAGTCTACACGTAGCTCTTATGTGTGACTGCCATCATATTGCAGTCTACACGTATCTCTTATGCGTGACTGCCATCATATTGCAAGTCTACACGTAGCTCTTATGCGTGACTGCCATCATATTGCAGTCTACACATATCTCTTATGTGTGACTGCCATCATATTGCAGTCTACATGTATCTCTTATGTGTGACTGCCATCATATTGCAGTCTACACGTATCTCTTATGTGTGACTGCCATCATATTGCAGTCTACACCTATCTCTTATGTGTGACTGCCATCATATTGCAGTCTAGACATATCTCTTATGCGTGACTGCCATCATATTGCAGTCTACACGTATCTCTTATGCGTGACTGCCATCATATTGCAAGTCTACACGTATCTCTTATGTGTGACTGCCATCATATTGCAGTCTACATGTATCTCTTATGTGTGACTGCCATCATATTGCAGTCTACATGTATCTCTTATGTGTGACTGCCATCACATTGCAGTCTACATGTATCTGTTTAATGTGTGACTGCCATCATATTGCAGTCTACATGTATCTCTTATGTGTGACTGCCATCATATTGCAGTATACACGTATCTCTTATGTGTGACTGCCATCATATTGCAAGTCTGCACGTATCTCTTATGTGTTACTGCCATCATATTGCAGTCTACACGTATCTCTTATGTGTGACTGCCATCATATTGCAAGTCTACACGTATCTCTTATGTGTGACTGCCATCATATTGCAGTCTACACGTATCTGTTATGTGTGACTGCCATCATATTGCAGTCTACACGTATCCCTTAAGTGTGACTGCCATTATATTGCAAGTCTACACGTATCTCTTATGTGTGACTGCCATCATGTTGCAGTCTACACGTATCTCTTATGTGTGACTGCCATCATATTGCAGTCTACACGTACCTCTTATGTGTGACTGCCATCATATTGCAGTCGACACGTATCCCTTATGTGTGACTGCCATCATATTGCAGTCTACACGTATCTCTTATGTGTGACTGCCATCATATTGCAGCCTACACGTATCTCTTATGTGTGACTGCCATCATATTGCAGTCTACACGTATCTCTTATGTGTGACTGCCATCATATCGCAGTCTACACGTATCTCGTATGTGTGACTGCCATCATATTGCAAGTCTACACGTATCTCCTATGTGTGACTGCCATCATATTGCAGTCTACACGTATCTCTTATGTGTGACTGCCATCATATTGCAGTCTACACGTAGCTCATCATATTGCAGTCTACACGTATCTCTTATGTGTGACTGCCATCAAATTGCAGTCTACACGTATCTCTTATGTGTGACTGCCATCATATTGCAGTCTACACGTGTCTCTTATGTGTGACTGCCATCATATTGCAGTCTACACGTAGCTCTTACGCGTGACTGCCATCATATTGCAGTCCACGCGTATCTCTTATGTGTGACTGCCATCATATTGCAGTCTACACGTATCTCTTATGTGTGACTGCCATCATATTGCAGTCTACACGTATCTCTTATGTGTGACTGCCATCATATTGCAGTCTACACGTATCTGTTATGTGTGACTGCCATCATATTGCAGTCTACACGTAGCTCTTATGTGTGACTACCATCATATTGCAGTCTACACGTATCTCTTATGTGTGACTGCCATCATATTGCAGTCTACACGTAGCTCATCATATTGCAGTTTACACGTATCTCTTATGTGTCACTGCCATCATATTGCAGTCTACACGTAGCTCTTATGTGTGACTGCCATCATATTGCAGTCTACACGTATCTCTTATGCGTGACTGCCATCATATTGCAAGTCTACACGTAGCTCTTATGCGTGACTGCCATCATATTGCAGTCTACACATATCTCTTATGTGTGACTGCCATCATATTGCAGTCTACATGTATCTCTTATGTGTGACTGCCATCATATTGCAGTCTACACGTATCTCTTATGTGTGACTGCCATCATATTGCAGTCTACACGTATCTCTTATGCGTGACTGCCATCATATTGCAGTCTACACGTATCTCTTATGCGTGACTGCCATCATATTGCAAGTCTACACGTATCTCTTATGTGTGACTGCCATCATATTGCAGTCTACATGTATCTCTTATGTGTGACTGCCATCATATTGCAGTCTACATGTATCTCTTATGTGTGACTGCCATCACATTGCAGTCTACATGTATCTGTTTAATGTGTGACTGCCATCATATTGCAGTCTACATGTATCTCTTATGTGTGACTGCCATCATATTGCAGTATACACGTATCTCTTATGTGTGACTGCCATCATATTGCAAGTCTGCACGTATCTCTTATGTGTTACTGCCATCATATTGCAGTCTACACGTATCTCTTATGTGTGACTGCCATCATATTGCAAGTCTACACGTATCTCTTATGTGTGACTGCCATCATATTGCAGTCTACACGTATCTGTTATGTGTGACTGCCATCATATTGCAGTCTACACGTATCCCTTAAGTGTGACTGCCATTATATTGCAAGTCTACACGTATCTCTTATGTGTGACTGCCATCATGTTGCAGTCTACACGTATCTCTTATGTGTGACTGCCATCATATTGCAGTCTACACGTACCTCTTATGTGTGACTGCCATCATATTGCCGTCTACACGTAGCTCTTATGCGTGACTGCCATCATATTGCAGTCCACACGTATCTCTTATGTGTGACTGCCATCATATTGCAGTCTACACGTATCTCTTATGTGTGACTGCCATCATATTGCAATCTACACGTATCTCTTATGTGTGACTGCCATCATATTGCAGTCTACATGTATCTCTTATGTGTGACTGCCATCATTTTGCAGTCTACACGTATCTCTTATGTGTGACTGCCATCATATTGCAAGTCTACATGTAGCTCTTATGTGTGACTGCCATCATATTGCAGTCTACACGTATCTGTTATGTGTGACTGCCATCATATTGCAGTCTACACGTATCTGTTATGTGTGACTGCCATCATGTTGCAGTCTACACGTATCTCTTATGTGTGACTGCCATCATATTGCAGTCTACACGTATCTCTCAAGTGTGACTGCCATTATGATGCAAGTCTACACGTATCTCTTATGTGTGACAGCCATCTACTGGTCACACATATGTGCGCCTTATAGTCCAAAAAATACGGTATATGTTTTTTCAACTGTATGGTATTGGTTTTCATATGTTTAATGTAGAAAATGTGTGAGGGTGGCCCCCGGCAGCCTCGCTGATACGAGCTATTGTATCAGTGGAATCTTTACGGGGTTAAGAGGGATGCCGCCGATAAATTGACATCTCCCACACTTAGTAGCCCTCTCTTTAAAAGGATTGACTCAGCTTCCACTAACCTTGGAAGCGTTATTAGCAAATCAAAAGCAGATTAATTAATCACACGGACCCGCATTACCTTAAGTGACTGCTGCAATATAACTTCCAGAGGGATGGCCTCCCGCTTCCTGACACTGAGGGAGGGAACGGACGCGGCGCCGCCTCCGGGAGTGCCGATACTGTCACCTCAACGGATCCTGTGAGTGGTGGAGAGTCTATTAGTGCATTCATTCTCCTGCCAGGCTCTTTAACAAACGCGGCGTGCTTATAAATCATCTGCAGATCCCAGACTACATCTTGGCCTTTTTTTTTTTATCCTTTCAAAATACTGCACTGGAGAAAAAAAAAAAAAAAAAAAAGTCAAGAAACGGAGTGCATAGCTGCAGGCGTTTGAATGTTGACTAGAAGGAGGGAACATGTGTGCAGCTTCCAAACTATTCCCTCCTGTTACACTCGGATTTACTCGCTTTCAGTGCTTTCCAACTATTCCACAGAAGATAAGTCTTCACTGTAAAAACCCACAGTGGGCACACTATTAGGGACACCAGCTCACTCATCCACTATGCTTCAGCACTGACTAAATAGCTAGTAAACATCTTGCTTGATTATGCAGGTGTACGTTCTTCAGTAGGTCATTTCTTGGTGTTTTGATGTACTAATACTGCCCCCTGCCGGTTAAGTCAGTGTACGTCATGCTGGGTCGAGTACAGTGTGACACACGATGTACTAATGCTGCCCTCTGCTGGCCGTAAGGGAATATTTCTCATCTTTACAAATTCTCTTTATGCTGCCCTTTTGGTTTTTTGCTGTAATATTCCATCCATCCATCCTTTTTTTTACCGCTTGTCCCTTTTGGGGTCGCGGGGGGTGCTGGCGCCTATCTCAGCTGCATTCGGGCGGAAGGCGGGGTACACCCTGGACAAGTCGCCACCTCATCACAGGGCCAACACAGAAAGACAGACAACATTCACACACTAGGGACCATTTCGTGTTGTCAATCAACCTATACCCAGGTGCATGTCTTTGGAGGTGGGAGGGGCCTATCCCCAGGTGCATGTCTTTGGAGGTGGGCGGGGCCTATCCCCAGGTGCATGTCTTTGGAGGTGGGCGGGGCCTATCGCCAGGCGCATGTCTTTGGAGGTGGGAGGGGCCTATCCCCAGGTGCATGTAATATTGTACATGGTAATTGGGATTTGTAATATACATTTTACATATATTATATACTGTATATCAGGGGTGTCCAAAGTGCGGCCCGCAAGAAAATTTTTAACGGCCCCACGGCACGTTCTAAAAATATGATTTAAAAAAATGTAAAACATAAAAAGGTGAAATGTAACAAGAAAATGAAATGTAACAAGAAAATGTTGCAATGTTTACTCTAATAACACAAAGCTGCCATGTAGGCTGTTTCTTTCTTTAAAACATAATAATGAATAAACGTCGTTATGAATTATTGACTTATTTAAGGCTCCAATTACGTCACATTAAATATTCCACTTTGAGATATTTTTTGGGGAAAATGTTGCATATTTTGTGTTTGCCATATAAACAACTGAGCTGTTTGTTTGTTTTTTTTAAAGAAGGGCATAAAACAAACAAACAAAAAAACACGAACAACAATAAAACTTATAATTGACGGATAGATCTGGGGCCGTACTTATCAAGCTTCTTAGAATTACTCCTAAGAAGTCTGCTAAGAGTTGACTTAAGAGTAAATAAATTCTTCGCTGAAAGCTGCACTTAAAAGTTAGTTATCAAGCGTCTTACTCACACTTTCAGCGAAGTGTAGGACTGAATCTTAAGTGTCACACTCAGAGCTGAATTACGACATTACTATGTGCCGTAAACGGAATTTTAGGTGACGTCATTTCTGTGTCCATAGAAATGACCAATCACGGAAGGGAATCCGTTGTCTAAGAATAAAGAAATATCTTGGAAATATTTAAGTGGACAATGGGAGTGTATATTTTGACAATAAACTACAAAAATAATACAAAACAAACTAGTCCCCGCCGGCACTCACGCTACCGCTCCCTCTCTTCTCTCGCCCACACACTCACTGACGTCACTCACCTCACACATACGCTACTGTCATAACATTTTCTTTCCAATTCATTAATTAGGCAACTAATTTGAAACTGGTGTGGGTGGCTCTATATATACTAGCCCACTGCAGACACATGCAGAAATCCACAAGGAATCGAAAAGTATTAAATCTGTGACAAAAATAATATCCGCTCTGTCTAAACCAGGGGTCACCAACGCGGTGCCCGCGGGCACCAGGTCGCCCGTAAGGACCAGATGAGTCGCCCGCGGGCCTGTTTAAAAAAAAAAAAAAAAAAAAAAAAATATTTATTTTTTATTTTTTATTTTTTTTTAAATTAATTCTACATAGAAAAAACACAAGATACACTTTCAATCAGTGCATCAACCCAAACAACCTCCCCCATGCACACTCATCCACACCCACTCACACAAAAGGGGTTATTTATTTCTGCTACCAATATTCTGGTTCCCACAACATAGACAACACATCTGCAAGGGACACAGTCCCTGAAGCACACATGATTGTATAGGCTGCTGGTCCACTAACATTTTCATTAATTACTATTTTTTATGTAATTATTTTTATATTGTTTTACTTTCTTTTTTATCCAAGAAAATGTTTTTTATTTATTTATCTTATTTTATTTTATTTTTTAAAAAAAGGGCCTTATCTTCAACAGACCAGGTTGTCAATGAAATTAGATTTGTTTAAAGGGTTTTTTAAACCAGGCCCAGTCCAGATAATGTCCAAGTCGGACTCAGCAACACACACCTTCATTCATGTACACAGAAAAAAATTAGGGAACACAACAGATTGCATATAATTTATAAACAAAATTACATTTTCAAAATAAGCATTTATGTACAGTCCAGATTATGTCCAGGTCACTCAAATTAGGGAACACAACAACAGATATCATATAATCTATAAACATAATTATACTTTCAAAATAAGCCTTTGAGGACTTCTCATCTTTTTTTTAATGTTTTTTGGCATCATTATCGTTTTCAACCATGTAACTTTCTAAAATTAGAAAATACTGAATAAATGTTTTAAAGAAAGTAATACTAAGTGAATATCTGTTTTTGGCCTTAAAAATAAACATTTTACCGAGTACTATAATTAAATTGACTAAATCATGATTGTCAATGAACTCTCCTAAAATAACAGAAACCACATTAAGCTTCATAAACAAACCAATCCTTAAACACATTTTTTCAACTTCCACCCAAAACAAAGACACAATATGACAATACCAAAACAAATGCAGGGTGGATTCAGGCTCCTGACAACAAAATCGGCAATCATCTGACTCTGTCATATTCCATAATTTTAACATTTTCCCTGTGGGTAAGAAGTTATAAATAATTTTAATTTGAAAATAACGATTTTGCACATCGATAGTGGTTTTATAGATTAGTTTGAATATGGCATCCCATGGCAACGGGCAGTCAAAAAAGTCCTCCCATTTTCCATTTGTGTTGTATGAGGCAGCCTTCAAAGATTTCTTTATTAAATAAAAACTATATATTTTTCTATTTATTTTAGTTCCTTTTTGCCAACTAGAATTTCTTATTAGAGGTTTACAAACTAATAATTTAGTAGTTCCATAATTAATTATTTGTTTCCATCTTTTCCCAATTACTCCAGTTAGTTGATCAAATGAAAAGCTTGAGCAAGCATCAACATACATAGCTCTAAATTCATCATACTTCATAATTTTACCATTCTCATTGATAATATCATTGACAAAAATGATTCCTCTTTCAAACATATTTTTCCAAAAGAAAGGCTTTCCATCTATTACAATATTAGAGTTCATCCATATTAACTGCTGCAAAATATCCTCTCTTTTTTCTGGCACATCAAATTGAAAACACCACTATGAGTGGATTGTTTCCTTTATGAACCCCGCCATGTTTCCCAGCAGACTCTCTGGGAGGGGATCACTTGTAAAAAAGGATACAATTTCTTTTGATACAGTACATGTTTTTTGTCCAACAGGACATTTGTGTACCACTCAATGTTTAAATACATCTTTGGAACAATTGATGCTTTTAAAGACAGACACATAGCTTCAAGGTTGAGAAGTTTCAGGCCCCCATATTCATACTCTTTGTACAAAACCTTTCTTTTAATCTTTTCTGGTTTGCCGTTCCAGACAAAATCGAAGACCCTCTGCTCATAAATCTTAAAAAAGTTTTGTGATGGAGCTGGTAATGACAAAAACTAATAAATAAATTGAGGAATAATTAACGAGTTGGCAATAGACATTTTACCATACAAGGTTAGGGATTTCCCTTTCCATAATTGCATACTTTTGTCCAGCTTTCTTAGTCGATTATCATAATTTACTGAGCCTAGATCTTCCAGATTTTCTGGGACAACAACACCAAGTATGTTAACTGGTCCATCTGTCCACAAAACAGGCACTTTGCATTCCATTCGAAAGGACGTTCCCTTTAGATTTCCGATCCTTAACATTTTACATTTATCATAATTAAGCTTAAGGCCAGATTGCTGTGAAAATATGTCCAAAAGATTAAGAAGGTTCCGCAAACAATGAGGAAAAATCTTATCTTTGTGAATCAGCCTTTTCTGACATGAACTTCATCAAGAACAAACACAGAACACGCCTCACTGATGCACATCTGCAAGACTCACTCAGAGTTGCAGTGTCAAGTTACACACCAGAGTACAACACACTAGTTAACAGCATGCAATGCCAGGCTTCCCACTAACTGACAAAGAAACAGATAACAGATTTGGTGTCCAGTTCAAAGTGTGACATGATTTAAAAATTTGAGAGTTGACTTTTGTATTTTACATGAGTTATTATTTGTACAAACATGGTGCAAAGTAATTCATGATTTGTTAAAAAACGTTAGTGGCTAGCTAGTTAAAATGGGATATTGTGATTTCACAAGACTGTGATCATTTGAAAATGTTCAATTTGAAAAATGTGCACTTAGAGAAAATATAAAAATAAAGTGTTGCATATTGATATTTATCTGTTTCTATATATATTTATTGTGAGAAATCATTAAGATGATCAGTGTTTCCACAAAGATAAATATCATTAATTATTAATAATAACAGAGTTAAAGGTAAATTGAGCAAATTGGCTACTTCTGGCAATTTATTTAAGTGTGTATCTAACTGGTAGCCCTTCGCATTAATCAGTACCCAAGAAGTAGCCCTTGGTTTCAAAAAGGTTGGTGACCCCTGCTCTAAACGATACCGTTTGATCAGCTGCTCGTCATCAAAAAAAAAAAAACATTGTTCCGTTCCCTGAACGTTCGCGCACGTCTCTCTCGCCTCAGTGCCATCCCCTGCTGGCAACTCCTAACCACTTAAGACACTTCTGAAGGTCTCTTAAATATCGTGGAGAGTAGGAGTGATTCTTAGACTTAAGAACGTTGATAAAAAGCTTTTATTCTTAAGTTTGAGAGTAGGACTAAATTTCGCAAATTCTCAGGACTTAAGTGAAAAATGGCACTCTAAGAAGCTTGATAAGTACGGCCCCTGAAGCTGACCTTGAGATTATTGTGTTAAAAGTAAACAGTATAAAACATTTATAATATATTTCTTAACACTCTGATGTTAAATAATTTTAGTGAGATTTTTTTTGTGTGTCATTGCTCAAAAAATAATAATGAATTAAAATCAATGTTGTTATGAGTTATTGACCTTTTTAAGGCTCCAATTATTATATAATCTCAAATATTCCACTTGAAAATTTCACTGGGGGAAAATATTGCATATTTGGTGTTCTTTCCATAAAAAAAACCAGGGTTTTCTTTGACAAAAAGGGCACACAACTTAAATGTTAAAAAACGTTATATTGACAGATAGACGTAATGTTGATCTAGAGATTTAAACGTTGAATAATAATAATAATAATAATAATACTAAATAATGACACATTTTTTATATATTTTTTTGACCAAAACCATTTGGGTTCATCGGGATCAAGCCTGAGTGGAGGCCTAAATGTATATGTTTTATACATTTATTGTATTGTTTTTTAAAATAAAAAATATGAAAATGGCCCCCGCTTGCTTTGATTTTTCAGTGTGCGGCCCTCAGTGGAAAAAGTTTGGACACCCCTTGCTGTATATATAATATGTAAATATGACAAATATGTTATATTTATATTGCTACTATGGTACATTTTTACTCT
Organism: Entelurus aequoreus; assembly: GCF_033978785.1. Classification (NCBI taxonomy): domain Eukaryota; kingdom Metazoa; phylum Chordata; class Actinopteri; order Syngnathiformes; family Syngnathidae; genus Entelurus; species Entelurus aequoreus. Next base: position 2,160,655 of record NC_084751.1, read on the forward strand.
ACACTGCAAAAACTGAAATCTAAGTAGGATTAAATATCTCAAATAAGGGTGATATTTGCTTATTTTCTGTCTGATTAGATAATTATTCTCACTAAGCAGATTTTATGTTAGAGTGTTTTACTTGTTTTAAGTGTTTTAGTCCTAAATGATCTCAGTAAGATATTACAGCTTGTTGCTGAGATTTGATGACCTATATTGAGTAAAACATGCTTGAAAGTAGAATATCAAGTGTTGCAAAGCTGTGTCATCAACACTCACAAGTATAAAACTACTTTTTTAAAGTAATCATTTCTTATTTCAAGCATGAAAAAAAAAAATCATGACTTTGACACAATTGTGTCTCATAATTAAAACAGATGACAGCCAAATGGACTTTGCTGTTTTATTTTCAATGAAACAATAGAACATACGTACGCGTATAGTAGTACAGTTGGTATTAGTGGGAATATACTTATTTTAAGGTATTTTTGGGTTCATTGAGGTTAGATAATTTTACTTGTTTTGGAAAGTCTTGACAAGCCACAATTTCTTGTTCTATTGGCAGATAATTTTGCTTAGTTCAAATAAAATACCCCTAATTTTTGTATTTTTGTTTCTTGTTTTTGAACACTGACTTTTTGCAGTGCATATACTGCAATATTGTACATGGCAATTGGGATTTGTAATATATATTTTACATATATTATATACTGTATATATAATATGTAAATATTACATATATGTTATATTTATATTGCTACTATGGTACATTTTTACTCTACTTTATACCTTTTTGTTTTCGCTCTCTTTTTGTGCCCTTGTGTGCATTATCCTTTCCATCCTTTGTAACTGAGCTACTCTGTGGAACAATTTCCCTTGTGGATCGTTAAAGTTTAATGAGTAGATATGAATACAGATATACTGTATATTAGCCTCATAGGGAACTCTTTTTGACTATTATATTTTCTACACTGCAAAAAGTCAGTGTTCAAAAACAAGAAAAAAACAAAACAAAACATTTGGGGTATTTTATTTGAACTAAGCAAAATTATCTGCCAATAGAACAAGAAAATTGGGTTTGTCAAGACTTTCCAAAACAAGTCAAATTAGTTAACCTCAATGAACCCAAAAATACCTTAAAATAAGTAAATTCTCACTAATAACAAGTGCACTTTTCTTGGTAGAAAAAAAAGAGACCTTTTTGCTCAATATGTTGAAAAATTTTCTTAAATTAAGCAAATGCTAGTGTCATTATCTTGACATAATGATATGCGCTCAGCATCATGTTTTTTTTTCTTTCCATGCTTGATGTAAGAAATTATTACTTTAAAAAAAGTAGTTTTATACTTGTGAGTGTTGATCACACAGCTTTGCAACACTTGATATTCTAGTTTCAAGCATGTTTTACTCAATATAGGTAATCAAATCTCAGCAACAAGCTGTAATATCTTACTGAGATCATTTAGGACCAAAACCCTTAAAACAAGTAAAACACTCTAACATAAAATCTGCTTAGTGAGAAGAATTATCTTATCAGACAGAAAATAAGAAAATATCACCCTTATTTGAGATATTTAATCTTACTTAGATTTCAGTTTTTGCAGTGTATTACCAGATTGATGAATACCTTATTTTTAAATGGTAGGTCAAGGTGACAAGCAGATTTTAATTTATTTTGATAACATCAAAAAAAATATGTTGCATGATCAGGTAATACATATTAAAGTGTAGAATATTTTCCATTATGTGGAGTACATTTTTCTGCCAAAATGAAAAGAACACATCGATTCAGCCAGAGAGTGCTTTTTTATTTCCAGGCCACATACAGTACAGGACGAAAGTTTGGACACAACTTCTCATTTCAATGCATTTTCTTTATTTTTCATGACTATTTAAAAATTGTAGATCAAAACTATGACACCTGTGAAGTGAAAACCATTTCCGGTGACTATCTCTTGAAGCTCATCAAGAGAATGCCAAGAGTGTGCAAAGCAGTAATCAGAGCAAAGGGTGGCTATTTTGAGCCCCCCTGCAACCTTGAGAGGGACAAATGGTAGAAAATGGATGGAAGGATTTATAATAACTAATTAATATTATTAATAATAATAATAATAATAATGATGATGCTGTTGGTAAAAATAATAATATAAATAACTGAGGTAGGCTCCAGCACACCCCGCAATCCCAAAAAGGGACAAGCGGTAGAAAATGGAAGGATGGATGGTAATAATAATAATATTGATGATGTTGGTAATAATAATAATAACAATAATAATAATAATAATAATAATAATCATGATGATGATGATGATGTTGGTAAAAATAATAAAATAAATAATAATAATAATAAAGGTAATAATGATAAGTATGCTAACTTAGTAATAATGATAATAACAATGTTGATCTCGAAAAATATTATGTTAATCAGAATAATTATAATATTGATAACTATAACGATATTGATCATAACAATGGTAATGATCATTGTCATTATGAAAATATTTTAATGATGGTATTACTACTATACTACTACTACTACTACTTCAAGAGGTAGTCACCTGAAATGTTTTTTTTACTTCACTGGTGTGCTTGAAGCTCATGGAGAGAATGCCAAGAGTGTGCAAAGCAGTAATCAGAGCAAAGGGTGGCTATTTTGAAGAAACTAGAATATAAAACATGTTTTCAGTTATTTTACCTTTTATTTTTGTTAAGTACATAACTCCACATGTGTTCATTCATAGTTTTGATGCCTTCAGTGACAATCTACAATGTAAATAGTCATGAAAATAAAGAAAACGCGTTGAATGAGGAGAAGGTGTGTCCAAACCTGTAAGTGATGTGCACGGCAGACCACATAAAATAACGTGGCGGGCCAAATACACGATGTGGCCCCTCGGGTCTTGAGTTCGACACCTGTTTCTTAAAAAGTGTCGCGCTGGTTGCGGGTCTACGGAATTTAGTGAAAGTTTTTTAAATGTTGTTATTTTTGGGGAGGGGAGCAAAATATCACTACTGCTAAATATTAGACCAAACAATGCTTTTCTGTTTTGCTCAGTGCATTTTATTGAATTTAATGAACAACTGCACATACCTAAGGTGAGTGGGGATGTCCGATAATATCGGGCTGCCGATATTATCGGCCGATAAATGCTTTAAAATGTAATATCGGAAATGATCGGTATCTGTTTCAAAATGATCGGTATCAGTTTCAAAAAGTAAAATGTATGACTTTTTAAAACGCCGCTGTGTACACGGACGTAGGGAGAAGTACGGAGCGCCAATAAACCTTAAAGGCACTGCCTTTGCGTGCCTCCCCTTTCACATAATATCTACGGCTTTTCACACACACAAGTGAATGCAACGCATACTTGGTCAACAGCCATACAGGTCACACTGAGGGTAGCCGTATAAACAACTTTAACACTGTTACAAATATGCGCCACACTGTGAACCCACACCAAACAAGAATGACAAACACATTTCGGGAGAACATCCGCACCGTGACACAACATAAACACAACAGGACAAATACCCAGAACCCCTTGCAGCACTAACTCTTTCGGGACGCCTCATGCTCTCTCATGGAGAGCATGTCCCAAATTCCAAGCTGCTGTTTTGAGGCATGTTAAAAAAAATAATGCACTTTGTGACTTCAATAATAAATATGGCAGTGCCATGTTGGCATTTTTTTCCCCATAACTTGAGTTGATTTATTTTGGAAAACCTTGTTACATTGTTTAATGCATCCAGCGGGGCATCACAACAAAATTAGGCATAATAATGTGTTAATTCCACGACTGTATATATCGTTATCAGTTGATATCGGAATCGGTATTTAAGAGTTGGACAATATCGGGATATCGGCAAAAGGCCATTATCGGACATCTCTAAATTTGAGCCAATACAAAAATCCCCTGATCTAAAAGGGACCCGATACAAAAGTTGCATCAAAATGTCTGCCTTTGGAACATTTAATCATGCTCAGTTTTGATTCACATTATCTATTAATACATTTTATTTTTGTGGATATTTTGGTCCAATTACTGAGCAAATTGAGTAATCAAAGTATTAGAAACACCTGCTCTTAACCACAATAATAAACACATACAACTTAAAAAAAACATTGATATAGCTGTCACGTAATTAGTATTCCATACGTGCGTCTGTCAAACTTGACGCTCCTAGTTATTATATTTCCACACCGTGGAGTAGTTTCAGCCTTTTCTCCTCCCTCCGAGAAACATACTTGGTTTCCATGGGGACCAAGAGTGCACTCTGCAGTGCAAACACTCAGCAAGGCCCAGGAAAAAGGAATGACTTTAAACGGAGGTTCGAGCAAAAGAGGGAGGAGAGGTTTGAAACCAGCGCAAACAAACTGTGACGGGTGGATATGGTATGGCCAATTAAAAAGTGGCATGAAGGAGGGTGAAAATACAAGTTATAGTTAAAGTACCAATGATTGTTGCACACACACACTAGGTGTGGTGAAATTTGTCCTCTGCATTTGACCCATCCCCTTGTTTACCCCCTGGGAGGTGAGGGGAGCAGTGAGCAGCAGCGGTGGCCACGCCCGGGAATAATTTTTGGTGATTTACCCCCCAATTCCAACCAAGCAGGGAGGTAATGGGTCCCATTTTTATAGTCTTTGGTATGACTCGGCCGGGGTTTGAACTCACGACCTACTGATCTCAGGGCGGACACTTTAACCACTAGGCCACTGAACTGGATAAAATGACATAAATCGATGTAGAAACACTCTAATTGTACAAATTCAAGAAAAGATTTTCACTTTATTGACATGATATTTGGGATGGCCAATCGATAAAAATATAAAATATGAATACATGTGTTTTGTAATAATGTGTTACTTTTGACCATGGGGTTTGTTTATTTGTGTAAGCTAACTTTTGTACTGCTTAGCAGTTTCCAAAAACTATTTTGAAATGTGGACTCGTCACACCACAGAACACTTTACCACTTCGCATCAGTCCATCTTAGATGAGCTCGGGCCCAACGAAGCCGGCGGCGTTTCTGGGTGTTGTTGATAAATGGCATTGGCTTTGCATAGTAGAGTTTTAAACTTGCACTTACAGATGTAGCGACCAACTGTAGTTACTGGCAGAAAAGAAGAACAAAATTTGGCCAACGGTATAGATGTGTGTGTCCAAGTTAAAGGAAACGGCAGGCTGTCTTCTTCTAAATAGATTTATTACAATCTTTGGCCAGCTAGGTAATGTTTGCTGTGGTCTGGAACAACATGGCACACAAACAACTGTCTGAAATGCAGTCAATATTACATACAGATAATGTGTCATTAGACGTGCAAAACTAAATTATATACAAAGAGGATACAAGTAAAGGATATTAAATGAGCTCAAATATACCTACAAATGAGGCATAATGATGCAATATGTACATACAGCTAGCCTAAATAGCATGTTAGCATTGATTAGCTTGCAGTCATGCACTGACCAATTATGCCTGATTAGCACTCCAACAAGTCAATAACATCAATAAAGCTCACCTTTGTGCATTCATGCACAGCATAAAACTTTTGGTGGACAAAAGTTCACCACACCATAATACACTCATACCATCACAGATGCTAAATTTTCAACTTTGCGCCTATAACAATCCGGATCAATCAATCAATCAATCAATGTTTATTTATATAGCCCTAAATCACAAGTGTCTCAAAGGGCTGTGGTTCGTTTCCTCTTTTTCCGGAGGACACAACGTCCACAGATTCCAAAAACAATTTGAAATGTGGACTTGTCAGACCACAGAACACTTTTCCACTTTGCATCAGTCCATCTTAAAATTAACTCGAGCCCAGCAAAGCCAGGGACGTTTCTGGGTGTTGTTGATAAATGGCTTTGACTTTGCATAGTAGAGTTTTAACTCGCACATACAGATGTAGCGACCAACTGTAGTTACTGACAGTGGTTTTCTGACATGTTCCTGAGCCCATGTGGTGATATCCTTTACACACTGATGTCGGTTTTTGATGCAGTACCGCCTGAGGGATCGAAGGTCCGTAATATCATCGCTTACGTGCAGTGATTTCTCCAGATTCTCTGAACCTTTTGATGATATTACGGACCGTAGATGGTGAAATCCCTAAATTCCTTGCAATAGCTGGTTGAGAAAGGTTGTTCTTAAATTGTTGGACAATTTGCTCACCCGTTTGTTGACAAAGTGGTGACCCTCGCCCCATGTTTGTGAACGGCTGAGCATTTCATGGAAGCTGCTTTTATACCCAATCATGGCACCCACCTGTTCCCAATTAGCCTGTTCACCTGTGGGATGATCCAAATGAGTGGTTGTTGAGCATTCCTCAACTTTCTCCGTCTTTTTTGCCACTTGTGCCAGCTTTTTTGAAACATGCTGCAGGCATGAAATTCCAAATGAGCTAATATTTGCAAAAAATAACAAAGTTTTCCAGTTTGAACATGAAATATCTTGTCTTTGCAGTCTATTCAATTGAATGTAGGTTGAAAAGGATTTGCAAATAATTGGATTCTGTTTTTATTTACAATTTATACAACGTGCCAACTTCACTGGTTTTGGGTTTTGTATAATCAAGGTTGTTTCTGGGACAAATATTATTTGTTATCTTTTTTCCCAAAAAATAAAGTGCCTTGTTATGTTTTGGTAAATTTAGCTCCCTAAAAATGCAAATGACTGAGCAAAAGACATTCAAGTTTAGTGAAGTCACTCCTCTAGTTACTGTAAAGTTGTATCAAAGGTTAAAAAAAAAAAAACTTCCTGGAGACACAAACGAGTGACGCTGAGATTGCTCAGTTGCTTTCTCACGCCCGTCCCAACCAAGTGAAACGCAAACCTGCCTGCGTGTTGGACTTCTGGTGTTGAGTGTGCAGGGTGGAGGAGGCTATGGTGGCACGTGTCACCGTAGGAAACAGCCACAACAACATTGAGTAAGTAGAGCGTATTTCTTCATTTTGAATACGGAACTGCTTTGTGAACATCATCTGCCCTAATTTCCATGCACGTAAAGTACAGTCGCGATCAAAAGTTGACATACACGTGTAAAGAACATAATGTCATGGCTGTCTTGAGTTTCCAATCATTTCTACAACTCTTATTTTTTTGTGATAGAGTGATTGGAGCACATACTTGTTGGTCACAAAAATCATTCATGAAGTTTGGTTCTTTTATGAATTTATTATGGGTCTACTGAAAATGTGAGCAAATGTGCTGGGTCAAAAGTATACATACAACAATGTTAATATTTGCTTACATGTCCCTTGGCAAGTTTCACTGCAATAAGGCACTTTTGGTAGCCATCCACAAGCTTCTGCTTGAATTTTTGACCATTTCTCTGGACAAAATTGGTGCAGTTCAGCTAAATGTGTTGGTTTTCTGACATGGACTTGTTTCTTCAGCATTGTCCACACGTTTAAGTCAGGACTTTGGGAAGGCCATTCTAAATCTTTAATTAGGGTCCGCCCTGTACCCTGTACAAAGGACTCCCCCAGGGAGTCCTTTGTACTGGTTACAAAGGAACCTATTGTATTTGTAATGTTTATTATTTTTCTTCTTTTTATTATACCGGCCGCCTCTTCGAACAGCAATTTGACCCACTTAACATGCTCCAAAACTCACCAAATTTGACACACAAATCAGGACCTGCGAAAATTGCAAGTTAATAACAAAACCAACCCCCAAAAATGAAAATTGCGCTCTAGCGCCCCCTAGGAAAAAATAAAAACAAACTGCCTAGGTCAGACTTAGGCCTACATTTCATAATTTTACATCCTCGGGCAAAAACCAACAGGAAGTTGGCAATTTCCCCTTCAAGACAAATTTGTACTAAAAAAAAACTCGTTTTTGCCTCTTTGAGCTGTAATTTGACCCCCTTAAAATACTTCAAAACTCACCAAACTTCTCACACACATCGGGACTGGTAGAAATTGCGTTCTCAAAAAATAACCGAACCCCAAAACTCAAAATTGTGCTCTACAGCAATTTTTAAATAAAACAGAGAAAAAACTGCTTTTTAGAGGAAAACTCAGACAAAACTGCTTATAACTTCCGGTAGGAACGTCGTAGAGACATGAAACAAATACCTCTATGTAGGTCTCACTCAGGACTACCACTGGACAAAAGTATTGGGACACCTAGGACTAGCACCTGCCAAAAGGCGGACCCGACCAACGCTGCTTGCAGCTTTAATTCTAGCCTGATTTAGCCATTCCTTTACCACTTTTGACGTGTGCTGCGCCCAAGACCCAACCTCCGGGCTGATGATTTTAGGTTGTCCTGAAGAATTTGGAGGTAATCCTCCTTTTTCATTGTCCCATTTACTCTCTGTAAAGCACCAGTTCCATTGGCAGCAAAACAGGCTGTCAGGTTCAAACACTGATGACATCTATTAAACAAGACAAGAAGCAAGGAATCAAACAGAGACTTAATTAAATTTGGCTCAATGAAGAGAGCGCGTACACCTGTACCCTTGCACAGTGTCTCACCACGCTCTGACGAAAGATTGTACGCCTCCTCTTTTATTTTGACTTTCCCTGTGTCAAGAGGAGGACTGTGGTGTGGTTTGTTTTCCCATGGTGCAAAGGATTTGGAGCGGACACGACGTGAAGGTAATGACATGATTTAATTTACTCAAAAAAGTACAAACAGAAGGCGCTCACAGCGGAGGTAGAAAACTCGGCTATGAAAAACAAAACTACCACTTTGGCGTAAACTATGGACAGAAAACAAAACTTGCTAACTATGGCCTTAATAAACAATAACTTACTTGCGGACTAAAGGAGCAGCATGAACAATGGACATGAAACAGAGTGTCAGGAGGGTGATGTCACCAGGGAGACTTCCTGGCAACAATCGGTTTAAGTAATAGTGACATGATTAGTGAAAACAGGTGCGTGACTCAAAACGTGAAACAGGTGCGCGACATGACGATGTGAACCAGGTGAAACTAATGGTTCCTGTGGTGACAAACAAAAGTGCACAAAAAGTCCAAAAACAAAACCGAACATGACTAAAACAAAACATGATCACACAGACATGACACCCTGATTACATGGCAACAGCTGTTTCTAAGGGAGGGGGGTCGTAAACAGCCATCGCCTTTGATTAAAAACAGTTAAAAGAAAAGGTGCCTGGAGGGGAGTCAGGTCCTGCTTCCTCTCCGCTTTGTAGATCTCGGGTCAAGACAAAATCTTCCTGTAGATTACAATAGAAGAAAGAAACCGGCGCCTTCATGTCGCTTCCCATCGTACACAGTGGAGTTTTACAAGCCTTTTGCTTGGCAGGATCAGAGACAGCTTTTGTCCTCTCGCAGGGCGAGCTGAACTCAATGTAAGACAAAGTTTTGTGATAACTTAGATACAATTATTCTGACACAGGCCCAGATCATAATACTACCACCACCATGCTTGACGGTAGGGATGGTGTTCCTGGGATTATGTCCTGGTGTTGTGGCCAAACAGCTAAATTTATTGTTTCATCTGACCACAGAAGTTTCCTCCAGAAGGTCTTATCTTTGTCCATGTGATGTCAGATGAAACAAAAATCGAGCTGTTTGGCCACAATACCCAGCAATATGTTTAGAGGAGAAAAGGTGAAGCCTTTAATGCCAGGAACACCATTCCTACCGTCAAGCGTGGTGGTGGTAGTATTATGCTCTGGGCCTGTTTTGCTGCCAATGGAACTGGTGCATTACAGAGAGTAAATGGGACAATGAAAAAGGAGGATTACCTCCAAATTCTTCAGGATGACCTAAAATCATCAGCCCGGAGGTTGGGTCTTGGGTGCAGTTGGGTGTTCCAAAAGGACAATGACCCCAAACGCACGTCAAAAGTGGTAAAGGAATGGCTAAATCAGGCTAGAATTAAGGTTTTAGAATGGCCTTCCCAAAGTCCTGACTTAAACGTGTGGACAATGCTGAAGAAACAAGTCCATGTCAGAAAACCAACACATTTAGCTGAACTGCACCAATTTTGTCAAGAGGAGTGGTCAAAAATTCAAGCAGAAGCTTGTGGATGGCTACCAAAAGTGCCTTATTGCAGTGAAACTTGCCAAGGGACATGTAAGCAAATATTAACATTGCTGTATGTATACTTTTGACCCAGCAGATTTGCTCACATTTTCCATAATAAATTCATAAAAGAACCAAACTTCATGAATGTGTTTTTGTGACCAACAAGTATGTGCTCCAATCACAAAAAAATAAGATTTGTAGAAATGATTGGAAACTCAAGACAGCCATGACATTATGTTCTTCACACGTGTATGTCAACTTTTGACCACGACTGTGTATTGTCTTCCTTCTCTGCTTTTGCAGGTCCAAGCCACAAACCATGCAGTCTGACCCAAAAGGTGGCCTTTTTGGCTGCATCATGAGCTTCCTCTGAGCCGTCAGCCTCAGCCATGAGCGAAAAGGGCTGCCAGCTCCTGGTGTCGCCATGCACCCTGTGCCCGTCGCTAGGGAAGATCAGAGGGCACAGGTGCCAATCCATCAAGGCACCCGCAGCTTCCCCCCACTGGGGCGGTCCCCGCTTCCCCAGCGCGGACAAATCTACGACCGGGAAGCCGAGCGGCGGCCAAGTGGCCCTGCCGAGCCTGAGCCTCTGCAGGACGGTGTTGACAAATGGTCAGCATGACGCTAAGCTCTCATCCCTGCACCGGCCTGCGGACACTGGCACGCAGACAGGTACATGGAGTGGAGACCTCCACCAAGGCCTAACTATCCTATCAGAACAATTTAACAAAAGTGGGGGAAAATGTGTCTTTATTGGTCGTACAAATCCCAAAAATGACGAGAAGTCGACCTTAAAAACGTTTTTTTATTAGGGATGTGCCGATCGATTGACCACTGATTGGTATCAGATAGAGATGTCCGATATATGCTTTAAAATGTAATATCGGAAATTATCTGTATCGGTTCGAAAAAGTAAAATGTATGACTTTTTAAAACGCCGCTGTTTACAAGGACATAGGGAGAAGTACAGAGCGCCAATAAAACTTAAAGGCACTGCCTTTGCGTGCCGGCCCAATCACATAATATATACGGCTTTTCACACACACAAGTGAATGCAAGGCATACTTGGTCAACAGCCATACAGGTCACAATGAGGGTGGCCGTATAAACAACTTTAACACTGTTACAAATATGCGCCACACTGTGAACCCACACCAAACAAGAATGACAAACACATTTCGGGAGAACATCCGCACCGTAACACAACAGAACAAATACCCAGAACCCCTTGCAGCACTAACTCTTCCAGGACGCTACAATATACACCCCCCCCACCCCCCCGAAACCCGCCCACCTCAACCTCCTCATGCATGTCCCAAATTCCAAGCTGCTGTTTTGAGGCATGTTAAAAATAATAATGCACTTTGTGACTTCAATAATAAATACCTTGTTACCGTATTTTTCGGACTATAAGTCGCTCCGGAGTATAAGTCGCACCGGCCGAAAATGCATAATAAAGAAGGAAAAAAACATATATAAGTCACATTTTTGGGGGAAATTTATTTGATAAAAGCCAACACCAAGAATAGACATTTGAAAGGCAACTTAAAATAAATTAAGAATAGTGAACAACAGGCTGAATAAGTGCACGTTATATGAGGCATAAATAACCAACTGAGAACGTGCCTGGTATGTTAACGTAACATATTATGGTAAGAGTCATTCAAATAACTATAACATATAGAACATGCTATACGTTTACCAAACAATCTGTCACTCCTAACCGCTAAATCCCAATGAAATCTTATACGTCTAGTCTCTTACGTGAATGAGCTAAATAATATTATTTGATATTTTACGGTAATGTGTTAATAATTTCACACATAAGTCGCTCCTGAGTATAAAGTCGCACCCCCGGCCAAACTATAAAAAAAACTGCGACTTATAGTCCGTAAAATACGGTACATTGTTTAATGCATCCAGCGGGGCATCACAACAAAATTAGGCATAATAATGTGTTAATTCCACGACTGTATATATCGGCATCGGTTGGTATCGGAATTGGTAATTAAGAGTTGGACAATATCGGAATATCGGCAAAAAAGCCATTATCGGACATCTCTAGTATCGGACGATTTTCGTGAAAAAGCATGTGACCAATTAATGCTGATCAAAAACTCCGATCCCCACCTGCTGACACTGTATTTACTTTTAGTACCCCAGCTGACAACCTCGCGGCTAATTGTGTGTCTCCATACACAGTGTGGAGCTGCTCCCCTCAGGTAATTATAATCGCCTCCGTTACGGCAAATAAACTGCATTTGTTTGTATCTTAGGTAGAGCGGGGCTGAACACGCTACACACCGAGAGCTAGCCAGGCGCACGCATGCTAACCGCTAAGCTAGCTTTAAACAACACCAAGAAGTAAGAGCTTAGTAAAGTTTAAAAACATTACAGCAGAAAGTAAGCCGATATTAACAAGGATTTAACAAGACTTTACTTCAATCAATAACGGAGCACCATCTTCTCATCCGTGGCTCAATAACACGGAAATGTGTCCCGTGAAAAACCGTCCGACCGTAACCCTCTAATAACTAAAGTTCCGTGGGTGAATTATGTAAACTCGCTACAGTTTTTAGCGCTTTGATAGCTAGTCTACTGACAGATATCAGTAAGAACTTTACACTACTTTATATTAAAAATGGAAACAGCGGAAGATGAATGCCACATAAGAAGGTAGAAAAAAAGAAGAAGCTTATGACTACAAAGGCGGACGAGCGCACATTTTCAGGACTTATGCAGATCCCAAATACACATCAGCAGGTACCAGAAGGTAAGAAAAGGTGCTTTCGCATAATATTGTGAAACAAAACGCCAGATAATATGTCTGCTAATAGGTGCCATTTTGCGGTCCTTATACACACACCATAATAATACTTCTATGTTTAATGCGCCGACAGTCCATTAAGCGGTGCGGCTTCATAGCTCACCGAAGTCGTACTAAAAACATTTTGACAAAGATTTTTGAGCGCCGTGTGTAATGTTCTATGTTCTCAATGGGACATTTAAAACGTCGGCGTCATTTACTGGCGTCATCTTGCAGTTGACACGTATCTCTTATGTGTGACTGCCATCTACTGGTCACACTTACATTACTTCGAGGTCGGTAAGCACAACCCGAATCATGCCGTACATTAGGCGCTCCGGGTTATAAGGCGCACTGTCCATTTTGGAGAAAATGAAAGGATTTTAAGTGCGCTTTATAGTCCGAAAAATACGGTAGATTAATAAGACTGTAGAGAGAGGACAATATGACAACTGTTGGTGTATCGTAATAATAAATAATAATACATTTTATTTGGTATAGCGCTTTTTAGAGTACTCAAAGACGCTTTACACGATAAAAAATTAAAATATATATAACAGTTCAAAGTAATAATATAAAATACAGGAAATATAAAAGCAGTACATTGTAAAATACATAATACATAATAATACAGGACAATATACAGGTATCGTCACAGTCAGTGCACAATATGTAAAAGGAGGGCGGATCAATCCATAAATTGGTGGTGTCAATACAAAGGGGAGTATCGGTATATGATCGGATACTACAGTAATTAAGTCGATAATTATATTTTCTCCGAATCTATTTGTTGTTGTTTTTGTTCATTTTTACAAACTCAGGGAATAATTCCCTGGATGCAGGTGGACTTTGAGGGCAAAAGGATTTAAATGAGTAATGAGTATTTCTTGTATTTTATTGACCTTGTATTGTTCAAACCATTGTAAGTAATAAAATAGAATATAGTTCAAACATTGTGTTGATATTGTTAAACTGTTAATAGCACTCACCACAAATTGAACATTTTACAGTTATTACATGTGATCGGTGTTGGTATCGACGGATCTCATTCATGGATGATTGGTATCGGAATTGGCAGTAAAAAAAAAAACCCTAATCGGCACATTTCTTGTTTTTAATCTTTATTTGTCTCACACTTCTGCACCCGCACTGAAGTCCTCTGATCCCCAGGATCCCTGTCCTCTAACCAACACACCTAAACACAATATGTGTCCTTAAGTGGAGCTGAAGTTAGCAGGTTGAAAAATGTTAAAACAGTTCAGTGAGGTACAGTAGCTCTTTTGTAAGCATGACGTTGGCATTAGCTTAGCATCCATACCGACCATATATGGTCTTCAATGTATAGTTGAAGTTATCTACCAGGTTTAAAAATATGAGAATTTTTTTCCCCAAGTTGCTGCGCCTCCACTGAGGTCCTCTGGGCACCAGGATCCTTAACTCTCGATTCAACAAACCTAAACACAATTTGTCTTCAATGGAACTGAGGTTTAATTAGCAAGTCTGAAACATTTATTTGGGGGAGTTTTCGGTTAATGCACTTCCCCTGAAGTCATATGCTCTGCCCTTCATCCTTAACCTTCTTCCAACAACCCTAAACACGATGTGCCTTTAGCGCAAAAACAGCGTTATCTTAACAGGTTTAAAATTGTCTGAAGCTGCTGCGCCTCCCAGCATACCGAGCTCATATCCAACAACCTCAGACACAATTTGTCGGCAGTGAAGCCGAAGTTATAGAGGTTTAAAAATGTTTAAATTTTCAAGCTGTCGTGCCTTCACTGAAGTCGTCTGGCACAAAAAAACACTACAGAAGAGATATAGATATGAGCAAAACTCAATCACCTACTTTTCTCACCCATGCGGTCATCCAGGCTGACCTCTCTGCTCTCTCATTTATTGATAATTAACCGAGCATAAAGCTGCTGCCTGAAGTCAGTTTGTTCAGAGTGGAAGCTGGACTGAACTCATTAGTGATTAACAGAGCAGAAGGTGTCTTTGCCTGCTTGGGTTCGCAAGGGAAATTCCATAGCTTGAAACAGACTTGAAATGTGTTTGGTAGGGGGAGGGGACACGGTCTGTAAACCACCTTTTCTAACTTCCTACTCCTGACACTGTTTATTCATGTTGAGACCTTGTGTCCATCAGGTCGTGCCGTGTCAAGGCCTGTCATTGAAGTTCTTGGACATCCGGCTAGTTCTAACCTAACGGTGACCAGTATTCCGTTGTCAATCCATCCATACGATGTCACATCAAGACTGTCCCATCAGCTTCCCCTTGACGCCAGGTGGGAAACATCAACATCGGCGAACTCGCATATGTACAAGTGCTAAAACGTACGATGTATGTGTTTCAGGTCCTTGCTATCAAGAGAATCCCTGGCGTCCACCACCCTCAGTCTCTTCGAAACTCAGTCTGTGTTTAGTGGCAGGCACGACTGGCCGTCTGGCTACCGCGTGCTGCCCCCACTGGGAGAGACGCCATGCTCCACCCAAGCCAACGAGGGCGGTGAGCAGCTCGGCCTCCCACCTGGCACGGCCATGTCCGGCACGACGGCGTCGACCGCATCAGCCTCCTTGCCCTCGTACCTTTTCACTGGGGATTCCGGTAGCCCCAGACAGCAAAAGAAGAGAGCCCTTTCCACGTCACCTCTGTCCGATGTCATGGGGATTGATTTCAACTCCATCATACGCACCTCTCCTACTTCACTTGTGGCTTACATTAATGGCTCTCGAAGCTCGCCGGCCTCCCACCCAGCGCTCTCTCCTGTCCACTCCGAAGGCTATGGCCACTTCCTGGGTGTGAAGGGGTCCTGCATCTCCCAGCTGCATCCCTACTCTGTCCCAAACGTTTCACATATTCTGGCCCCACCGGACAAGTCCGCTCACGTGAAGGTTCTCAAAGAGCGTCTGGAAGATCAGGCTAATATGGTATTGGAGAACCATTGCTTTTCAGTTCCACAGGAAGTGGACAGGACTTCAGAGACTACTAGACAAGAACAAAGCAACATTCTGCCACCTCTGCTGCTACAACCAACACAATTGACTTCTCAAGAAGCGACCATTCCTCAGGGACCACCGCCACCCTACCACTCCCACCAGCACATCCACAACTTTCCTAGAAGTCGCCACAAGCTAAAGACTCAAGATCGTCTCAACCAGGGTCTGCCCCGGCATGGGCTAAGCTTTTTACCCCAGGTCACAATGCTGGAGGAAGAAGAAGGCGAACTGGAGGACTACGGGGCCCGCTGCTGCATGTGGATGGACTGCAGCGCCGTCTACGACCAAAAGGACGAGCTCGTGAGGCATATAGAAAAGATGCACGTGGACCAGAGGAAGGCTGAGGACTTCACATGCTACTGGGCAGGCTGTTCTCGCAATCTTAAACCCTTCAATGCCCGTTACAAGCTTCTGATCCACATGAGGATCCATTCGGGAGAAAAGCCCAACAAGTGCACGGTACGCCTTTGATACCCTTTATTTCCTGTAGTCCCATTTGGATTAAGAAACTCTTTTTTGCCACACACCAGTGTGAGTGGCCCTGGGTCAAGTGGTGGGTTAGGTGTCCTGCCCAAGGACACAACAATAGTGACTAGGATGGGAGAAGCTGTATTCGTACCAGGAACCCTCAAGTTTCTGGACGACCGCTCTACCATCTGAGCCACACTGCTCAAATTTGGCCGGCCGAGTGGTTTAGTTTGGCCCACAAAAGAGTGGCTTCTAAAATTCATACTGAGCCCTTCCGTGCTCACACAATCATCGATGGCATGTCTGCAATGCTACAGTAGGAAAAGGATTCATATGGTTGCAGTTTACCTGACAAATTGGGTGGGTGCACGATCCACTTTAGCCGCCAGATGGATTGAGTGTTGAAAATCTTGAAATGTGTTTGGTGGCAATTCCAAGTTTCACCATATTGATATGTAGAGTGGCGCTTTTCATCATTTCCAGTAGACAGGATTGGGGCCATATACCTTCCTACAATACTGTGACTAGTTGCCATCTGTCAATTGTGACAATTAAGAATTATCTTTATATATGGCGGTATGGCTCTAAACTCCTTACTCAGGGTGCTGCTGTACACTTAAAATTGCTGTGTTTGGCCCATTTTCACTTTTGACCCTTGGAGCCAGAAGTTTTGGGGACCCCAGATTTAAACAGTACGCACTAAGCGATTCTTCAAAGAAGTCAGAGCAGGAACATAATACTTTTTCAAATACAAATAAAAATACAGATTTATCCACTCTAAATCTGTATTTGTCTAATGTAATTTTTTAGCATGTTTCACATACAACAATGTCACATTTAGGAGTGGGACAGGAGGACACAAACCTTAGCAACACTAGCATAGCCATGTTAGCTACAATGCTAACATTACGCTCGCATTTTAACCGCAACATCATGCTGGGTTAGCTTAATCCTTGAAATGATCAAACTTATAACTCTGAAGAAGCAGGGTTGTACTGTTGTACTAGTATAGTACCGCGATACCAATGAATCACATTCGGTACGATACCGCCTCTAAAAAGTACCGGTACCCCCATTTCCCACATTTTGTTATGTTATGTTATGCCTTATTCGAAAATGGGATTAATTAATTTTTGTTCTCAAAATTTTATATATGAATGTTGTCTATCTGTGTTGGCCTTGCGACTTGTCCAGGGTGTACGCCGCCTACCGCCCGAATGCAACTGAGATAGGCTCCAGCAACCCCCGGGACTCCTAAAAGGGACAAGCGGTACAAAATGGATGGATGGATGGATGTAAAGATGAATAAATGATGGATAAAAACCAACGCTTCCCATCCAACCTGACGGAGCTTGAGGAATGGGTGAAACTGCCCATGGATACTGTAGGTGTGCCAAGCTTGTGGCATCGTATTCAAAAAGACTTAGGTAAGGTAGGTAGGTAGGTAGGTAGGTCGGTCTTTGTCATTGCACAAGTACAACAAAACTCTGTTTTCAGCACAAACCCGTTCAAGATTAGACAAACAAACAGTGTACAGGGTTACAGAACAGGACCGCTGATGGGTCGCCACAAGGCGCCCCGTAAAAGATGGGAAAAAAGGTAAACGCTGGGGGAGGATGAGTAAAAAAATACAATCTAGATTGGGCTCCTGAGAGGACCCAGTCTGGAGTGGGAAAAAACCTCCATAGCAAAGCACATATACACAATACAGCATACATCTCGAGACTTGCAACGGAGGGGAGGGAGTGGGGGCTACGGTGGGAGGCTGCAGCTCTTCAGGCGCTGCCCAGCCGTCGATCACCTCTAAGGGATTCGCGTCAAGAGCGTTGGATGGGGGGTGGGGTATGTGTGTGTGGCATATATTCTTTGTGGATGCATGTGTGTGTGTAAGCCTGCCGCGTGTCTCTGTTCCGCGGCCTTGGTGTTGTTGCAGCCGCCAGTCAGTCTAAAGTTAACAACAACATGTGTGTGTCCATGAGAGACAAGAAGGGAGTTTGTTGTGTCTTCGCCGCACTGTCCTTTGGGAGAATCTCGAAGCCAGGGAAACAATCCAAGTTAGATTGTTTTGTATGCGAGTGAAAATAGAATTGTCTATGACTGGTCCTCAAATTCATCCTGCGGGGCAGTTCTTCCCGCATCCTCTAGTCATCATTACTTGAGGCTGTAATTGCTGCCAAGGGTGCATCAACAAAGTATTTGAGCAAAGGCTGTGAATACCCATGTACAGTACATGTGATTTTTTATTTTTTTATAAATTTGCCAAAAAAAAAAGAAAAGAAAACACATTTCACACTGTCATTATGGGGTATTGTCTGTAGAATTTAGAGGAGAAAAATGAATTAATTCCATTTCGGATGTAACATAACAAAATGTGGAAAAACTGAAGCGCTGTGAATACTTTCCGGATGCACTTGCATATTTTTTTTTATTTATTTTTTTTTTTTTTACTCGTGTCATGAAATATTCCACATTGTCGTGGCTCCCACATTTCTTTGCATTCCATTTCTTTTTTACTTTTCGCTGGGAAATTACTTGCAGAGATGGATGAGTAATGCACCAAACTCTGGCCAGACACGCTTCATGTGTCCGCCATCAACCAGTCAATTATTAACAGCGTGGCATAGCGGCGGGCCGACCTTTCGTGAGAAGAATCTTCACTTATTAGCCGGAGCCTTTGTTGCCATGGGGCCACCAGCACTGGGGTCGTCAATCATGAGGCAGTTCCATATCTATCACTATTATTGTCTTGGCCGTGACGCGTTTTTAGTAGTCATATCGCAAGCAAATTTTCTCGACATCCAATTATATATATATATATATATATATATATATATATATATATATATATATATATATATATATATATATATATATATATATATATATATATATATATATATGCTACATATAGTCTTTTCTTTCATGACTGCATGCACACCTGCTGAGATGGGAAATTGGCACTTTACAGCAGGAGCATTTGTATTAAAACCCAGCACTTTGTTTGATTGGCAGGTAATGAAAATCAGTGCATGGTAAAGAAAGTAAAAGAGGAAGGAAAAATGAGGCGGCTCTTGTTACACGGCGAACATAAAGAACAAGCCCGGGCTTGTACCTGCCATGGCGGCATTGAGTGTTTGATGCCGTAAACAGACTGTTTGGTCTATGTGTCACTGTGCAATGTCATTTGTTTTTCGTATGTTTCTTCTGTCGGAATAATACACTAAGGATGACAAAAATAGCCCCGTCGTGCAAAATGCAAATGTCCACCACGGGGGACGCTTGTTGCCAGGAGGACATATGAGGTTTGAACCACTGATCGCAAGTGTTAATTAGGGGTATTTTGTTGCCATAATCTAATTGCTCTATTCCTCAAAATACAAAAATACATTTATCGTTGAAAAACAACCCAAAAATGGTTCATAGTTTCGAAAACCCGGAAATTTAGTTAAAATGATACCCTTATAACCCCAAAAATTGATTGCTATTCATAAAAAAATACTCCAAATTTTACCCAACACTAGCAACTCATAAATTGGGTTATCAAAATAATCCAGATTTAGGGGTATATTGTTGCCATAATATAATTGCTCTATTCCTCAAAATACATTTGCAGTGAAAATACAACTTCATCTTTGAAAAGTTTAAGTTTGAAAGGGTTGTATCAATCCAAGTCGCACTTACAAGGGTGCACACTAAAAAATGTTGGGTTCAAAAATAACCCAATTTTAACCCAACTGCTGGTTCAGAAAAGGAAGAACTCCTTATTTGAATTATTTTAACTCAACACTTTGGGTTAATTTTTTCCAACCCAACTTTTGCGTTGAATTATTTAACCAAAAAGTTTAGTTATGATAACTTAATGTTGGGTTATTCCCAACCAAACTATTGGGTAGAATTATTTAACCCAAAAAGTTGAGTTATGCTAACTCAATGTTGGGTGATTGTAAATAATGTTAATGAGATTAATTCACGATAAAATTCCCTTCAAGAAAAAAGTAACGTTTTAATAAAAAAAAGCCTTTTACCCAAAAATGCATTTATCGTTGAAAAACAACCCAAAAATGATTCATAGTTTCGAAAACCCAGAAATTTAGTTAAAATAATATCCTTATAACCCAAAAAATTGATTGCTATTCGTAAAAATAACTCCAAAATTTAACCCATCACTGGTAACTCATAAATTGGGTTATCAAAATAATCCAGATTTAGGGGTATATTGTTGCCATAATCTAATTGCTCTATTCCTCAAAATACATTTGCAGTGAAAATAAAACTTCATCTTTGAAAAGTTTAAGTTTGAAAGGGTTGTATCAATCCAAGTCGCACTTGCAAGGGTGCACACTAAAAAAGGTTGGGTTCAATAATAACCGAATTTTAACCCAACTGCTGGTTCAGAAAAGGACGAACCCCTTATTTGAATTATTTTAACTCAACATTTTCGGTTAATTTTTTCCAACCCAACTTTTGCGTTTAATTATTTAACCAAAAAGTTGAGTTATGATAACTTAATGTTGGGTTACTCCCAAGCAAACTATTGGGTAGAATTATTTAATTCAAAAAGTTGAGTTATGCTAACTCAATGTTGGGTGAATAATGTTAATGAGATTAATCCACCATAAAATTCCCTTCAAGAAAGATGTCACGTTTTAACAAAATTAAGCCTTTTACCCAAAAACTGCTTTTATCGTTGAAAAACAACCCAAAAATGGTTCATAATTTCGAAAACCCAGAAATTGAGTTAAAATAATACCTTTATAACCCAAAAAATTGATTGCTATTCATAAAAATAACTCCAAAATTTAAGCCATCACTGGCAACTCATAAATTGGGTTTTCAAAATAACCCAAATTTAGGGGTATATTGTTGCCATAATCTAATTGCTCTATTCCTCAAAATACATATGCAGTGAAAATAAAACTTCGAGTTTGAAAAGTTTAAGTTTGAAAGGGTTGTATCAATCCAAGTCGCACTTACAAGGGTGCACACTAAAAAATGTTGGGTTCAAAAATAACCCAATTTTAACCCAACTGCTGGTTCAGAAAAGGACGAACCTCTTATTTGAGTTACTTTAACTCAACATTTTGGGTTAATTTTTTCCAACCAAATTGTTGGGTTGAATTATTTAACCCTAAGAGTTGAGTTATGCTAACTCAATGTTGGGTGATTGTAAATAATGTTAATGAGATTAATCCACCATAAAATTCCCTTCAAGAAAAAAAGTTACTTTTTAATTAAAAAAAGCCTTTTACCCAAAAATGCGTTTATCGTTGAAAAACAACCCAAAAATGGTTCATAATTTTGAAAACCCAGAAATTGAGTTAAAATAATACCCGTACAACCCAAAAAATGGATTGCTATTTATAAAAATAACTGCAAAATTTAAACCAACACTAGCAACTCATAAATTGGGTTATCAAAACAACCCAGCATTTTTTAGTGTGCAAGTTCTTTTTTTATTCTGGCAACTTAGCTGCCAGTTTTTCTACCGCAAAAACAAATGTACCGTCTTTCCATTTACAGTAATACTCCGTTAAAACAACAACCGTAGATTTTGAAGTCAAAAACTGGCAGCTCAGTCAACAGGATTTTAACAGGGGGGATATTGCGGGGACAAGAGGGGGATGAGACAAAGAGACAACAACAACATCAGCGAAAAGGATATGTACAAATATGATCGTAAAAGTGATAGCAAAGAAGCAGTTTGTGAAATAACTAATAATACAGAAATGACAATGAACATTATTACACTACAAATGGAGCAATACAAATACCAATAGCAATAGCACTATTGATAATGAATAATAACAACAATTTACCTCTTTTATCAACAATACAATTGTTCAAATGCAACAATACATATATGTAATGAGGCTAAAAGGAGTTTGACACCCCTTATTAGAGTATTGCATTATTTTCAGCCCAATAGTTGCTTGGCACTATGATATCATACAGTAGCAAACGTCAAACGTTTCGCAACATATTCTGATTAAAAAGCATGGGAAAGCGTGTCCAAAATGTAGAAAAAAAAGAACATCCATCCATCCATCCAATGCCGTTCAAAAATGATGCCATTATGTACAATAAAGGCCTACTGAAATGATTTTTTTTTTATTTAAACGGGGATAGCAGATCCATTCTATGTGTCATACTTGATCATTTCGCGATATTGCCATATTTTTGCTGAAAGGATTTAGTAGAGAACATCGACGATAAGGTTCACAACTTTTGGTCGCTGATAAAAAAAGCCTTGCCTGTACCGGAAGTAGCGTGACGTCACAGGTTGAAAGGCTCCTCACATTTCCCCATTGTTTACAATGCAGCTAGAGTGATTCAGACCGAGAAAGTGACGATTACCCCATTAATTTGAGCGAGGATGAAAGATTTGTGGATGAGGAACATGAGAGTGAAGGACTAGAGTGCAGTGCAGGATGCATCTTTTTTCGCTCTGACCGTAACTTAGGTACAAGCTGGCTCATTGGATTTGTATTTTAAACCACCTCGGATACTATATCCTCTTGAAAATGAGAGTCGAGAACGCGAAATGGACATTCACAGGGACTTTTATCTCCACGACAATACATCGGCGAAACACTTAAGCTACGGAGCTAACGTGATAGCATCTGGCTTTACTGCATATAGAAACAAAAGAAATAAGCCCCTGACTGGAAGGATAGATAGAAAATCAACAATACTATTAAACCATGGACCTGTAAATACACGGTTAATGCTTTCCAGTCTGGCGAAGGTTAACAATGCTGTTGCTAACGACGCCATTGAAGCTAACTTAGCAACGGGACCTCACAGAGCTATGCTAAAAACATTAGCTATCCACCTACGCCAGCCAGCCCTCATCTGCTCATCAACACCCGTGCTCACCTGCGTTCCAGCGATTGACGGTGCGACGAAGGACTTCACCCGATCACTGATGCGGTCGGCGGCTAGCTTCGGATAGCGCGTCTGCTATCCACCTCAAAGTCCTCCTGTTTGTGTTGCTGCAGTCAGCCGCTAATACACCGATCCCACCTACAGCTTTCTTCTTTGCAGTCTTCATTGTTCATTAAACAAATTGCAAAAGATTCACCAACACAGATGTCCAGAATACTGTGGATATTTGAGATGAAAACAGAGCTTTTTGTATTGGATTCAATGGCGTCCGAATACTTCCGTTTCAACCATTGATGTCACACGCATACGTCATCACACATAGACGTTTTCAACCGGAAGTTTAGCGGGAAATTTAAAATTGCACTTTATAAGTTAACCCGGCCGTATTGGCATGTGTTGCAATGTTAAGATTTCATCATTGATATATAAACTATCAGACTGCGTGGTCGGTAGTAGTGGCTTTCAGTAGGCCTTTAATGTGTCATTGATGTTTATTATGGTGTTTTTTGAGGTTACCTTTATTGCGGTGCTTTAAGCATGAGGCATCTTTCCCAATATAAAAAACATATTGGTGAATAAAAATCTTTACAGCCTCTTCATCTCTTGTTAAGCGTGTAAAAATATTACTTTTCTCATTCGGTGCTACCATTTCAATTTATTTCACACGCCGTCTGTAAACACATCTGTTAACTTCGTTATATCGGGGGCTGGGGGGGGGGGGGGGTGTCGAGATTGCTGGACCAAAATTAATTATCCCGGAAAAATATGCGGTGAGCTAAGGAGTACTGTGACTGAACAATAAATGACCAAAAGGTATGAGAATGTTAGGAATGCCAGTCTCGGAGCAAGAACAACAAAATAGGACACGCGCTGTGTATTTTCTTCATAAGGCGAGGACATTCCAGCTGCCCCCTGCAAACAGGAAGTAAACTTACTTGCATATTTTAGCCATGGAGTCATAGGTTTTGCATGATGTTGCAAAAATGTGACATTTATTGCTTTGAAGGGCATCAATCCGCATCCTATTTGATGGTGCAGGTGTACCCGATGTTGAGGTCGGTTGGCGTGTAAACGTTGACTCTATTCAAGGTTGATGCGATTTGCAGCGGTGTGGACTCGAGTCACATGGCTTGGACCCGAGCTGCGGTATCATCGGCTTGACAGTATCATGCAAGACTCGAGGGAGTTCAGCAAATGTGTCACGACATATATTTCAAAGACAATGTCGATATCTTTTTGAATATCTTGCCCACGTTGCAAGTTTGCATCGCATTATAATAACCAGGTCAAGTCCGAGCATCCGCTAAGTAATATGAAAAGTATGCAAGTACTTGCTGTCGCCATTGTGCATTCTCTCTTGTCCAGAGGTTTTTAACAGGTGGTCTGTCACCCCCGTGGGATTTTTTTTAATTGATTTAACTTTATATACATATCTATGTATATATTCACATTAGGGTTGTACGGTATACCGGTACTAGTATACTATTGTGTAGAGATGTCCTATAATGGCTTTTTTGCCGACATCCAATATTCCGATATTGTCCAACTCTTAATTACAGATTCCGATATCAACCGATACTGATATATACAGTCGTGGAATTAACACATTATTATGCCTAATTTTGTTGAGATGCCCCGCTGGATGCATTAAACAATGTAACAAGGTTTTCCAAAATAAATCAACTCAAATTATGGAAAAAATTGCCAACATGGCACTGCCATATTTATTATTGAAGTCACAAAGTGCTTCTTTTTTTTTTTAACATGCCTCAAAATAGCAGCTAGGAATTTGGGACATGCATGAAGAGGTTGGGGTGGGAGGGGGGGGGGGTGTATATTGTAGAGTTAGAGTTAGTGCTGCAAGGGGTTCTGGGTATTTGTTCATTTATGTTACGGTGCGGATGTTCTCCCGAAATGTGTTTCTCATTCTTGTTTGGTGTGGGTTCACAGTGTGGCGCATATTTGTAACAGTGTTAAAGTTGTTTATACGGCCACCCTCAATGTGACCTGTATGGCTGATAACCAAGTATGCCTTGCATTCACTTGTGTGTGTGAAAAACCGTAGATATTAGGTTTATTTAAGGTTTATGGTGCTCTGTACTTCTCCCTACGTCCGTGTACCACTCCGTACAGCGGCGTTTTAAAAAGTCATAAATTTTACTTTTCAGAACCGATACCGATAATTTCCGATATTACATTTTAAAGTATTTATCGGCCGTTAATATTGGCAGTCCGATATTATCGGACATCTCTACTATTGTGGTACTAATGAATCAAAAACGGTACTATACTCTGTTTGAAAAGTACCAATTCGCCATTTTTCGCCATTGTCGCGTCATGACATTGCTGGTTTTACGAGCAAAGGAGCATGTTCGGCAGCGCACAGTCACGGAGTACTTACAAGCAGACACGGTGTGTAGACAGAAAAGGGAGAACGGAAGCATTTTGGCTTAAAAACCTAAAGATAAAGGTGAAGCTATTACACTGAAACGCCCTCAGGAAGAGGTGCTTTAAGACATGCACACTCTCGGCATTCTCTCGATGAGCTTCAAGAGTTAGTCACCTAAATAATGGTTTTCACTTCACAGGTGTGCTTGACGCTCATTGAGAGAATGCCAAGAGTGTGCAAAGCAGTAATCAGAGCAAAGGGTGGCTATTTTGAAGAAACGAGAATATAAAACACGTTTTCAGTTATTTCACCTTTTTTTGTCAAGTACATAACTCCACATGTGTTTATTCATAGTTTTGATGCCTTCAGTGACAATCCATCCATCCATTCATTTTCTACCGCTTGTCCCTTTTTGGGGTCGCAGGGGCCGCTATGCCTTCAGTGACAATCTACCGTATTTTTCGGAGTATAAGTCGCGAGATGGAGTATAAGTCGCACCTGCCGAAAATGCATAATAAAGAAGGGGAAAAACATATATAAGTTGCACTGGAGCCCGGCCAAACTATGAAAAAAACTGCGACTTATAGTCCGAAAAATACGAATAGTCATGAAAATAAAGAAAACGCATTGAATGAGGAGAAGGTGTGTCCAAACTTTTGGCCTGTACTGTACATAACTACTGTTTTTTTTTTTTTAAATAACAGTACTCTACTTAAGTTCTTTGCAGTAAAATTCTTTTGACCTTTTTTCGTTATGTACTTTTGTACTGAAATAACTAAAAAAAACATGTTTTATGTTCTGCGATGAAGTGCTGACTTGTCCAGGGTGCACCCCGCCTTCCGCCCGAATGCAGTACCCCCCGCAACCCCAAAAAAGGGACAAGCGGTAGAAAAATGGATGGATGGATGTTTTATATTCTAGTTTCTTCAAAATAGCCACTCTTTGCTCTGATTACTGCGTTGCACACTCTTGGCATTCTCTCAATGAGCTAACCCCTTCAAGACTGTTGGAAAACCATTTCAGGTGACTACCTCTTGCAGCTCATCGAGAGAATGCCATGAGTGTGCACAGCAGTAATCAGAGCAAAGAGTGACAATCTACAAAGTAAATAGTCATGAAAATAAAGAAAACTCATTGAATGAGGAGAAGGTGTGTCCAGACTTTTGGCCTGTACTGTACATAACTACTGTTTTTTTTTTTTTAAATGACAGTACTCTACTTAAGTTCTTTTTTGCAGTAAAATGCTTTTTACCTTTTTTTGTTATGTACTTATGTACTGAAATAACTAAAAAACATGTTTTATATTGTAGTTTCTTCGAAATAGCCACCCTTTTGCTCTGATTACTGCTTTGCACACTCTTGGCATTCTCTCAATGAGAGCTAACTCCTTCAAAGACTGTTGGAAAACCATTTCAGGTGACTACCTCTTGCAGCTCATCGAGAGAATGCCAAGAGTGTGCAAAGCAGTAATCAGAGCAAAGGGTGACAATCTACATTGTAAATAGTCATGAAAATAAAGAAAACGCATTGAATGAGGAGAAGGTGTGTCCAGACTTTTGGCCTGTACTGTACATAACTACTGTTTTGTTTTTTTAAAATGACAGTACTCTACTTAAGTTCTTTTTTGCAGTAAAATGCTTTTTACCTTTTTTTGTTATGTACTTATGTACTGAAATAACTAAAAAACGGGTTTTATATTCTAGTTTCTTCAAAATAGCCACTCTTTGCTCTGATTACTGCGTTGCACACTCTTGGCATTCTCTCAATGAGCTAACTCCTTCAAGACTGTTGGAAAACCATTTCAGGTAACTACCTCTTGCAGCTCATCGAGAGAATGCCAAGAGTGTGCAAAGCAGTTATCAGAGCAAAGAGTGACAATCTACATTATAAATAGTCATGAAAATAAAGAAAACGTATTGAATGAGGAGAAGGTGTGTCCAGACTTTTGGCCTGTACTGTACATAACTACTGTTTTTTTTTTTTTTTAAATGACAGTACTCTACTTACGTCCTTTTTTGCAGTAAAATGCTTTTTACCTTTTTTTGTTATGTACTTATGTACTGAAATAACTAAAAAACATGTTTTATATTCTAGTTTCTTCAAAATAGCCACCCTTTTGCTCTGATTACTGCTTTGCACACTCTCAATGATCTAACTCCTTCAAGACTGTTGGAAAACCATTTCAGGTGACTACCTCTTGAAGCTCATCGAGAGAATGCCAAGAGTAATCAGAGCAAAGGGTCATGAAAATAAAGAAAAGTCATTGAATGAGGAGAAGGTGTGTCCAGACTTTTGGCCTGTACTGTATATATGTTTAAAACAGTAAATTGGATCATGGTTAAGATAAGTGCCATAATATTGTAGCTCCAGTAATGACTTCACAGTGTCAATGACTTGGAAGGACTCAAAAATGACTCCAGACTTGACTTAACCGGCCTTGTCCCGAGAATTGACTCGGATTTGGGATTAAAGACCTGAGACTTGCGATACATTGACTTACTCCTACTTTTGTCAGTCTGTCTGACAACAGAGAAATAAATGACAAGGCACTGATACAGGATTTGTATGAACGCTGACCCCTGCTGGCTGCCAGATGTATTAGTCTTGATAATAGTTCAGCATATTTAGATGGCAACTGAATTTTCTTGACATTAGCAACATCTGACCGCCTCGTGCAATGAAACATTAAGTTTGTCGGTATTAAATGATGTTAAATAGCGTCATTATGCACAGGTCGCCGCGTCGCTGCAGCAATATGGTGGTTCTGCGTCATTATCCAAACATTGACCAGGGAAAAGGGCATAGTAAAAATAGGCTTTCTATACATGGAAGAGAAAGCAATGAGGACTGGTTATTAGGCGTCCGTGCTGGTAGGAGACTAAATGAATGCTTGTGGGGTTCTTTTGCATTTGCATTTCCACCCACACAACAAGGCCGAGCAGCCTGCGTGAGTAAAATCCAGAAAGCTCTCAGAGGAAGACAAAAAAAAGAGGCTAAGGTCTTCCTCCATGAGAGGCGCTTATCAAATTTATGCAAATAAAAAACCGCGCCATGTGATGTGGACCTACCGCGTTTCTTTTCCGCGCAGTTCAAGGGCTGCAAGAAAGCCTTCTCCCGCCTGGAAAATCTCAAGATCCACCTGCGCAGCCACACCGGGGAGAAGCCGTACCTGTGCCAGCACCCGGGATGCTTCAAGGCTTTCAGCAACTCCAGCGACCGAGCCAAGCACCAGCGCACCCACCTGGACACGGTGAGCGGCACGCACCCTAGTCAACAAAACACACACACACACAAAGGGTTACTTCCAGGGGTCGTGACAAGTTTTTCCCAATGCTCTCTTGTCTGGGGTGTGCAGAAGCCGTACGCGTGCCAAGTGGCGGGCTGTGCCAAGCGCTACACCGACCCCAGCTCCCTGAGGAAGCACGTCAAGTCCCATTCCAATGCCGAGAGACAGTTACGGAAGAAGGTACAGTAGGAAGCTGCTAACAACTAGGCCAGACCTGGGCAAATTAAGGCTCGGGTTAAGTGTTTGAATCTGGCCCAATATTCCCAAATAATTTTTTTAGATCTTTAAGATGGAAAGTGTAGCTGCCATTATGATGTGCAGTGATGTTTTCTAATGAGCGTAAGTCTTGAACTATACCAAGTATTTCAATGGTTGGAATCTGCACTTTTGCATGATATACTAGTTACTATGGTAATCTAAGTCACAGCAGCTCAGACGAGGCACCAAGCACTGTGGGTGGGGAGCGTTTCCACTGAGTGCCAGCCTGAAATGCGGGTGTCAGGGACAGACGCAGAAGGAGATTTTTACAACAAAGTTCTAAAGCTTAGTGATATATCAGATGTATCAGATTGTAGGTGGGGTTTTTTTTTTTTACATTTCGTGTTGATAATTTGCTGTTTGTTGCATTTTTGTCGCGTTTTGCTTGATTGTAAAATATGTCGATGGAGAGGGTGTCAAGACTTGGACTTAGGCGCGGTTTTTTCTCCCGTGGTGCAAATGATTTGGACCGAACACGGCGTGAAGGTGAATACATATTTAATTTTAACACTCAAAAAAGGAATAAACAAAAGGCGCGCACAAGGGCGGAAGTACAAAACTTGGCTATACAAACAAAAACTCGCACAAAGGCAGAACTATGGACAAAAAAACAAAAGACACTAAATGTGGCATTAATCAACAAAACTTACTTGCGATGACGTGAACAGGGCAGCATGGACTATGAACATGAAACAGAGTGTGTCAAGAGTGTGGTGTCGCCAGGCTGACTTCCTGGCAACAATGGGCTTAAAAAATAGTGACATGATTAGTGAAAACAGGTGCGTGACTCAAAATGTGAAAACGTGAGACAGGTGTGTGACATGAGGATGTGAACCAGGTGAAACTAATGGTTGCTATGGTGACAAAGCAAGGGAGTGAAAAGAGGAACTAAAAAGTGTCCAAAAACCAAGCAAAACATAACTAAACAAAACATGATCACAGACATGACAGAGGGGGTTTGACGTTCATATGTTGTCAATATTCAGTGTTTTATCGTTCGAAATTAACATTGTAAATCCCACATTCTTTAATTTCATGTACATTCTGGGTGTCTCATTCAGTAGAAAAATGTTAAAATTCCATTCCGTTTTTTAAGGCGGTCTGTCATAAGGTTTTTAGCCTTCAATCAGACATTATTGTAAGGTTTTGTATTAGAGTTCTTAAAAATAGGACCCAAGCACACATACTGTACAGCAGATTTTTACAGTATATATATATATATATATATATATATATATATACATATATATATATGTATATACATATATATATATGTATATACATATATATATATGTATATATATATATATATATATATATATATATATATATATATATATATATATATATATATATATATATATATATATATATATGTATACATAAGGACAGCACGGTGGAACAGGGGTTAGTGCATGTGCCTCACAAACTCCGGCTTCCTCCCACCTCCAAAGACATGCACCTGGGGATAGGTAGATTGGCAACACTAAATTGGCCCTAATGTGTGAATGTGAGTGTGAATGTTGTCTGTCTATCTGTGTTGGCCCTGCGATGAGGTGGCCACTTGTCCAGGGTGTACCCCGCCTTCCGCCCGAATGCAGCTGAGATAGGCTCCAGCACTCCCCGCGACCCCGAAAGGGACAAGCGGTATAAAATGGATGGATGGCGGTATACATAGATAGACAGATATATCGGCCCCCAGACAACTTTTTTTCTCTAAATTTGGCCCCCCCCCCGAGTCTAAATAATTGCCCAGGCCTGAACGAGGGGGTATTCCAGGTAGGAGGTTCAACAGACTCTGACATCTGAGTTGGTTTAACTTAGGGTAGGAAAGTCAGAATTTTAAGTTTCAGAAAAGTTATCTGAATTAGCTCAATCAATCCTGAGTACTCAGTATGTTGACTCGGAGTAAAGACCAAGAATAAAAAGCTATGTTTAACATAGCAGTTTAACATCCACCTACTGAATAATAGCAGAAAGACGGGTGATTAATTGGTGCATATCTTTTTTCTATCACCATAGATACAGACTCTACATTTCAAAAAGCTCTCCACAAACAAAAAGTCTTTACTTTGTAACTTTTATAAGTGATGCGATAATTAGATCCACTTAACACACACTTAATTCTGATTATTTGAACTAAAAAAGATGAAGGTCATTCAAACTCTGGTAAATAATTGAATCTAAATACAATATTCATGTTCTAAAACAGGCTCTTCAACTAGGGGGGCCAAATCCGGCCCAGGAAAGACATTATAGAGTTCAGTTGAAAACTTTGGATTATTGCAGCAAATTCCTTAAAAACCCACCAGTGTGCTCCTGGAAACACATTGGCAGATCATTGCATTGACAGTTCAACCTTGCTAGCAAACAAAGAACACTGGGGGCCAAACTTGTGATATACATAACTGAGGTGCTCCTCAATGCAACCCTTTAAGTCCTCTCTTTTTTGGCAGCCAAGCTTTTTTTCATAATGTGATTTATGTAACTAAGGTGTTTACTTCCGATGCAGTCGGTAGTCATTTGTTGAACTTCTTTACTTACAGTAAACTAGTGGTGTTTTGGCATTTCAACTGGTGGCCTGTGAGTTGTGTTAAAAAAAAAACAACAACTTGTGAGAGCCTCACGTTTTGCAGAAGGTCCTTAAAAACAACAGAACGCACCTTCAACTCTGGCAAAATAAGTAGACCAATCAGATGTCCACTGTAGAGGACGCCTGGTTCTTTGGATTCTAAAAAAATAAGACAAATAGTGAACAGAGAACTCTCAAAACAATTGAGTTGAATATCCCTGTGCTAAAACCAAACCAGTCATCTTTTCTGCTCATTAAAGGCCTACTGAAAGCCACTACTGCCGACCACGCAGTCTGATAGTTTATATATCAATGATGAAATCTTAACATTGCAACACATGCTAATACGGCCGGGTTAACTTATAAAGTGCAATTTTAAATTTCCCGGGAAACTTCCGGCTGAAAACGTCTCGGTATGATGACGTTTGCGCGTGACGTCACGGGCTGAAGCAGACATTTTGGAATAGCACGGTGGCCAGCTTAAGTCGTCTGTTTTCACCACATAATTCCACAGTATTCTGGACATCTGTGTTGGTGAATCTTTTGCAATTTGTTTAATGAACAATGGAGACTGCAAAGAAGAAAGCTGTAGGTGGGATCGGTGTATTAGCGGCTGGCTGCAGCAACACAACCAGGAGGACTTTGAGTTGGATAGCAGACGCGCTACCGTGAGTACAGCTTTGGCTTCCAAACATTTGATCGCTTGCCTGTACGTGCGTGCCGCTATGTGCATGTCACGTACGTAACTTTGGGGAAATATATGTTTCTTGCCGACTCTGATGGCGGCCGGGGTGTCGTCGAAAGCTACAACGCTGTCCGCCGCCGCGCTGCTGTCCTCACCTGTCTGGGTTGACTTCCTCCGTCTCCGGGCCGCCAACCGCACCGATCATCGTGGTGAAGTCCTTCGTCGCGCCGTCAATCGCTGGAACGCAGGTGAGCACGGGTGTTGATGAGCAGATGAGAGCTGGCTGGCGTAGGTGGAGAGCTAATGTTTTTAGTATAGCTCTGTCGAGGTCCCGTAGCTAAGTTAGCTTCAATGGCGTCGTTAGCAACAGCATTGCTAGGCTTCGCCAGGCTGGACAGCATTAACCGTGTGGTTACAGGTCCATGGTTTGGTAGTATTGTTGATCTTCTGTCTATCCTTCCAGTCAGGGGTTTATTTCTTCTGTTTCTATATGCAGTTAAGCATGATGCTATCACGTTAGCTCCGTAGCTAAAGTGCTTCGCCGATCTATTGTCGTGGAGATAAAAGTCACTGTGAATGTCCATTTTGCGTTCTCGACTCTCATTTTCAAGAGGATATAGTATCCGAGGTGGTTTAAAATACAAATCCGTGATCCACAATAGAAAAAGGAGAGAGTGTGGAATCCAATGAGCCCTTGTACCTAAGTTACGGTCAGAGCGAAAAAAGATACGTCCTGCACTGCACTCTAATCCTTCACTCTCACTTTCCTCATCCACGAATCTTTCATCCTGGCTCAAATTAATGGGGTAATCGTCGCTTTCTCGGTCCGAATCACTCTCGCTGCTGGTGTAAACAATGTGCAGATGTGAGGAGCCCTTCAACCTGTGACGTCACGCTACTTCCGGTACAGGCAAGGCTTTTTTATCAGCGACCAAAAGTTGCAAACTTTATCGTCGATGTTCTCTACTAAATCCTTTCAGCAAAAATATGGCAATATCGCGAAATGATCAAGTATGACACATAGAATGGATCAGCTATCCCCGTTTAAATAAGAACATTTCATTTCAGTAGGCCTTTAATAAACATATTTTTCTTTACATAAGGTTCACTCTCTGACCTGCACATGCACAGTAATCAAATGATGTCCAATACATAAGCTGTATCAAACCTAATGCCTGTGTGATTATATTGAAGCCCAGTCTGAGAGCAAATAATTTGGCATTAGAACCTATTAGCTCCAGGACAGAGGCAAAATATTAGGGACACAAATGCAAACGACAATCGTCCCTATTTTTCGGACTGTAAGGCGCACTTAAAATCCTTTCATTTTCTCAAAACTCGACAGTGCGCCTTACAACCCGGCGCGCCTAATGTACGGAATCATTTTGGTTATGCTTACCGACCTTGAAGCTATTTTATTTGGTAAACGGTGAAATGATAAGTGTGACCAGTAGATGGCAGTCACACATAAGAGATATGTGTAGACTGCAATAGGATGCTAGTCACACATAAGAGATACGTGTAGACTGCAATATGACTCAAGTAAACAACACCAACATTTTATATGTTCCATTGAAAATATAGAACATTACACACAGCGTTCAAAACTCTATCAAAATGTTTTAATACAACTTTGGTAAGCTATGAAGCCGCACCTCTTGATGGATTGTACTGTGCTTCAACATAGGAGTATTATTATGGTGTGTGTATAAGGTAAGACTTATTATCTGGCGTTTTGTTTCGCAATATTATGCAAAAGCAACTTCTCCTACCTTCTGGTACCTGCTGATCTGTATTTGGGATCTGCATATGTGCTGAAAATTTGCGCGCGTCTGCCTTTGTAGTCGATAACCTTCTTCTTTTTCTCTATCTTCTTGTTATGGGACATTCATCCTCCGCTGTTGCCATTTCTAATATAAAGTAGTGTAAAGTTCTTCAGTAAACTCGCCATGAAAGCGCCAAAACATACGGGTGTAGTGAGTTTACATTATTCACCCAAGGAACTTTAGTTATTAGAGAGTGCCGGTCGGATGATTATTCACGGGACACATTTCCGGCGTTGTTGTTGCACTAGTGAGCCACGGATGAGGAGATGCTGCTCCGTTATTGACTGAAGTAAAGTCTGGATGTCATTAAAACAGTTAGCGCCATCTTTTGACACTTCATCCACTCCCGTCCTTGCATGCTACACCGCTACAACAAAGATGACGGGGAGAAGACGCTGTCGAAGGTGAGCCATGTAAATAAGACCGCCCACAAAATGGCGCATCCTGAAGCGACTGTCAGAAAGTGGCTTGAAGATGACCTGTAAAACATCATCTATGCAACGTATTGACCAACGAACCACCATTACATGTTATGTAGACCACAAGGAAGTGTTTTTAACTTAGAAAAAAATAATTATAATATGACGCCTTTAATGCGCCTTATAATTCGGTGCGCCTTTTGTATGAAAATAGACCTACACTGCAAAAACTGAAATCTAAGTAAGATTAAATATCTCAAATAAGGGTGATATTTGCTTATTTTCTGTCTGATAAGATAATTCTTCTCACTAAGCAGATTTTATGTTAGAGTGTTTTACTTGTTTTAAGGGTTTTGGTCCTAAATGATCTCAGTAATATATTACAGCTTGTTGCTGAGATTTGATGACCTATATTGAGTAAAACATGCTTGAAACTAGAATATCAAGTGTTGCAAAGCTGTGTCATCAACACTCACAAGTATAAAAACTACTTTTTTAAAGTAATAATTTCAAGCATGAACAAAAAAATCATGACTTTGACGCAATTGTGTCTCATAAATAAAACAGATGTCAGCCAAATGGACTTTGCTGTTTTATTTTCAATGAAACAAGAGAAAATACGTACCGGTACTCATATAGTAGTACAGTTGGCACAGTACAGTATACGGACAGTTAATATTTAAACATTTAACATGTGACATTTCAAACTATTTTGAACAGAAATAGTTCATGCACATTCAGATGATTTCTTCAAAATTACAATAAAGAAAAATTTGGCTGGGGGCCAGGCTGTGTATATATATATTCCCCGCGCACTACTTGACTGAAAGAGCACGCACTTGGCGTGATGATGTCATGTTGTCGATGGAAAAATGCATTTTTAGACAATATGATTTGCCTGAGCGGCTATGAGACCCCGAGAGTAACAAGCGGGTGCATTGTTGCCTTTCCAATAAGAAAAATAAACTAGTTTTTAGTATAAGTTTGCTGGTTTCAAGAAATGTAATGCCGGGCGCATATCATTATGTCAAAATAATGGCACTAGCATTTACTTCATTTAAGTATATTTTTCAACATATTGAGAAAAAAGGTCTCATTTTTTTTTCTACCAAGAAAAAAAGTGCACTTGTTATTAGTGAGAATATACTTATTTTAAGGTATTTTGGGGTTCATTGAGGTTAGCTAAATTTACTTGTTTTGGAAAGTTTTGACAAGCCACATTTTCTTGTTCTATTGGCAGATAATTTTCCTTAGTTCAAGTAAAATACCCCTCATTTTTGTATTTTTTTTTTCTTGTTTTTGAACACTGACTTTTTGCAGTGTATGGTTCGGAAAATACGGTACTAATAAAAATAATGTTAAATTAATAGTACATCTATGCATAGCGGAAATTATCAGGGCTTGTATTGTACACAATGGTGTTAATGTTTAGCATTAATGCCTCTGGTCCATGTGTTATTTCCTTTAGATGAAATCCACATTCGATGTGACCCAGGACCCACTGACAGACTGTTTAACCATCCACCATCTGCACCCGAGCCTGTCTCCGTCAAACAACCTGATAGCATCCTCCAGAGCCTCTCGTGAGCCATACTCATGTATGAAGAAGCTACATTTTTAAATAGATGTGTCACACCTAATAGCATGTGTGCATTAGACTTACAACGCGCTGGCCTGTCAACCCTTTTCTCCTCAGCCCCTACGCAGCGACACGAGCCATCCCACCATCCCAGCTTGGCTCTGATGCGCACCCGGCAAGACAATCACAGGTAATGGACCTCAGAAGCCTTTAGGATTTTTTATAGCATTTCATCATGTTTTTTTTTCATGAAATGCACATAATGGAATCCAATACAGCACACTAACATATACTGTACTTACTAGCCCAGGGGCGCCAAACTCATTCTCATTAAGGGCCACCTTTGTGCACCGCTTGTAACAGCAAATACGACATAATCGTCTGGTGATATTATTATATTGCCCATGTACTTTATTCATGTCATTTTTTTAGGGCTGTCAAAATTAGCACGATTAATTGTCGCATTAATCATGCACACACAATTTATTTTGACGGTACGAGCTTTTTCACCTTAACCGCAATACCATCATTGATCAGATCAATGCGTACGTGAGTACAAAAATTGAGTGAGGAGGCTCCGACTGGTGTGTTCACTGGCAAATTTCACTCCAAAATACAGCCTGAAAGAACTTGAGAAAAAACCGCTACAAAGTTTTGTGCAAATACAGGGCCGGCCCGTGGCATAGGCCGTATAGGCAAATGCTAAGGGCGCCGTCCATCAGGGGGCGCCACGCCAGTGCCACAAATGTTGGAGAGAAAAAAGAAAAAAAAAAGTTGGTACTATTATTTCTAAATACAAAAAATAATCCCACGTTAATTAAAATGCAAAGTAAAGCCTATTTAATAGAAATATTATTTGTCACAACATTACACCCCCTCACCCTTCACCCGCACGGTGCGCCCCCTCCCTTCCCCTATCATGACTCTTTTTTGGACGTCACCACATCAAAAAAATCAACACAAGATGTCAAAACGGCCAAAACTGTCAGGTGCACAGGGAAGAAAAAAGAGAAAAGAAGAGGAGGAGGAGAAACGAGAAAAAGACAGAGGTAGCAGGTAGGTAACGTTATAGCCTACATGAAATTATTTGTCTGTTACAGAATGTGATAGTAACCTGGCTTTTTAGCATTAAGCTAATGTTACATGATTCGGCAATTGCTAATCAATAAATAGCTAGTTCTGTTTTAACGTCGGGTTAATATTGTGGAGGGAGCTAATTGTTATGGAAAATAATAATGTAACGTTAGGTAATTACAGTACTTTATTTATTTTAATTTTCCTGAGGGAACTCTCCTGAAGGAATCAATAAAGTACTATCTATCTATCTATCTACTCCCACCTTACATTCCTTAGGGACATTTGTATTAGATCTTTTAAGCAGGTGTTTTTTGTTTACATTGTTATTGCCTTCTGGTTAGCTAATGTTTGCCCTGCAGGTAATAGTCACTTTTCCACCCCTTTATATATTAGGTATAGTTGTAAGCCTAGTTGTTAAAGTGCACATCATTAATGTTAATTAAGCAATATCACATGAGAGGGAATGCTGTTTTGTAATTTGAGCACTGCTGTGATTCGGTTAAAGATAATCATAACATAACATTCTCATATAATATGTTAATTTGCTTTCTTTAAGTAAAAAAAATGGTCAAAGACAAAGCTATTCGGTTTCTTGTGAGTAGATACACTTCACTGCCGATGTGGGGGGGCGCCACCTAAAATCTTGCCTAGGGCGCCAGATTGGTTAGGGCCAGGCCTGCATGGATGACATTCTAGTACAAATAGTTTTTTTTGTTCAATTTAAATTATTCAAGCGAGTAATCAACTCTGATTAATCATAATTAATACACATTTCAAATTTGATTCATTTGATTATAACAATAATAATAACTTTACAGCCCTACATTTTTTACATACATCCATAGAGGAATAATTTGCTTTGAATTCATACGTCAATGAGACAAGCACATATTTAAGTATTTATTTTAATTTTAACCAAAACATTTTTGGAATATGTTTTAACATAATGTTTGTTGCACGATCCGACATGCAGTTGTTCTATCAAATTGGAAGAACACATACAAAACCCAAAACCAGTGAAGTTGGCACATTGTGTAAATGGTAAATAAAAACAAAATACAAATCCTTTTCAACTTATATTCAATTGAATAGACTGCAAAGACTTAACGTTCGAACTGGAAAACGTTGTTATTTTTTGCAAATATTAGCTCATTTGGAATTTGATGCCTGCAACATGTTTCAAAAAAGCTGGCACGAGTGGCAAAAAAGACTGGGAAAGTTGAGGAATGCTCATCAAACACTTATTTGGAACATCCCACAGGTGAACAGGCTAATTGGGAACAGGTGGGTGCCATGATTGGGTATAAAAGCAGCTTCCATGAAATTCTCAGTCATTCACAAACAAGGATGGGGCGAGGGTCACCACTTTTGTGAACAAATGCGTGAGCAAATTGTTTAAGAACATTTCTCAACCAGCTATTGCAAGGAATTTGAAGATTTCACCATCTACGGTAATAATACAATCAAAAGGTTCAGAGAATCTGGAGAAATAACTGCACGTAAGCAGCAAGGCTAAAAACCAACATTGAATGCCTGTGACCTTCGATCCCTCAGGCGGTACTGCATCAAAAAAGTGACATCAGTATGTAAAGGATATCACCACATGGGCTCAGGAACACTTCAGAAAACCCCTGTCAGTAACTACAGTTGGTCGCTACATCTATAAGTGCAAGTTAAAACTCTACTATGCAAAGCGAAAGCCATTTATCAACAACACCCAGAAACGCCACCTGAAAAGCTTCAAAAATTGGTCTCTTCAGTTCCCAAACGTTTACTGAGTGTTGTTAAAAGGAAAGGCCATGTAACACAGTGGTAAAAATGCTCCTGTGCCAACTTTTTTTGCAATGTGTTGCTGCCATCAAGTTCTAAGTTAATGATTATTTGCAAAAAAAAATTTAGTTTCTAAATTGGAACATTAAATATCTTGTCTTTGCAGTTTATTCAATTGAACAGAAGTTGAAAAAGATTTGCAAATCATTGTATTCTGTTTTTATTTACGAATTACGAAACGTGCCAACTTCACTGGTTTTGGGTTTTGTACATTTAGTGAGAAAGATGAGGTGCTTTATTGAGGGTTAGGGTTAGGGTCAGGGTTAGGGTTAGGTTTGAGGTTAGGGTTAGGGTTATTTCCAAGGTGTCGCAGGCCACATGTGACAATGTGGCGGACCAGATCAAACCCCCGGGCCGTAAGTTTCACACATGTGCACTGGCCTATTGTAAATTAAAATTATTCGAAACGATTTTGTAATCAAAATGAATACATGTAAATTAACATAAAATATATAAAATACACAAACAATTTATCAATACAGTTGTCCCTCGTTTATCGCTGGTAATTGGTTCCGGACATGGATAGATGAATTTCTGCACAGTACGAATCATTAATTATTAATCAAACATTTTCGTGGCTAGAGCATAAAAACATGTTTATGGCCTAGTAATGTTTTTCAACATTACTGTATGAGAGCCCTCTAGACATGAAAGAACACCATTAAGTCACGTGTACACTCTTTTATTCCAGTTTAGTCATACTGCCTGAGTGCACTCTGATTGATCTGGTCTTATCTAGTGGCCAATAATACTGTAATATTGATATTTATGGTTAATCTAGCAATGTTTACGCTTGAAAATGCTTAGTTTAGGACCAAAAAAATGGTCAAATATTCCGAAAACATCCGTGATGCTGCAATATTTAATGTGTGATGTGGCGGGGGACCACTGTACAGGAAAATAAGTCCATTGTAATAGTTTGCCTTCCCAAACACAATAGAATACTGTTCATAGTAACACAAATATTGATAATAATATTGTTACATTATTATTTATTTTCATTACTTCTGGAGAGGCATGATGTTTCTTTTATAATAAAATAGTCCGAATTAAAGGGGGGTTTTGCAACATTGCAGATGCCTAGGGGGCGCTGACTTTCCAATGTGTTGTTAACCTGTTTGACCTTGGGGCCCAACTTTTCCACTACAAAGGCGCTCAAATCTTAACACTGAATTAATAATCGTACTCTTGATTTTAATTGTATTCAATAATTATATCAAACCTACTTACAATTTAACAGGATAAACCTTGTCAAATAATATGAAAGCATGAGTTAAAGGCCTACTGAAAGCCACTACTACCGACCACGCAGTCTGATAGTTTATATATCAATGATGAAATCTTAACATTGCAACACATGCCAATACAGCCGGGTTAACTTATAAAGTGCAATTTTAAATTTCCCGGGGAACTTCCGGTTCAAAACGCCTTTGGAGGATGACGTATGCGCGTGACGTCGCGAGGTCCACGGAAGTGTTTGGACCCTTTTGGACACAATACACAGAGCTCTGTTTTCTTCGACAAAATTCCACAGTATTCTGGACATCTGTGTTGGTGAATCTTTTGCAATTTGTTTAATGAACAATGGAGGCTGCAAAGAAGAACGTTGTAAGTGGGATCGGTGTATGCGGCTGGCTGCAGCAACACAACAAGGAGGACTTTGTTGGATAGGCTTCGACAGGCGTCGAATACACATTAACCGTGTATTTACATGTCCAGTTTTTGGTTCGGTGTCTCCTGATAGTAGTATTGTTGATCTTCTGTCTATCCTTCCAGTCAGGGATTTATTTATTTTGTTTCTATCTGCATTTGAGACAGATGCTATCACGTTAGCTCATGCTAAAGAGCTTCGTCGATGTATATTCGTGGAGATAAAAGTCACTGTTAATGTCCATTTCGCCTTCTCGACTCTCATTTTCAAAAGCATATAGTATCCGAGGTGGTTTAAAATACAAATCCGTGATCCACAATAGAAAAAGGAGAGAGTGTGGATTCCAATGAGCCAGCTTGTACCTAAGTTACGGTCAGAGCGAAAAAAGATATCTCTTGAACTGCATTCTAGTCCGTCACTCTAACGTTCCTCATCCACGAATCTTTCATCCTCGCTTAAATTAATGGGGTAATCGTCACTTTCTCGCTCCTAATATCTCTCGCTCCATTGTAAACAACGGGGAATTGTGAGCAGCACTACCGCTTGTGACGTCACGCTACTTCCGGTAGGGGCAAGGTTTTTTTTTATCAGCGAGCAAAAGTTGCGAACTTTATCGTCGATTTTCTCTACTAAATCCTTTCAGCAAAAATATGGCAATATCGCGAAATGATCAAGTATGACACATAGAATGGATCTGCTATTCCCGTTTAAATAAAAAAAATTCATTTCAGTAGGCCTTTAATCACAAGGCTTAGGTCAGGCAGATTACAAAAAATGTATACTAATCAAATATATTGCAAAAGAAAGGACTCATAAAAAGTAATAAAAAATGAAAGTTCATACAATCATACAGTGCTAAAATAAAACAATTCTAACTAATTAATGATAAATTATCAACGATAATAACATATATGTTTCCTACATAAACTGTCAAAATAATTTAAGTGCAAACAAAAATACAGCTTCGCCACTTAAGTCATAATTTCTGCGCTGAAGAAAATTCTCTACGACTTTAAGTCTAGATTTCTTCTGTTTGTATGACACAATAAAATACTGTTCATAGTGACAAGAATGTTGATAAAAATATTGTTACATTATTATTTATTTTAATTTTGTATTACTTCTGGAGAGGCATAATGTTTCTTTTAAAATAAAATAGTCCTAATTAAAGGGGGTTTGCAACATTTACGCAGATGCATAGAGGGTGCTGACTTTCCAATTTGTTGTTAACTTGCTTGACCTTGGGGCCCAACTTTTCCACTACAAAGGCGCCCGGGGCCCGCTCAAATCTTAACACTGAATTAATAATCGTACTCTTGACTTTAATTGTATTCAATAATTATATCAAACCTACTTACAGTTTAACAGGATAAACCTTGTCAAATAATATGAAGCATGTGTTAGTCACAAGGCTTAGGTCAGGCAGATTACAAAAAATACATACTAATCAAATATAGTGCAAAAGAAAGGACTCGTAAAAAGTAATAAAAAAATGAAAGTTCATTAATTATTTATTCATGCTATTAGTGTAGTCATTGTGTTAGTTATTATTGCACTGGTAGTGTAGTGGTTACATGTTGATGTCTTTTCTGTAGTCGGTACGGGTTCGATTTCCGGTCTGTTCCCCATTAAAGCTCCGTAATGCCAGCCCTAAGCCTGGATAAAAAAGACTGGTGGCATGAGGAAGGGCAAACAAATAAAAAACAAAGCTAAATAAAACCAGCATCGGGCTATCTGGAATATGCAAGAACCAAATGTGCCATCTTTCTTGAGAGGCTCCACTCAAGGATTTCTGCAGCCAGAAGCTTCACGGCTCCTCACTGGCAGCAATTGTTCTCCTATCAGCAGTCGGCCGTGAACACGCACCGCGGGATTCTGGTTAGACAATCAGGGGCTGTGAAAGCAGTCCTCGCTTTGCCTCATTGGTCTCGATCCAGCGCCGTTAATGGATGCTATAGCCACCGACGGGAGCAGATGAGGAATTCAATAAGCAAATTATAAAATCTAAAACAGCATTCAAACTCCAGTTGGGGGAGCGAGATCTGTAATGACTTCATAGAAGTTAAATCAATTGTAAAATCCTCGTTGGCATTTTGCTTTACTCTTCTCGGGCTCACTTTTTTTGTGTTCTAATCCAGTTTTTGTGCGCATTGTCTGCAAAACGTTGCCTCCATTTATATTTGTTGCCAAGCGGACGTGCGAGTTTGCTACAGAGCAGGCCAACAATTACTAGTTTAAAGCTCTTTAGAGCACAATCTGGATCAGTCCCTTGAAGGTTTTATTTAACATGGTCAAAGTTTCCAAACTCTGGTTGGGACAAAATACTGCATATTACATTGGGCACAATAAATAAAGGTTGTGTAATAACGGCTAACTACTATGTTGATTAATGCATCACAGTATATCATAACAATCATGCAAATATGCCCCATAGAGGATGTATTCGATATAAGGAAATAGGAGGATCATTGCCTGTTTTCCTATCATGCGGTCTAACACGTATTTGTGTTGCATTTTTTGTGTACTGTACTAGCCTTTGGGAAAATATACTTCCTGTACAATCTATTAGGTACACCTGTCTTTAGAATGACAGTGTGTATTCCAGGGGTGTCAAACTCATTTTAGATCGGGGGCCACATGGAGAAAAATCTACTCCCAAGTGGGCCGGACTGGTAAAATCACGGCGCAATAACTTAAAAATAGAGACAACTTCAGATTATTTTCTTTGTTTAAAAATAGAACAAGCACATTCTGAAAATGTACAAATCATAATGTTTTTGGGGTTCTTTTACACTTATATGTTGCGGTTGGTAGTATTCTATCTTTATTTGTCGTTAATGAAATGAAATAAATGTAAGTTTATTTCGGTCATATAATCAACCATCAACCATTTTGTGTGACCAGTTTAA
This sequence comes from Entelurus aequoreus, assembly GCF_033978785.1. Taxonomy (NCBI): domain Eukaryota; kingdom Metazoa; phylum Chordata; class Actinopteri; order Syngnathiformes; family Syngnathidae; genus Entelurus; species Entelurus aequoreus. Next base: position 2,204,285 of record NC_084751.1, read on the forward strand.
AAGTACAGATTATACATAATCATATTTATTTTTTATATTGTCTCTGTATTGGTTTTCTATTCATTTATTCTTTGTTTTATTCAGTCATTGGTGTAGCATAATATTGTTTTTAATATTGTTTTTAACATGGCTGTGCAGCACTTTGGAAACATTCTTGTTGTGTAAATGTGCTATATAAATAAAGTGGATTGGATTGGATTGGATATTTAACAATCATACACATTTACACACAAAAATAAAATAAAAAGAATGACCGAAAAAGGAATAGGCTGAAGCCAAAGCTTATATTTTCCTATCCTATACATTCACTGAAAATTACATTGCCTGGAACATCAACGTTAAAAAAAAAAAATAGAATGAAAGTAATCGTTGCTATATTTTATAATTTTCCATTATTTCACCTTTCAAGGCTTTCTTAAACCTTAACAAAGAACTACATGTCTTCAACTCATCACTGAGCTTGTTCCACCATTTAACTCCTAAAACTGAAATACATTTGTATTTTATATTCATTCTTACTTTACATATTTTAAAAATCAATATCTCTCGTAAATTATAGTTTTCTCCTCTCAATTTAAATAACCTAAGAATACAAGCTGGAAGGCTGTTGTTCTTTACTCTAAACATAATTTCCATTGTTTTTAAAAACACAATATCTGAAAAGGTTATTAACACTAGAACTTATGAATAATGGATTGTTATGTTCATAGTAGCACGCTTTGTGTATTATTCTAATGACCCTTTTTTGAAGTTTAATTATTGAGTCTATGTTTGTTTTATAAACATTTCCCCAAACTTCAACACAATATGTTAAATATGGAAAAATAAAAGAATAATATAACATATGCAGACATGTCTTATTCAGCATGTGTCTTACTTTATAAAGAATAGCAATTAATTTGGATATTTTTCCCTTATTTATACTTTCTGAATAAATGATGTGACAATGTTCATCAGTCAAATCATTGGTGTTAATTTTCAATCTATCAAGATAAAAAAATAATATCAAAATCAAATTACAGGATGTTATTTATGTAGTTAGCTCATTTTCATGGTGTACTAACATCATGTGGTTTATTTTTGTATTTATTTTTTTTACATATGGAGCATAATCTACAAAGATACAAGGAATTGCTCTTGCAACATCTAGAAGACACATTTAGAACAGCAGCTTTTTTCATTCAAAAATTTTGGGTCATTTTTATACTTTGCAAACTCATCGGCCGTACGTTTGACACCCCTGGTACATAGAGTACAGGCCACAAGTTTGGACATACCTTCTCATTCAATGGGTTTTCTTTATTTTCATGACTATTTACATTGTAGATTGTCACTGAAGGCATCAAAACTATGAATGAACACATGTGGAGTTATGTACTTAACAAAAAAAAGGTGAAATGACTAAAAACATGTTTTATATTCTAGTTTCTTCAAAATAGCCACCTTTTGATCAGATTACTGCTTTGCACACTCTTGGCATTCTCTCGATGAGCTTCAAGAGGTAGCCACCTGAAATGGTTTTCCAACAGTCTTGAAGGTGTTAGCTCATCGAGAAAATGCCAAGAGTGCCTCGATGAGCTTCAACCACACCTGTGAAGTGAAAACAATTTCAGGTGACTACCTCTTGAAGCTCATCGAGAGAATGCTAAGAGTGTGCAAAGCAGTAATCAGAGCAAAGGGTGGCTATTTTGAAGAAACTAGAACATAAAACATGTTTTCTGTTATTTCACCTTTTTTTGTTAAGTACATAACTCCACATGTGTTCATTCATAGTTTTGATGCCTTCAGTGACAATCTACAATGTAAATAAAGAAAACACATTGAATGAGGAGAAGGTGTGTCCAAATGTTTGTTAGAATTTGAATTTCCCTTCCTTTCAGGAAGGGGTACAAGGCATTAAGGTTTTTTGTAAATTTGGTAATTCTATTATTTATTTCTGCTTCTATTAAATAATTTTAGGATCGTTAGCTGCCCAAGTGAGTGAAGGTATTTGTATGTTTGAGTACATGCCCGTTGATTGTGATTAGTATTGTCCCGGTACCAAAATGTATTTCGATACGTTTTGTTACTTTTCTAAATGTGCATTATTGGCTTAATGTTAACAAAAAATCTTACAGTACATTAAACATATGTTTATTATTGCAAGTTTGTCTTTAAATAAAATAGTGAACATACAAGACAACTTGTCTTTTAGTAATAAGTAAGCAAACAAAGGCTCCTAATTTAGTCTGCTGACGTATGCAGTAACATATTGTGTCATTTTCCATTCTATTATTTTGTCAAAATTATTAAGGACAAGTGGTAGAAAATTAATTATTAATGTACTTGTCCATTTACTCTTAATATCTGCTTAATTTATGTTTTAACATGTTCTGTCTACACTTCTGTTAAAGTATAATAATCACTTATTCTTCTGTTGTTTGATACTTTACATTAGTTTTGGATGATAGCACGAATTTGGGTATCAATCCGATACCAAGTGGTTACAGGATCATACATTGGTCATATTCAAAGTCCTCATGTGTCCGGGGACATATTTACTGAGTTTATAAACATAATATACATTTCTAAGAAACGAAAGAAGATTTTGTGATGTTAACAAAATATTGATGTAATCATAGTACTATCGACTAGATACGCTCCTGTACTTGGTATCATTACAGTGGATGTTAGGTGTAGCTCCACCAATGGCGTTTGTTTACATTTTGGGGGACCGGTACTTTTTAGAGGCGGTAAAGTACCGAATATGATTCATTGGTATCGCGGTACTATACTAATACCGGTATACCGTACAACCATAATCGGCTGCCGACCCACTTTCATGCATTTTGTTTTTCCTGCAGCATCATTTGAGGTCTGCTGCAGTAACTTCCCTGTCCCAATGGTCCATGATGGCTTGGAGTTTTATAAGACTCTCCTGTTTGTGCTCTATCATCTGCATATCCAAATCGCTCTGTTTATGGTCTTCTCTATCTACTTTGAATATGACTTGGTTCAGGTAAAAGATGAACAGAAGGGGTGAGAGGGTAGGACCCTGTCAGACACCAGTATTGATGGTGAAGGGCCTATGGTCGGTGGAAGTGCTCAATGCTTTACTGATCACATATTCCTCGATCAGGCTCCACATTGTCTCTCCGGGGACCTGGTTGAATGTTTTTTTGAGGTCAAGAAAGCAAATATGCTGGTTGATGTCATGTTCCCAGCTGTTCTCAAGAAATAGTCTCAAGGCTGCAATCCGACCCACTTTTCCTCTCCTTGGTCTGAAACCACACTCGATCTCTGACAAAGGGCTTTCTGCTCAAGCTCTTGGTCTTCTTTCGAGTACTCGTTCATACAACTTTGTGTTTCATGACGGAAGTCTAGTGGGTCACCCGAATTTTTGAAGATTTGGCAGATTATGGACCAGTTCCAGTTTTCCGGTACTGTCCCTGATTTCCATGCATGGTTGAACAGTTCGAGCAGGATATTGATTGCATGATATTGATTTGATTGCAGTCTCTAATTCCTCCCTATTGGAGATTCTGCAACTTAAGGAGAAGAGTTAATCGTCAGCAAAGTGACTTCCTGTGGATTGTGCATCGTATCTCCTTCTTGAGCTACATTCAATAATTCCTGAAGGTGTTCGGTCCAATGATCTGGTATCGTGTCTTGTCCAATGACTATTTCCCCAGTGCTGCTTTTCGCTGAATCTGCTTTTGTAGGAGTTGGTACAGGAGTTTATTTGTTCTTTGTGAGTCTTCCTGTAGAGCCCTGTCTATTCTCTCCCACAATTCTTTTTGTGATTTTCTTTTGACATGGATCACATGAATTCATTGTTGAGTGTATGCAGCTTTAGTTTCCGGCGTCCTCTCCTTCAGCCAAAGTTTAAAGCATTTATCTTTCTTTTCTACTTCTTTCTTCACCTGCTCTGTCCACCAGCCAGTTCTTTTCTTTTTCGTTTTCCCCACAACTGTCAATCCAACTGAGTTGTCAGCACATGATTCTATGTATTATATATATTTACTTTCTCTTCTGCCAGTTTCTCTTGGATTGTTGTCCTTGTTCTTTCCATGTTTTCTGTTTTTCGCATTTTCCTGACAAATGTATTTTCTCTTTCTGGTAAAACTATTTTCCATCCATCTTCTTCCGCTTATCCGAGGTTTTCACCTTGCCTTTAACGAGTCTGTGATCTGAGTCCAATGAGGCGGATTGGATAGCTTGTACATCATTTATGATAGACTTCTTGTTGGAAAGTATGAAATCAATCCGTGATATAAGGTCATATCCTGTTGTTGTTTCCGTACCAGGTGTACTGAGGTTTTTTTTTGGTGGGTAAAGTATGTGGTAATCACTGAGAAGTTCTAAGACATAAGTTGATGAGCATTTCTCTTTCCTCTCCTATCTCCAACTCCAAACGTGACTATGATGTCTTCAACAGTTTCACAGCCTATATGGCAGTTCAAGTCACACATCATGATGATGTTAATTTCACTTGTTATGTTATCCAATACGGTCTTCCAACTGTTTAAAGAACAATTGTTTTTCTTCATGTGGTTTGCTTTGCTTAGAGGCATATGCTTGGATGAATGTCACCTTGTAACTTTGTATGTTTAATGTAACCTCCAATAAGCCCAGTGCTCACATTCCCACTCCTCCCTTTTTCACAAAATTGGAAAATCCAGGGTCCAGGAAGATTCCTCCTCCATGTCTTGTATCTGTATCGCTTCCAGAGTAGACCAGTTCATAGTCATCATGCATTATGTTCCTTCCGTTTCCTTTGAGTCTTGTTTTAACAACACCTAGGATTTTGATTTTGAGGTCTTCTTATGAGTTTGGCTATTTTTTTTTAAATATTTCCCCGTATTGTCCCAGCATTAATTGTTACAAAAAAGTCTTGCTCCAAGTCTGTTCGGTCAAATTCCTGATGGTACGTCCGTTGCTTCGCCTTCGTTGTTAGCATTACCCAGGGTGCACCACCAGGAGGTGACAGTCCGACTTTTGAATAAAAGCCAAAATACAAGAGTTGTAATTAGAGATGTCCGAAATTATCGGCCGATAAATGTTTTAAAATGTACTATCGGAAATTATCGGTATCGGTTTCAAAATTATCGGTTTCAAAAAGTAAAATTTATGACTTTTAAAACGGGAAAAGTACAGAGCACCAATAAACCTTAAAGGCACTGCCTTTGCGTGCCGGCCCAGTCACATAATACCTACGGCTTTTCACACACACAAGTGAATGCCACGCATACTTGGTCAACAGCCATACAGGTCACACTGAGGGTGAAAGTATAAATAACTTTAACACTGTTACAAATATGCACCACACTGTGAACCCACACCAAACAAAAATGACAAACACATTTCGGGAGAACATCCGCACTGTAACACAACATTAACACAACAGAACAAATACCCAGAACCCCTTGCAGCACTAACTCTTCCGGGACGCTACAATATACACCCCCCCACCTCAACCCTGCCCCCCTCCCCCCACCCCCTGCTCTCTCAGGGAGAGCATGTCCCAAATTCCAAGCTGCTGTTTTGAGGCATGTTAAAAAAAAATAATGCACTTTGTGACTTCAATAATAAATATGGCAGTGCCATGTTGGCATTTTTTCCATAACTTGAGTTGATTTATTTTGGAAAACCTTGTTACATTGTTTAATGCATCCAGCGGGGCATCACAACAAAATTAGGCATAATAATGTGTTAATTCCACGACTGTATATATCGGTATCGGTTGATATCGGAATCGGTAATTAAGAGTTGGACAATATCAGAATATCGGATATCGGCAAAAAAGCCATTATCGTACATCTCTAGTTGTAATATTGAACGACATAAAAGAGGCAAAATATTATTCAGTTCGGTACGTTAGTAAACTACAATCACGATCAATATTAAAATAGTAAAAAAAAAAAAAAAAGTGTGTTGTTGTACTGTGCGGTTCGAAATAAATACTTCATTTCAATTATTACAGTAATCAATCAATCTATGGATTACTTGAGTAATAGGATACAACAAATTGTATAGCCTCCATGCGTATTGTAGGGAAAATAGTTGAAATAAACAAATGTAATATCAAAATCAAATTACATTTATGTAGTTTGCTCATTTTCCTCGGCTGGTGCACTAAGATCATGTTTTCTTTTGGGTTTTTTTTACATATGTAGCATCATCTACAAAGATACAAATAGTTGTTATTGCGACATCTAGTGGACACATTTAGAACAGCATTTTCTTTCATTCAAAAATGTTGGCTCATTTTTATACTTAGCAAACTCACCCCGCGGGTCGGATAAAACCTGTTCGGGCCGTATGTTTGACACCCCTGATTAATACACACCTTGGCACCCCACACACATTTTTTTCTCTCAACGGGGCCTCCCCGAGTCAAAACATTTGCCCAGCTCTGCTCTACGGGGCACCACAAATATCATTTACAATTACTGTAAGTGGAAAATACACCTTGCTCAATAATTGTGCACACTGAGTAGACACATGCAGTATTTACTTACTGGTTAGTTTTTTTCAGGTTTGGCGATCACCAGCTCTTCTGCGGGGACCCCGGCCCCCCACTCTCTTGCCTACCGCATCCTACTCAAAGCGTGAAGCATCCCGGCCCTGCAGCAGACCACAGTCCAGGTAGTTAATGTTTTCTCCTTCAATCCTACACAACAAATACGGTGTAAGTAAATGTTTTTGCCCAAAAAAAACACAAAAAGTGATTTTTGCAAGTTTAACATGTGGCGAGTCAATTAGCGAATGTGTGGGCGGCTGTTTTGAACAGCTTGTCTTCATGGTGATATGTCGCAGGTGGAGCGTCTTAGAATTAACGCCACTCGCTGTACCTCAGAATAGATAACACCTCCACCTGTACCACCGCCACCGGCATCAAAAACAATTTGAGCCGCTGCGATAATAACAGGCTTTGTTGCAGAGCTTTTGTCGCGCAATGTGTAATTAAAGCAGGTATAAAAAATTTAAAAAAACACATAATTGAGCGTGTGATGATAGACTCTTAACTTGGGTGCATGCAGAGCTCTCAGGGCCAATGGAGGCGCTGTATTGTTACGACGGGGTGGACGCTTCCAGTCATTCCATGCGAGTGGACGCCTACAGTGGTGGCAGTAATCCCAGCAGGCAAACAGCACTTTCCTGCAACACAGGTAATGAAAATAAAAGTCTGAGGATGAGCTCTTTATTACCGCTGGATTTCAAGTCGTCTCCATGTGCGCCCGAAACTGCAGGCTTTGACGTCCAAGCGTCGGGAGGCCATTTCTTCAACGTGATGGATGCCTCCAGTAACCACACGGGAGAGTGAAATCAGCCCACTTGTGACATTCTTTGCACTGGTTTTTGCTTCCATTCAAGTCGGAAGACAATGGACGTCATGCAGATGTCACGTCACCTAAAAAAAAAAGAACGACGCATTCAACGTGGTTTATGGTTAGGTCTGGAAATATTTGTGACAATGACAGTGGTGGGGTTTTACCTTTGTCAGCCAACAACATAGATTTGACTGTGGTTGAAGTTAAGCTTCACTTAAGAGGGGACAAATAGAGACAGAGGGTAAAAAATTACGAACAAAAAACAACATCGTTACCTGTCAGTGCTCGGTGTATCTTGATTGAAGAGGGGACGGACAAAGATAAAGCAGAAAAAAAAACAATAAGCAAATAATACATCAACAACAACACATGTTAGTGCTTAATTCAGCTTAATTCAAGATTGGACAAACAGAGACAAATAGCAATATCATTACCTGTTAGTGCTCGCTGTATCTTGATTGAAGAGGGGACGGACAAAGATAAAGCAGTACAAAAAACAATAAGCAAATAATACATCAACAAATACACATGTCAGTGCTTAATTCAGCTTAATTCAAGAGGGGACAAACGGAGACAAAAAGCAACATCATTACCTGTTAGTGCTCGCTGTATCTTGATTGAAGAGGGGACGGACAAAGATAAAGCAGAAGAATAAACAATAAGCAAATAATACATCAACAACATCACATGTGCATGCTTAGTTCAGCTTAATTTAAGAGCGGACAAACAGAGACAAAAAGCAATATCATTACCTGTTAGTGCTCGGTGTATCTTGATTGAAGAGGAGACGGACAAAGATAAAGCAGAAAAAAACAAACAATAAGCGAATAATACATCAACAACAACACATGTTAGTGCTTAATTCAGCTTAATTCAAGAGGGGACAAACAGAGACAAAAACCAATACCATTACCTGTTAGTGCTCGGTGTATCTTGATTGAAGAGGCGACGGAAAAACATAAAGCGGAAGAAATAACAATAAGCAAATAATACATCAACAACATCATTTTAGTGCTTAATTCAGCTTATTTTAGGAGGGGACAAACAAAGACAGAGGGTAAAAATTATAAACAAAAAGCAACATCATTACCTGTTAGTGCTCGGTGTATCTTGATTGAAGAGGGGACGGACAAAGATAAAGCAGAAAAAAAAAACAATAAGCAAATAATACATCAACAACAACACGTTAGTGCTTAATTCAGCATAATTTAAGAGGGGACAAACAGAGACAAAAAGCTATATCATTACCTGCTAGTGCTCGGTGTATCTTGATTGAAGAGGGGACGGACAAAGATAAAGCAGAAAAAAAAAAACAATAAGCGAATAATACATCAACAACAACACATGTTAGTGCTTAATTCAGCTTAATTCAAGAGGGGACAAACAGAGACAAATAGCAATATCATTACCTGTTAGTGCTCGCTGTATCTTGATTGAAGAGGGGACGGACAAAGATAAAGCAGTAGAAAAAACAATAAGCGAATAATACATCAACAAATACACATGTCAGTGCTTAATTCAGCTTAATTCAAGAGGGGACAAACGGAGACAAAAAGCAACATCATTACCTGTTAGTGCTCGGTGTATCTTGATTGAAGAGGGGACGGAAAAAGATAAAGCAGAAGAATAAACAATAAGCAAATAATACATCAACAACATCACATGTGCATGCTTAGTTCAGCTTAATTTAAGAGCGGACAAACAGAGACAAAAAGCAATATCATTACCTGTTAGTGCTCGGTGTATCTTGATTGAAGAGGGGACGGACAAAGATAAAGCAGAAAAAAAAAAACAATAAGCGAATAATACATCAACAACAACACATGTTAGTGCTTAATTCAGCTTAATTCAAGAGGGGACAAACAGAGACAAAAAGCAATATCATTACCTGTTAGTGCTCGGTGTATCTTGATTGAAAAGGCGACGGAAAAACATAAAGCGGAAGAAAAAACAATAAGCAAATAATACATCAACATCATGTTAGTGCTTAATTCAGCTTAATTTAGGAGGGGACAAACAAAGACAGAGGGTAAAAATTATAAACAAAAAGCAACATCATTACCTGTTAGTGCTCGGTGTATCTTGATTGAAGAGGGGACGGACAAAGATAAAGCAGAAAAAAAAAACAATAAGCAAATAATACATCAACAACAACACGTTAGTGCTTAATTCAGCATAATTTAAGAGGGGACAAACAGAGACAAAAAGCTATATCATTACCTGCTAGTGCTCGGTGTATCTTGATTGAAGAGGGGACGGACAAAGATAAAGCAGAAAAAAAAAAACAATAAGCGAATAATACATCAACAACAACACATGTTAGTGCTTAATTCAGCTTAATTCAAGAGGGGACAAACAGAGACAAATAGCAATATCATTACCTGTTAGTGCTCGCTGTATCTTGATTGAAGAGGGGACGGACAAAGATAAAGCAGTAGAAAAAACAATAAGCAAATAATACATCAACAAATACACATGTCAGTGCTTAATTCAGCTTAATTCAAGAGGGGACAAACGGAGACAAAAAGCAACATCATTACCTGTTAGTGCTCGGTGTATCTTGATTGAAGAGGGGACGGAAAAAGATAAAGCAGAAGAATAAACAATAAGCAAATAATACATCAACAACATCACATGTGCATGCTTAGTTCAGCTTAATTTAAGAGCGGACAAACAGAGACAAAAAGCAATATCATTACCTGTTAGTGCTCGGTGTATCTTGATTGAAGAGGGGACGGACAAAGATAAAGCAGAAAAAAAAAAACAATAAGCGAATAATACATCAACAACAACACATGTTAGTGCTTAATTCAGCTTAATTCAAGAGGGGACAAACAGAGACAAAAAGCAATATCATTACCTGTTAGTGCTCGGTGTATCTTGATTGAAAAGGCGACGGAAAAACATAAAGCGGAAGAAAAAACAATAAGCAAATAATACATCAACATCATGTTAGTGCTTAATTCAGCTTAATTTAGGAGGGGACAAACAAAGACAGAGGGTAAAAATTATAAACAAAAAGCAACATCATTACCTGTTAGTGCTCGGTGTATCTTGATTGAAGAGGGGACGGACAAAGATAAAGCAGAAGAAAAAACAATAAGAAAATAATACATCAACAACATCACATGTTAGTGCTTAATTCAGCTTAATTTAAGAGGGGACAAACAGAGACAAAAAGCTATATCATTACCTGCTAGTGCTCGGTGTATCTTGATTGAAGAGGGGACGGACAAAGATAAAGCAGAAAAAAACAAACAATAAGCGAATAATACATCAACAACAACACATGTTAGTGCTTAATTCAGCTTAATTCAAGAGGGGACAAACAGAGACAAATAGCAATATCATTACCTGTTAGTGCTCGCTGTATCTTGATTGAAGAGGGGACGGACAAAGATAAAGCAGTAGAAAAAACAATAAGCAAATAATACATCAACAAATACACATGTCAGTGCTTAATTCAGCTTAATTCAAGAGGGGACAAACGGAGACAAAAAGCAACATCATTACCTGTTAGTGCTCGGTGTATCTTGATTGAAGAGGGGACGGACAAAGATAAAGCAGAAGAATAAACAATAAGCAAATAATACATCAACAACATCACATGTGCATGCTTAGTTCAGCTTAATTTAAGAGGGGACAAACAGAGACAAAAAGCAATATCATTACCTGTTAGTGCTCGGTGTATCTTGATTGAAGAGGGGACGGACAAAGATAAAGCAGAAGAATAAACAATAAGCAAATAATACATCAACAACATCACATGTGCATGCTTAGTTCAGCTTAATTTAAGAGGGGACAAACAGAGACAAAAAGCAATATCATTACCTGTTAGTGCTCGGTGTATCTTGATTGAAGAGGGGACGAACAAAGATAAAGCAGGAAAAAAAACAATAAGCAAATAATACATCAACAACAACACGTTAGTGCTTAATTCAGCTTAATTTAAGAGGGGACAAACAGAGACAAAAAGCTATATCATTACCTGCTAGTGCTCGGTGTATCTTGATTGAAGAGGGGACGGACAAAGATAAAGCACAAAAAAACAAACAATAAGCGAATAATACATCAACAACAACACATGTTAGTGCTTAATTCAGCTTAATTCAAGAGGGGACAAACAGAGACAAATAGCAATATCATTACCTGTTAGTGCTCGCTGTATCTTGATTGAAGAGGGGACGGACAAAGATAAAGCAGTAGAAAAAACAATAGGCAAATAATACATCAACAAATACACATGTCAGTGCTTAATTCAGCTTAATTCAAGAGGGGACAAACGGAGACAAAAAGCAACATCATTACCTGTTAGTGCTCGGTGTATCTTGATTGAAGAGGGGACGGACAAAGATAAAGCAGAAGAATAAACAATAAGCAAATAATACATCAACAACATCACATGTGCATGCTTAGTTCAGCTTAATTTAAGAGCGGACAAACAGAGACAAAAAGCAATATCATTACCTGTTAGTGCTCGGTGTATCTTGATTGAAGAGGAGACGGACAAAGATAAAGCAGAAGAATAAACAATAAGCAAATAATACATCAACAACATCACATGTGCATGCTTAGTTCAGCTTAATTTAAGAGCGGACAAACAGAGACAAAAAGCAATATCATTACCTGTTAGTGCTCGGTGTATCTTGATTGAAGAGGAGACGGACAAAGATAAAGCAGAAAAAAACAAACAATAAGCGAATAATACATCAACAACAACACATGTTAGTGCTTAATTCAGCTTAATTCAAGAGGGGACAAACAGAGACAAAAAGCAATATCATTACCTGTTAGTGCTCGGTGTATCTTGATTGAAGAGGCGACGGAAAAACATAAAGCGGAAGAAAAAACAATAAGCAAATAAGACATCAACATCATGTTAGTGCTTAATTCAGCTTAATTTAGGAGGGGACAAACAAAGACAGAGGGTAAAAATTATACACAAAAAGCAACATCATTACCTGTTAGTGCTCGGTGTATCTTGATTGAAGAGGTGACGGACAAAGATAAATCAGAAGAAAAAACAATAAGAAAATAATACATCAACAACATCACATGTTAGTGCTTAATTCAGCTTAATTTAAGAGGGGAGAAACAGAGACAGAGGGTAAAAATTATTAACAAAAAGCAACATCATTACCTGTTAGTTCTCGGTGTATCTTGATTGAAGAGGGAACGGGCAAAGATAAAGCAGAAGAAAAAACAATAAGCAAATAATACAGCAACAACATCCCGTTAGTGCTTGATTCATCTTAATTTAGGAGGGGACAAACCGAGACAGAGGGTAAAAATCATTAACAAAAAGCAAAATCATTACCTGTTAGTGCTCAATGTATCTTGATTGAAGAGGTGACGGACAAAGATAAAGCAGAAGAACAAACAATAAGCAAATAATACATCAACAACATCACATGTTAGTGCTTAATTCAGCTTAATTTAAGAGGGGACGAACAGAGGGTAAAAAGCACTAACAAAAAGCAATATCATTACCTGTTAGGTCTCAGTGTATCTTGATTGAAGAGGGGACGGAAAAAGATAAAGCAAAAAAAAAAAACAATAAGCAAATAATACATCAACAACAACACATGCTAGTGCTTAATTCAGCTTTATTTAAGAGGGGCCAAACAGAGACAGAGGGTAAAAAATTATTAGCAGGACAGTCACAGAGTGACCTGTTAGTGCTTAGTTTATCTTGATTGAAGAGTGGACGGACAAAGAAACAACAGAACAAAAAACAATGAGAAAACAATTAATAAACAACATCCATGTTAGTGCTTAGTTTAACTAATTCAAGAGGGGATGAACGGAAATAAAATAGAGAACAACAAGCAATGACAAGACAGCAGCAGCAACATTGCGTGCTCTGCTAGTGCTTGGTTTATCTTGATTTAAGAGGGGGTAGAAACAAACATCAGGATAAAAAAGCAAATAAGGCCACCTCTTAGTGTTTGGTTCAGTCTAATTTAAGAGGGGACGGAGTGACAGAGAAACTACACGACAGAGGAAAAAAATAGAAAACAGTAGGCAGTACCAGAAAGCAGCAGACACAACATCGCCTGATTGTGTGGCAAGTTAAGTTTAATTTAAGTGGGGACCATAAAACAAAAACAAAAGACAGCAACAAGAACAATGTCCACTTAATTTAAGCGAGGATAGATAGACAATATAGGACAAAAGCAATGAAGCAGCAGCAACAAGGTCATCTGCTTGTGTTAGTACTTTAGTTTAGTTTAGTTTAAGCGGGGACATACAGAGACAAAGATAAGGTACAAAAATAAATTACAGAAGACCACAACCTGTGCTGGGTTTATCTTGATTTGAGAAGGGATAGAAAGAAACGACAGGATAACATAATCTCTCAGTGCTCAATATAAGAGGGGACAGATAGATCAATTACTTTGATAGAGAGAAAACAGAAAGCAGTATGCGATAACAACATCGCCTGATTGTGGTCATAGTTAAGTTTAATTTAAGTGGGGACAAAAAAGCCATAACACGACTGCAAAAACCAAAGCAACATCCACCTGCTACCTAATTTCAGAGGGAAGAGAGAGACAATAGAGGACAAATGCAATTAAGCAACAACAACATTGTGTACATGTGCCAGGAGTTCAGTTCCGTTTAGTTTAGATTAAGAGGGGACCTGCAGAGACAATAAAACAAACAAATAAATAACAGGACAACAGCAGCAGCTAGTGGTTGGTTTAGCTTGGTGTAAGATAGGACATAAAGCAATAAGACGGACAATAGCATCTCTTAGTGCTTGGTTCATCCTAATTTAAGAGGGGACAAGCAGAGAAACTACATGATCGAGAGAAAATAAATAACATCGCCTGCTAGCGCCGGTAGTTTAACTTCATTTTAAAAAAGGCACAGAGGACAAAAACTCGAGCAACATTTACCTGCTAGGGCTTGCTTTAAACCAGTTTAAGAAGGGACAGAGAGAAATATAGAAGAAAAAGCAATAAAACAGAACCTGCTAGTTTTGATTTGGCTTAAATTTAAGTGTTGACAAAAGCAATAAATCAGTTTAGTTTACCGTATTTTTCGGACTATAAGTCGCAGTTTTTTTCATAGTTTGTGCGACTTATACTCAGGAGCGACTTATGTGTGAAATTATTAACACATTACCGTAAAATATCAAATAATATTATTTAGCTCATTCACGTAAGAGACTAGACGTATAAGATTTCATGGGATTTAGCGATTAGGAGTGACAGATTGTTTGGTAAACGTATAGCATGTTCTATATGTTATAGTTATTTGAATGACTCTTACCATAATATGTTACGTTAACATACCAGGTACGTTCTCAGTTGGTTATTTATGCCTCATATAACGTACACTTATTCAGCCTGTTGTTCACTATTCTTTATTTATTTTAAATTGCTTTTCAAATGTCTATTCTTGGTGTTGGCTTTTATCAAACAAATTTCCCCCAAAAATGCGACTTATATATGTTTTTTTCCTTCTTTATTATGCATTTTCGGCCGGTGCGACTTATACTCCGGAGCGACTTATAGTCCGAAAAATACGGTACTGTCAGAGGGGACATACTGAGAGAAAATAGAGAGCGTAAGAAAGCAATAAGGGAACACCGTAACAAGAGCAACGTGCACTTATGGGGGGGACAGAGGTATAAAAAAAAAAGCAATAACTGAAAACAGCAGCAATGGCAAAAAACAGCTTAGTATCTTATTTAAAAATAGGACAGAAAGGGAAGAGCCATTAAAAAATAAACACCAGGAGGCAAACACAATAGTGAAGTTCGACAAGAAAACAAAAAAAAAGGGCATGACTTATGTGATTTAGGAACTGTTACAATTAGGGATGTCCAATAATATCGGCAGTCCAATATTATCGCCCGATAAATGCTTTAAAATGTGATATCGGAAATTATCGGTATTGGATTAAAAAAGTAAAATTGATGACTTTTTAAAACGCCGCTGTACGGAGCGGTGCACGGACGTAGGGAGAAGTACAGAGCGCCAATAAACCTTAAAGGCACTGCCTTTGCGTGCCGGCCCAGTCACATAATATCTACGGCTTTTCACACACACAAGTGAATGCAAAGCATATTTGGTCAACAGCCATACAGGTCACACTGAGGGTTGCCGTATAAACAACTTTAACACTGTTACAAATATGCGCCACACTGTGAACCCACACCAAACAAGAATGACAAACACATTTCGGGAGAACATCCGCACCGTAACACAACATAAACACAACAGAACAAATACCCAGAACCCCTTGCAGCACTAACTCTTCCGGGACGCTACAATATACACCCCCGCTAACACCCACCTCAACCCCGCCCACCTCAACCTCCTCATGTTCTCTCAGGGAGAGCATGTCCCAAATTCCAAGCTGCTGTTTTGAGGCATGTTGAAAAAAATAATGCACTTTGTGACTTCAATAATAAATATGGCAGTGCCATGTTGGCATTTTTTTCCATAACTTGAGTTGATTTATTTTGAAAAACCTTGTTACATTGTTTAATGCATCCAGCGGGGCATCTCAACAAAATGAGGCATAATAATGTGTTAATTACACGACTGTATATATCAGTATCGGTAGATATCTGAATTGTTAATAACAGTTGGACAATATCGGAATATCGGATATCGGCAAAAAAGCCATTATGGGACAATGTCAGTAACGGAAGTTACCTAAACAAATATTTTTCTCTGGACATGTCACCTTTTGACAACCTATTCAAATCTCCTGCCATTGAAAAAAAAGAGTGCAATAATTCCCGACCTAACTGTATATTTTTCCCCCCTCCTGGTCTACCTACAGTCGCGTTTAAAAGTTGACATACACTTGTAAAGAACATAATGTCATGGCTGTCTTGAGTTTCCAATACTTTCTACAACTCTTATTTTTTTGTGATAGAGTGATTGGAGCACATACTTGTTGGGCACAAAAAACATTCATGAAGTTTGGTTCTTTTATGAATTTATTATGGGTCTACTGAAAATGTGACCATTGTTAATATTTGCTTACATGTCCCTTGGCAAGTTTCACTGCAATAAGGCGCTTTTGGTAGCCATCCACAAGCTTCTGCTTGAATTTTTGACCACTCCTCTTGACAAAATTGGTGCAGTCCAGCTTAATGTATTGGTTTTCTGACATGGACTTGTTTCTTCAGCATTGTCCACACGTTTAAGTCAGGACTTTGGGAAGGCCATTCTAAAACCTTAATTCTAGCCTGATTGAGCCATTCCTTTACCACTTTTGATGTGTGTTTGTGTCATTGTCCTGTTGGAACACCCAACTGTGCCCAAGACCCAACCTCCGGGCTGATGATTTTAGGTTGTCCTGAAGAATTTGGAGGTAATCCTCCTTTTTCATTGTCCCATTTACTCTCTGTAAAGCACCAGTTCCATTGGCAGCAAAACAGGCCCAGAGCATAATACTACCCCCACCATGCTTGACGGTAGGGATGGTGTTCCTGGGATTAAAGGCCTCACTTTTTCTCCTCCAAACATATCAATCAATCAATCAATGTTTACTTATATAGGCCCTAAATCACAAGTGTCTCAAAGGGCTGCACAAGCCACGACGACATCCTCGGTTCAGAGCCCACATAAGGGCAAGGAAAAACTCACAACCCAGTGGGACGTCGATGTGAATGACTATGAGAAACCTTGGAGAGGACCGCAGATGTGGGTAACCCCCCCATCCCCCTCTAGGGGAGACCGGATGCAATGGACGTCGAGGGGGTCTGACATAATATTGTGAAAGTCCAGTCCATAGTGGATCTAACATAATAGTGAGAGTCCAGTCCATAGTGGGGCCAGCCGGAGACCATCCCGAGCAGAGACAGGTCATCAGCGCAGAGATGTCCCCAACCGATGCACAGGCGAGCGGTCCACCTCGGGTCCCGACTCTGGACATATTGCTGGATATCGGGGCCAAAAAGCTCAATTTTCGTTTCATCTGACCACATAACTCCCCCCGTGACCCCGAAGGGAATAAGCGGTAGAAAATGGATAGATGGATGACCACATAACTTTCTTCCAGAAGGTCTTATTTTTGTCCATGTGATGTCAGATGAAACAAAAATTGAGCTGTTTTGCCACAATACCCAGCAATATGTTTTGAGGAGAAAAGGCGAGGCCTTTAATCCCAGGAACACCAGGCCTACTGTCAAGCATGGTGGTGGTAGTATTATGCTCTGGGCCTGTTTTGCTGCCAATGGAACTGGTGCTTTAAATGGGACAATGGAAAAGGAGGATTACCTCTAAATTCTTCAGGACAACCTAAAATCATCAGCCCCAAAAGTGGAAAATGAATGGCTAAATCAGGCTAGAATCAAGGTTTTAGAATGGCCTGACTTAAACGTGTGGACAATGCTGAAGAAACAAGTCCATGTCAGAAAACCAACACATTTAGCTGAACTGCACCAATTTCGTCAAGAGGAGTGGTCAAAAATTCAAGCAGAAGCTTGCCAGAAGCTTGTGGATGGCTACCAAAAGTGCCTTATTGCAGTGCAACTTGCCAAGGGACATGTAAGCAAATATTAACATTGCTGTATGTATACTTTTGACCCAGCACATTTGCTCACATTTTCAGTAGACCCATAATAAATTCATAAAAGAACCAAACTTCATGAATGTTTTTTGTGACCAACAAGTATGTGCTCCAATCACTCTATCACAAAAAAAAAAGAGTTGTAGAAATTATTGGAAACTTAAGACAGCCATGACATTATGTTCTTTACAAGTGTATGTAAACTTTTGATAGCGGCTGTATTACATTTAGTACTAAAAGTAAGACATCACAAAGTCGATTTGTTTCCCCCTCAGTGCCAGGACTTACTTACAATTGTAACTATAGTAACAAGATGGACTTTTCACTGCAGCCTTTATAGAGCTACTGTATAATCTTTGCTTTGAAGAAGAAGAAAAAGTTACCAAAAGGGTTTTTGAAGCAGCAGAGTGTGTTGCATAAAAAAGCAAAGGTATGATTCATGCAAGTCACCCCTTTTGTCAAAGTTCTGCATTGCCATGATAAATGTTCTTAACACGCCTGCCTTATTTATTTTTGTCTACAAGTGCTAAATGTGGAGGTTAATTTGTCTCTTTATTACCAAAGCTTCTTTTTTTTTTTTTGACACTGAATTCATGGAACTGAATTTTTTGCGTGTGCATTTTGTGAACTGAATTTTTTACATCAAATTATGCTGATCATTTTCATTGAAAAACAATTTATTTGCCAAAGGCGTGTGTTAAAAAAGTCAGTGTGTAAAAATTAAATGTAAAAATTCAGTGTAGAAATATTTAGTGTACAAAAATTCTGTGTGTAAATATTCAGTGTAAGAAAATTCTGTGTATAAATATACAGTGTAAAAAAATTCAGTATTTGTTATATACAGGGGTGTCAAACTCATTTTAGCTCAGGGGCCGCATGGAGGGAAATCTGTGCAGGTCTATTAAAATCATGGCATTAAAACCCAAAAAAATAAAGACAACTTCAGATTGTTTTCTTTGTCTTACTTTGGCCAAAAATAGACGTTCTGAAAATATTACAATAAAAAAATCGAAAAAAATACCGGCAGCGGTAAAGTTTAGATCAGGGGTGTCAAACTCATTTTAGATCGGGGGCCACATGGAGAAAAATCTACTCCCAACTGGGCCGGACTGGTAAAATCACGGCACGATAACTTAAAAATAAAGACAACTTCAGACTGTTTTCTTTGTTTAAAAGTAGAACAAGCACATTCTGAAAATGTACAAATCATTATGTTGTTGTTTTTTTTACACTTACATGTTGCGATTAATAGTATTTTATCTTCCTTTGTCGTTATTTATACTTTCTGAATAAATGATGTGATAATGTTCATCAGTCAAATCATTGGTGTTAATTTTCAATCTATCAAGATAAAAAAATAATATCAAAATCAAATTACAGGATGTTATTTATGCATTTTGCTCATTTTCCTCAACTGGTGCACTAACATGTGGTTTATTTTTATTTTTTTACATATGTAGCATCATCTACAGAGATACAAATAATTGCTATTGCGACATCTAGTGGACACATTTAGAACAGCAGTTTCTTTCATTCAAAAATTTCGGCCCATTTTTATATTGAGCAAACTCATCCCGTGGGCCGGATAAAACCTGTTAAGGTCGTACGTTTGACACCCCTGGTTTAGATCCATGAAGGAAAGAAGAAAATGAATGAATGTTTATAACTGAATAAATTTACATATACATAAAAATGTGTTTTCTTTTGTATTATTTTTTTTTTTAGGAATTAAGTAACGTTTATGACAACCTTTTTCCACAACACAATATAGAATGTGAGTTATATAACAGGATAATGCATACATTTATCATTTGTCTTCAAAACGCTTACAAAAAAAGTGGGACCCCAAAAATTTACTGTGGGACCCCATTTTTATGACTTGATGGGGTCCCTGGCACCCCATTTTGAACATTTCTAGCGCCAACACTGATGGAGTATTGGTGCGTGCAAAACAGCAGCAGGCGGCTGTGGCCTCCGGGCTGGTTCTAATACTAATCAAATATCGTCCCGGGGGCCATAGATCGTTCATTCGCGGGCCGGATCTGGCCCTCGGGCCTTGACTTTGACACTTATGTGCTTTAAGAAAAAAGAAAAAGAAAAAAATTATTCAATCCTTTTTGAACGTTCACTGTTTATTTACTTTTTATTTCATTAACGCAGTGATCAGGGCGGCCTTAATCTAAGGGTGGGCCCCAGGGCTGAGGGGGTTTTGCCACACCCGCGTCCCCTAACAAAATATGCCAAAATATCACCCACTTTGAAAAATAATTTCGCTCATGAATGCATGTACTGCGCGACAGGGCCATGCAAATACATAATCGCTACACTGTCAAAATTGGGTGTCCCTGATTGGGTGGGGGCCCCCGAGGCTTTAGCCCATGTAAGCCCGTGCATTAAGGCAGGAGAGACATTTTTTTACTTATTTTTTACAGTAAGCCATCTCTGTTCAACATGGGAAGGTCAAAAATAGCTGACTAGAAATTGTGTATCAATAACAATACTTTGAAGCCATAGAGTATAGGGGTCAAACTCAAGGCCTGGGGGCCAAATCTGGCGTCCCACATCATTTTATGGCCTGGAAACAAAAGCCGTTTATAAACCACTTAATCTTTTCTTACTAAATATATTTGTCATTTACAATTTGACAGAATAAAAATGCATCTACTGCATGCAGTTGTATATCCTTGAAACTTTGATATAATCTAATAATGCATCAATATTATATCACCATGCATTCCAAACATTTTTTTTGTCAAAATACAAATAAATATCTGCTTGACTTATGATTTCAATGCAAGTTATTCATCAAAGTGTACGGTGTAAACTGTCAATAGATTTTACAATAACAAATTAGCAGACCAGTTGCCAGAATTTCACTGTTAAAAAAATAGTGGTGCCAATTTTTCATTTCCAGAAAATACATGAACAACTGTAGATTTTAGTGTAAAAGATAATACCTGGCAGCTGAGTCACGAGAATTTTAGTGTGGTACCTTTTTTTCCATTTACAGTAGTATGCTCTAAAATACATTTTACGGTAAATTTTAATTTTTTAATTTCATATTTAACGGTAAAATTCTGTCAACTGAGCTGCCAATTTTTCTTACTGCAAAATCTACAGGTTGTTTTTTTTTTTACAGTGTACGTAAATAAAAATCTAATATCAAATGTATAGTCAGGTGTGTCATAGTATCATGAGGCAAATTCTCATACTTTCGTATCCATATACAAAACCCAAAACCAGTGAAGTTGGCACGTTCTATAGTTCGTAAATAAAAACAGAATACAATGATTTGCAAATCCTTTTCTACTTGTATTCAATTGAATAGACTGCAAAGACAAGATATTTAATGTTCACACTGAGAAACTTTTTTTTTTTTTTTGCATATAATCATTAACTTAGAATTAAATGGCAGCAACATGTTGCAAAAAAGTTGTCACAGGCGCATTTTTACCACTGTGTTACATGGCCTTTCCTTTTAACAACACTCAGTAAACGTTTGGGAACTGAGGAGACCAATTTTGGAAGCTTTTCAGGTGGAATTCTTTCCCATTCTTGCTTGATGTACAGCTTAAGTTGTTCAACAGTCCGGGGGTCTCCCTTGTGGTATTTTAGGCTTCATAATGCGCCACACATTTTCAATGTGAGACAGGTCTAGACTACAGGCAGGCCAGTCTAGTACCAGCACTCTTTTATTATGAAGCCACGCTGTTGTAACACGTGGCTTGGCATTGTCTGGTTGAAATAAGCAGGGGCGTCCATGATAACGTTGCTTGGATGGCAACATATGTTGCTCCAAAACCTGTATGTACCTTTCAGCATTAATGGTGCCTTCACGGATGTGTAAGTTACCCATGTCTTGGGCACTAATACACCCCCAAACCATCACAGATGCTGGCTTTTCAACTTTGAACCTATCAGTCCGGATGGTTCTTTTCCTCTTTGGTCTGTAGGACACAACGTCCACAGTTTCCAAAAAAACAATTTGAAATGTGGACTCGCCAGACCACAGAACCCTTTTACACTTTGCATCAGTCCATCTTAGATGAGCTCGGGCCCAGCGAAGCCGGCGGGATTTCTGGGTGTTGTTGATACATGGCTTTCGCTTTGCATAGTAGAGTTTTAACTTGCACTTACAGATGTAGCGACCAACTGTAGTTACTGACAGTGGTTTTCTGAAGTGTTCCTAAGCTCATGTGGTGATATCCTTTACACACTGATGTCGCTTGTTGATGCAGTACCGCCTGAGGGATGGAAGGTCACAGGCATTCAATGTTACGTGCAGTGATTTCTCCAGATTCTCTGAACATTTTGATGATATTACGGACCGTAGACGGTGAAATCCCTAAATTCCTCGCAATAGCTTGTTGAGAAATGTCGTTCTTAAACTGTTTGACAATTTGCTCACGCATTTGTTGACAAAGTGGTGACCCTCGCCCCATCCTTGTTTGTGAATGACTGAGCATTTCATGGAAGCTGCTTTTATACCCAATCATGGCACCCACCTGTTCCCAATTAGCCCGTTCACCTGTGGGATGTTCCAAATAAGTGTTTGATGAGCATTCCTCAACTTTATCAGTCTTTTTTGCCACTTGTGCCAGCTTTTTTGAAACATGTTGCAGGCATCAAATTCCAAATGAGCTATTTGCAAAAAAATAAGGTTTTCCAGTTCGAACGTTAAATATCTTGTCTTTGCAGTCTATTCAATTGAATATAAGTTGAAAAGGATTTGCAAATCATTGTATTTTGTTTTTATTTACCATTCACACAACGTGCCAACTTCACTGGTTTTGGGGTTTGTATTATTCATCGTTAAATGCGGCCGTCTGAGGGCAGCCATAACTGCGATGTGGCTCTCAATGAAAATGAGTTGGTCACTCCTGCCATAGAGGTATAAAATCAAAGATACGTTTATTCCCCATTTATATTCTGGCCAAAAAATCAACACTTTTATCATCATAAATCCTCTTCGGGCTAATCTAATGGATCAACAGCAACAAACCTTTTTTGTTTTATAGGATAAATATGTGTCAGCAATGACTTTTGACAGTTTCAGCAGGAATGAATGTAAGACAAAAAAAACCCTGCAGGTGTACTTTTCTTGCTATTGAAAGGCCAAACTGTTTTACTTTGAAAATACAAATTCTTGAAGCAAAGAGTACAATTATCCAGGCGGGAGTTGAAGTGGTTGCTTAGCAACAACAACAGCTTTCCCCCAAAAAGCATCTGCTTAACACGGCTAACCACCTTTGGCAAATGTTGTTGACTACAAAAATTACCAATTTTATTTTTGTAGTCAAGGCGAGAAACAATGCTTTTAAACACTTTAGACCAAAAATGGACAATCCTCTTTAAAAATATCTCGGGAAGGTCAGGAAGTATACAGAGCTCAGAATGCTGTCATGCTAGTGCTTATGCTGAATCATCACATTAATGACATTATTACAGTACTTTTAACTCTGTAAAGCACTTTGTGTTGCATTTGTATTTATTTTGTGTTTTTTTTCGTTATTTTTAGGATGGTATTTTAATGGTGTGTTTACAGTGTTTTACAGTATACATTGACATCATAAAAAATAATACTACTTTTAATTCGGTAAAGCACTTTGTGGTGCATTTGTATTTATTTGGGGTTATTTTTTGTTATTTTTAAAATGGTATTTTAATGGTGTTTTTACAGTGTTTTACAGTGTACATTGACAGCATAACAAATAATACAATAAAAATCATTCAAATCAATGTTACTGCTAACTGTCCCTAATATACACTTTCAATAAATAACAATAATATTCAAATACTGCCTTAAAAGCCTTTTACTGCAAAAAATAACTTAAGTAGAGTACTGTAATTTAAAAAAACAAAAAAACAAACAGTAGTTATGTACAATACAGGCCAAAAGTTTGGACACACCTTCTCATTTCAATGCGTTTTCTTCACTATTTACATTGTAGATTGTCACTGAAGGCATGAAAACTGTGAACACGTGGAGTTATGTACTTAACAAAAAAAGGTGAAATAACTAAAAAACATGTTTTTATATTCTACTTTCTTCAAAATAGCCATCCTTTGCTCTGATTACCGTATTTTTCGGGCTATAAGTTGCAGTTTTTTTCATAGTTTGGCCGGGGGTGCGACTTATACTCAGGAGCGACTTATGTGTGAAATTATTAACACATTACCGTAAAATATCAAATAATATCATTTAGCTCATTCACGTAAGAGACTAGACGTACAAGATTTCATGGGATTTAGCGATTAGGAGTGACAGATTGTTTGGTAAACGTATAGCATGTTCTATAAGTTATAGTTATTTGAATGACTCTTACCATAATATGTTACGTTAACATACCAGGCACGTTCTCAGTTGGTTATTTATGCGTCATATTACGTACACTTATTCAGCCTGTTGTTCACTATTCTTTATTTATTTTAAATTGCTTTTCAAATGTCTATTCTTGGTGTTGGCTTTTATCAAATAAATTTCCCCCAAAAATGCGACTTATACTCCAGTGCGACTCATATGTTTTTTTCCTTCTTTATTATGCATTTTCGGCTGGTGGTTTTCCAACAGTCTTGAAGGAGTTAGCTCATCAAGAGAATGCCAAGAGTGTGCAAAGCAGTAATCAGAGCAAACGATGGCTATTTTAAAGAAACTAGAATACAAATCATGTTTTCAGTTATTTCACCTTTTTTTGTTAAGTACGGTACATAACTCCACATGTGTTCATTCATAGTTTTGATGCCTTCAGTGACAATCTACAACAAACTGAACAAGTTTTTTCATGTGTTCGATCAAATTGCACTTTACAGAAAAGCTTTTACAGCACACTGAACAGTTAAACGGTTTTTCTCCTGTGTGTGTTCTCATGTGTGGAATCAAATAGCTGTTTCGAGAAAAGCTTTTACCGCAAACTGAGCAAATAAATGGTTTTTGGCCATCCATATTTAAGTGTTACTTCTTTCTAAACTCCTATAGTCATATAAAGAAGTAACACTTAAATATGGATATGCTTCCAACAATACCCATGAAAATAAAGAAAACGCATTGAATGAGAAGGTGTGTCCAAACGTTTGGCCTGTACTGTACATTTATTTGCCTTTTAAAAGTTTTAGAATATATGAATCAAACTTTATTTATTTAGCACTTTTCATGCACAGGCAAGTTGCAACACAATGTGCTTTACACGACAACAAAGAAAACACGCACGTGGCATCACACTGATCAATGGAAAATGGATAATAAATTAAGTAAACAAAAACATGAATTATTGAGATAATAGTAGTAATAATAGAAAGAAATAAAATGGGAAATAACAGAATAAAAATTAGGAACATAAGAAGTGTTTAAAAATGATCAGTAAAAAGCCTGATTAATGTGGTGTGCTTTTAACTTCTTTTTTAAATATATAAGATGTATACTGTATAATTGTTTGTTGTTGTTCCAGTCCGGTTTTAAAGCCCTCCACAGCACAGAGTCAGCGCTTTTAAAAGTTTTTAACGATATCCTCCTGTCAACTGATTCTGGTAAATATGTTGTCCTGGTGCTTTTAGATCTGTCTGCTGCTTTCGACACCGTCGACCACGCCACCTTAATCACTCGTCTTGAGAACTGTGTGGGCATTAAGGGCGCCGCCCTCAACTGGTTCCGGTCGTACCTAACTGACAGGAGTTTTTGTGTAAAAATAGACAGTTTTATGTCTTCCACAGCTCCTTTACCACATGGGGTTCCCCAGGGCTCAATCCTTGCCCCAATCTTATTTGCGCTTTACCTTCTCCCCCTTGGTTCTATTTTTAGGAAGTACGATATTGCATTTCATTTTTATGCCGATGATTGCCAGATTTATTTTCCCATGGCACAAAATAACACGGTTCAACGTCTTATTGACTGCCCGCACGACATCAAAGCCTGGCTTTCAGCTAACTTCCTGAGCCTAAATGAAGACAAAACAGAAGTTATGTTGTTCGGTCCAAGTCGCTCCCCCTCCCTCAACGTTGACCTCGGCACTCTGACCCCGTATCTCAGCGACTGTGTCACAAACCTGGGGGTAAAGTTCGACTCAGATTTTAAATTCGAAAAACAAATCAGCAGCGTCGTACAAAAAAGCTTTTATCAATCACGCCAAATAGCGAAAGTGAAACCGCTTCTATCAGGACATGATCTCGAGAAATTAATCCACGCCTTTATCTCGACTCGTTTAGACTACTGCAATGCCCTGTATGTAGGCATTAGCCAGGCCTCCCTCGCCCGCCTGCAGCTCGTGCAGAACTCTGCTGCTCGTCTGCTAACACAGACCCGCAGACGTGAGCACATCACCCCTATATTAGCGTCCCTTCACTGGCTCCCTGTGCGTTACAGAATCAATTTTAAACTCCTTTTATTTGTTTTTAAATGTCTAAAAACCTCGCGCCAACATATCTCTCCGACTTCCTTCAGCCTTACTGCCCCACCCGATCCCTAAGATCAGCCGATCAGCTGCTACTGACGGTCCCGGACACAAGGCTGAAGCTTAGAGGTGACAGAGCTTTCGCCGCTGCTGCTCCCAAGCTCTGGAACGACCTACCTCTTAGTGTTAGACAAGCCTCCTCTCTTCCTGTTTTTAAATCTCTCTTAAAAACATACTTTTATTCCATGGCTTTTAACACTGAGTGATACCCATCCTGCAATGGCACCCCATAATACACCTGCTGTGAACCTGTTTTTATGTTTTTATATTTTATTTATTTATTTTTTATCGTGTTCTGTTTGTGTTGTGTTGTGTTTGCTCGGTTCTCGTATTATTTTTAACCTGCCCATTGTACAGCACTTTGGCTACCCCTGTGGTAAATTTTAAATGTGCTTTATAAATAAAGTTAAGTTGATTTGATTTGATTTGATTTGTTTGATATGTGCAGTATATTTCAGGCAAGAATAGTTTTCAAAGATTGAGTCATTTAAAGTGAAAAACATACAAGCGTTTTCACTTACGACCTGTAATAAATGATAGTGCAGTTTTTGGGAAACTGACCCCGAGAGTGACTTTTTGTTTTATATCAGACTCCCCAATCGATCAATCTCAAGGTTGGTATTGTTTTTTGGGTTTTTTTAGGGCGGAGGTGCCAATTAAAAAACTATAATGTTGGAAATGTAACTATGGCTTGACCTTTGAAGGGTTAAAAACGCTATATAGTGTACACCAGTGTTTTTCAACCTTTTCTGAGCCAAGGCACATTTTTTTCATTGAAAAAATCCCGAGGCACCACACCAGCAGAAAACATTCAAAAATTAAACTCAGCAGCCGATATTGACAGTAAAAAGTTGTTCTCGCAATTGTTGGATATGAATTCAAACCATAACCAAGCATGCATCACTATAGTTCTTGTCTCAAAGTAGGTGTACTGTCACCACCTGTCACATCACCCTGTAACTTATTTGGAGTGTTTTGGTGATTTCCTGTGTGTAGTGTTTTAGTTCTTGTCTTGCACTCCTATTTTGGTGTTGATTGTCATGTCATGTACGGATGTACTTTGTGGACGCCGTCTGCTCCACACGCTGTAAGTCTTTGCTGTCGTCCAGCATTCTGTTTTTGTTTACTTTGCAGCCAGTTCAGTTTTAGCTTCGTTTTGCATAGCCATCCCTAAACTTCAATGCCATTTTAGGGGCACTAGCCTTTTGTTTATTTTTGGTTTAAGCGTTAGATACCTTTTTACCTGCAAACCATCGTCGTCGTTCCAGACATCTACAAAGCAATTAGCTACCTGCTGCCACCTACTGATATGGAAGAGACACAGACACTCAACAGCAACGGCACATTTGCGGATTATAATTACGGGTTTGCAAAAAATATTTTTTCACCCAATTAGGTGAAATTACATAATCTCCCAGGGCTCACCAACAATATCTCACGGTACACTAGTGGTTGAAAAACACTGCTGCACACTACAGTGCATCCGTAAAGTATTCACAGCGCTTCACTTTTTCCACATGTTGTTATGTTACAGTCTAATTCCAAAATGGAATGCATTCATTTTTGTCCTCTAAATTCTACACACAATACCCCATAATGACAATGTTGTGTTTTTTTTTTAATTGATAAAAAAAAAACTCACATTGTCATAAGTATTCACAGCCTTTGCTCACTACTTTGTTGATGCATTTTTGGCAGCAATTCTTCTTTGCAGCATTTCTCAAGCTCCATCACATTGGATGGGAAGCGTTGGTTTTTAACATTTTAGTATTGTCAGGGAGATGACCAAGAACCTGAAGGTCACTCCGTCAGAGCTACAGAATTCCTCAATGGAGAGAGGAGAACCTTCCAGAAGGAAAACCATCTCTGCAGCAAACCACCAATCAGGCCTGTATGGTAGAGTTGCCAGACGGAAGCCATTTCTTAGTAAAAAGTTTGCCTGACACTCAGCATCTATGGAAGTAGATTTGTCTCACATCAACTTATATATATTAATATGATATTAATACATATGCATATATTAATAAATATACAAATACATATTTGATATACATATATAATAAATCATTTGTATAAATAAACGCGTATTTGTAAATATATTTTTGAGATTTGAAAATATATACAAATAAAATGTATAAATATAAAAATGTTAAATACAAATAAATCAAGAAATATTCTTTTGAGATTTGAATATAAATATGCTTGATTTTGTATTTGTATTTGTATTGAATTTGCATATGTGGATCGCTTTTTTGCTTTCGTGTCGATGAGACATTCCTCCCACAAACCAGATGCACAAATAAATGTGACCTACACACTCCCCTGAACAACCAGCAGAGGGCACTGCATAGTATGTGGTGATATCCTAGTAAAATAAAAGTCTGCTTCCAGCGGAGCCAATGGGAGCTCCACTATTACGCCCATAAAATCAGATAAATAACTATACAAAAAGCGCCAACAATACTCCATTTACATTTTGTGACTTGAATATTGACCAAGTATTAGTCATATTGTTATTATAAGCGCTAACGCAGACAAACTATTTATAGCGGCGCCGTGATCGCCAGCTTGTGTCCCTATGTTTACATCATCGAGTGGTCTGCTGTTTCCTCGCTTCCCTGTAAGTTGATCGTAGATCATAAATCATGCATCTTACCTAGAAATGAGACGTCTGAGTAGGTAATCCGACAAGTTGGGACACTTTGACAGCCAATTTAGGACTTGGAACTGGCGAGGACGACACGAAAAGCGCTTGTTCTCCCCCGATCCCCCATCCCGTTTCTTCACGAGGATTATGAGTCATTCTTCACCTAAAAGGGAATATATGAACATCCTAGCAGTCGGCATCCTAATGACAGCAGAACTTGCACAGTAAGTGATGTTTTACTATGTTTATTGGCTCTCATATAGTCTGCAGTAAGCAGAAATCAGTGATGAAGAAAAAAAAAGCAAACGTTGTGATATTTTTTGAAATTATTGCTTAAAATATAAAAAATTAAATTATTATTTTTTTTTTTTTAAATAAATTTTGATGTCTATTTTACTGTTTTAATTGGTTTTACCCTTTAAAATCGTTTTTAATCATATTTATTTTTTTATATAGTCTCTGTATTGGTTTTCTATTAATTTATTCTTTGTTTTTATTCAGTCATTGGTGTAGCATAATATTGTTTTTAATATTGTTTTTAACATGGCTGTGCAGCACTTTGGAAACATTTTTGTTGTGTAAATGTGCTGTATAAATAAAGTGGATTGGATTGGATTAAAATGATCAAAATACGTAAATATTAAATGTTATTATAAATGTGCCCATTACTACATTACATATATACTTACATCATGTATATAAATCCCTAATGGAGGTGTTTGGATGTTTTTTAGAATGTGTTAAAAATATGTATCCGTCGTCATGTCTTTCATAATGATTGTGAACGATAGGCAAAATTCAGAAGAAAGTGCAGTTCCCCTTTACAGTGGAAGAAATTGTAAATATATATATATATATATCTTTTAGCAGTTTTTGGGAAGCTGCTATATTTCAAATATAGCAATATAATATTTGTCATCAGGGTTAAATGTCTGAGTGACCTTTCAGTGTTAAAAACTATATAGTTTATATTTGATATGAATAGTGCAGAGTGATGTAGACAACTTACACTGGAAGAAATTGTAAATATCTATTTAACAGCAGTTTTTGGGAAGCTGCTGTTTTTGTCATGAGGGTCAAATGTGTGAGTGAACTTTAAGTGTTAATAAACAATATAGTTTACATTTGATATGTATACTGCAAAGTGAAGTGGATAACTTAAAAGTGGAAAAAATTAGGAACACATATTTTGTATCAGTTTTTGGGATGCTGCTATTTTTTGTCATTACGGTCAAATGTGTGAGTGGATTTTAAGTGTTAAAAACACGGGATAGTTTACATTTGGTATATATTGCAGAGTGAAGTAGATAACTAAAAGCCGAAGAAATTGTGAATATATATTTCATTGTAATTTTTGGGAAGCTGCTATTTTTTGGTCATTTGGGGAAATGTGTGCCTGAATTTTAAGTGTTAGTGAACAATATAGTTTACATTTGTTATGTATATTGCAGAGTAAAGTAGATAACTAAAATTTTAAATGTATACTGTATAGTGTTTTTTGGAAAGCTGCTATTTTTGTCATTAGGGTCAAATGTGTGCCTGAATTTTAAGTGTTAATAAACAATATAGTTTACATTTGTTATGTATATTGCAGAGTAAAGTAGATAACTTAAATTGTAAATATATGCTGTATAGCGTTTTTTGGGAAGCTGCTATTGTTTGTCATTAGGGTCAAATGTGTGAGTGGATTTTAAGTGTTAAAAACACGGGATAGTTTACATTTGGTATATATTGCAGAGTGAAGTAGATAACTTAAAGCCGAAGAAATTGTGAATATATATTTGATCGCAATTTTTAGGAAGCTGCTATTTTTTTGTCATTTGAGGAAATGTGTGAGTGAATTTTAAGTGTCAATAAACAATATCGTTTACATTTGATATGTATATTGCAAAGTATAGTAGATAACTTAAAGCTGAAGAAATTGTAAATATATATTTAATCACAATTTTTGGGAAGCTGCTATTTTTTGTCATTTGGGGAAATGTGTGCCTGAATTTTAAGTGTTAGTAAACAATATAGTTTACATTTGTTATGTATATTGCGGAGTACTTAAATTGTAAATATATACTGTACAGCGGTTTTGGGTAAGCTGCTATTTTTTGTCATATGGGGAAATGTGTGAGTGAATTTTAAGTGTTGATAAACAATATAGTTTATGTTTTATATGTATACTGCAGAGTAAAGTAGATAAATAATATATACCGTATAGCGTTTTTTGGGAAGCTGCTATTTTTTGTCATTAGGGTCAAAATGTGTGGGTGAATTTAAAGTGTTAATAAACAATAAAGTTTACATTTGATATATATTGCACAGTGAAGTAGATAACTTAAAGCCGAAGAAATTGTGAATATATATTTCCTCGCAATTTTTGGGAAGCTGCTATTTTTTGTCATATGGGGAAATGTGTGAGTTAATTTTAAGTGTTAATAAACAATATAGTTTACATTTGATATGTATATTGCAGAGTACTTAAATTGTATAGTATACTGTATAGCGTTTTTGGGAAGCTACTATTTTTTGTCATTAGGGTCAAATGTGTGGGTGAATTTAAAGTGTTAATAATTAATATAGTTTACATTTGATATATATTGCAGAGTGAAGTGGATAACTTAAAGCCGAAAAAATTGTAAATATATATTTCATCGCAATTTTCGTGAAGCTATTTTTTTGTCATTTGGGGAAATGTGTGAGTGAATTTGAAGTGTTAATAAACAATATAGTTTACCTAAGATATGTATATTGCAGAGTAAAGTAGATAACTTAAATTGTAAATATATACTGTACAGTGGTTTTGGGTAATCTGCTATTTTTTGTCATATGAGGAAATGTGTGAGTGGATTTTAAGTGTTAATAAACAATATAGTTTACATTTGATATGTGTATTGCAGAGTAAAGTAGATAACTAAATATATACTGAATAGCGGTTTTTGGGAAGCTGCTATTTTTTGTCATTAGGGTCAAATGTGTGGGTGAATTTAAAGTGTTAATAAACAACATAGTTTACATTTGATGTGTATTGCACAGTGAAGTAGATAACTTAAAGCCGAAGAAATTGTGAATATATATTTCATCGCAATTTTTGGGAAGCTGCTATTTTTTGTCATTTGGGGAAATGTGTGAGTTAATTTTAAGTGTTAATAAACAATATAGTTTACATTTGATATGTATATTGCAGAGTACTTAAATTGTATAGTATACTGTATAGCGTTTTTGGGAAGCTGCTATTTTTTGTCATTAGGGTCAAATGTGTGGGTGAATTTAAAGTGTTAATAATTAATATAGTTTACATTTGATATATATTGCAGAGTGAAGTGGATAACTTAAAGCCGAAAAAATTGTAAATATATATTTCATCGCAATTTTCGTGAAGCTGTTTTTTTGTCATTTGGGGAAATGTGTGAGTGAATTTGAAGTGTTAATAAACAATATAGTTTACATAAGATATGTATATTGCAGAGTAAAGTAGATAACTTAAATTGTAAATATATACTGTATAGTGGTTTTGGGTAATCTGCTATTTTTTGTTATATGGGGAAATGTGTGAGTGGATTTTAAGTGTTAATAAACAATATAGTTTACATTCGATATGTGTATTGCAGAGTAAAGTAGATAACTAAATATATACTGAATAGCGGTTTTTGGGAAGCTGCTATTTTTTGTCATTAGGGTCAAATGTGTGGGTGAATTTAAAGTGTTAATAAACAATATAGTTTACATTTGATATATATTGCAGAGTGAAGTGGATAACTTAAAGCCGAAAAAATTGTAAATATATATTTCATCACAATTTTTGTGAAGCTATTTTTTTGTCATTTGGGGAAATGTGTGAGTGAATTTGAAGTGTTAATAAACAATATAGTTTACATAAGATATGTATATTGCAGAGTAAAGTAGATAACTTAAATTGTAAATATATACTGTATAGTGGTTTTGGGTAATCTGCTATTTTTTGTTATATGGGGAAATGTGTGAGTGGATTTTAAGTGTTAATAAACAATATAGTTTACATTCGATATGTGTATTGCAGAGTAAATTAGATAACTAAATATATACTGAATAGCGGTTTTTGGGAAGCCGCTATTTTTTGTCATTAGGGTCAAATGTGTGGGTGAATTTAAAGTGTTAATAAACAATATAGTTTACATTTGATATATATTGCAGAGTGAAGTGGATAACTTAAAGCCGAAAAAATTGTAAATATATATTTCATCGCAATTTTCGTGAAGCTATTTTTTTGTCATTTGGGGAAATGTGTGAGTGGATTTGAAGTGTTAATAAACAATTTAGTTTACATTTGATATGTATATTGCAGAGTACTTAAATTGTATAGTATACTGTATAGCGTTTTTGGGAAGCTGCTATTTTTTGTCATTAGGGTCAAATGTGTGGGTGAATTTAAAGTGTTAATAATTAATATAGTTTACATTTGATATATATTGCAGAGTGAAGTGGATAACTTAAAGCCGAAAAAATTGTAAATATATATTTCATCGCAATTTTCGTGAAGCTATTTTTTTGTCATTTGGGGAAATGTGTGAGTGAATTTGAAGTGTTAATAAACAATATAGTTTACATAAGATATGTATATTGCAGAGTAAAGTAGATAACTTAAATTGTAAATATATACTGTATAGTGGTTTTGGGTAATCTGCTATTTTTTGTTATATGGGGAAATGTGTGAGTGGATTTTAAGTGTTAATAAACAATATCGTTTACATTCGATATGTGTATTGCGGAGTAAAGTAGATAACTAAATATATACTGAATAGCGGTTTTTGGGAAGCTGCTATTTTTTGTCATTAGGGTCAAATGTGTGGGTGAATTTAAAGTGTTAATAATTAATATAGTTTACATTTGATATATATTGCAGAGTGAAGTGGATAACTTAAAGCCGAAAAAATTGTAAATATATATTTCATCGCAATTTTCGTGAAGCTATTTTTTTGTCATTTGGGGAAATGTGTGAGTGAATTTGAAGTGTTAATAAACAATATAGTTTACATAAGATATGTATATTGCAGAGTAAAGTAGATAACTTAAATTGTAAATATATACTGTATAGTGGTTTTGGGTAATCTGCTATTTTTTATCATATGAGGAAATGTGTGAGTGGATTTTAAGTGTTAATAAACAATATAGTTTACATTCGATATGTGTATTGCAGAGTAAAGTAGATAACTAAATATATACTGAATAGCGGTTTTTGGGAAGCTGCTATTTTTTGTCATTAGGGTCAAATGTGTGGGTGAATTTAAAGTGTTAATAAACAATATAGTTTACATT
Organism: Entelurus aequoreus; assembly: GCF_033978785.1. NCBI lineage: Eukaryota > Metazoa > Chordata > Actinopteri > Syngnathiformes > Syngnathidae > Entelurus > Entelurus aequoreus. The sequence continues at coordinate 2,238,511 of NC_084751.1, forward strand.
TGATATATATTGCAGAGTGAAGTGGATAACTTAAAGCCGAAAAAATTGTAAATATATATTTCATCGCAATTTTTGTGAAGCTATTTTTTTGTCATTTGGGGAAATGTGTGAGTGAATTTGAAGTGTTAATAAACAATATAGTTTACATAAGATATGTATATTGCAGAGTAAAGTAGATAACTTAAATTGTAAATATATACTGTATAGTGGTTTTGGGTAATCTGCTATTTTTTGTCATATGGGGAAATGTGTGAGTGGATTTTAAGTGTTAATAAACAATATAGTTTACATTTGATATGTGTATTGCAGAGTAAAGTAGATAACTAAATACATACTGAATAGCGGTTTTTGGGAAGCTGCTATTTTTTGTCATTAGGGTCAAATGTGTGGGTGAATTTAAAGTGTTAATAAACAATATAGTTTACATTTGATATATATTGCAGAGTGAAGTGGATAACTTAAAGCCGAAAAAATTGTAAATATATATTTCATCACAATTTTTGTGAAGCTATTTTTTTGTCATTTGGGGAAATGTGTGAGTGAATTTGAAGTGTTAATAAACAATATAGTTTACATAAGATATGTATATTGCAGAGTAAAGTAGATAACTTAAATTGTAAATATATACTGTATAGTGGTTTTGGGTAATCTGCTATTTTTTGTTATATGGGGAAATGTGTGAGTGGATTTTAAGTGTTAATAAACAATATAGTTTACATTCGATATGTGTATTGCAGAGTAAATTAGATAACTAAATATATACTGAATAGCGGTTTTTGGGAAGCCGCTATTTTTTGTCATTAGGGTCAAATGTGTGGGTGAATTTAAAGTGTTAATAAACAATATAGTTTACATTTGATATATATTGCAGAGTGAAGTGGATAACTTAAAGCCGAAAAAATTGTAAATATATATTTCATCGCAATTTTCGTGAAGCTATTTTTTTGTCATTTGGGGAAATGTGTGAGTGAATTTGAAGTGTTAATAAACAATATTGTTTACATAAGATATGTATATTGCAGAGTAAAGTAGATAACTTAAATTGTAAATATATACTGTATAGTGGTTTTGGGTAATCTGCTATTTTTTGTTATATGGGGAAATGTGTGAGTGGATTTTAAGTGTTAATAAACAATATAGTTTACATTCGATATGTGTATTGCAGAGTAAATTAGATAACTAAATATATACTGAATAGCGGTTTTTGGGAAGCTGCTATTTTTTGTCATTAGGGTCAAATGTGTGGGTGAATTTAAAGTGTTAATAAACAATATAGTTTACATTTGATATATATTGCAGAGTGAAGTGGATAACTTAAAGCCGAAAAAATTGTAAATATATATTTCATCGCAATTTTCGTGAAGCTATTTTTTTGTCATTTGGGGAAATGTGTGAGTGGATTTGAAGTGTTAATAAACAATATAGTTTACATAAGATATGTATATTGCAGAGTAAAGTAGATAACTTAAATTGTAAATATATACTGTACAGTGGTTTTGGGTAATCTGCTATTTTTTGTCATATGGGGAAATGTGTGAGTTAATTTGGAGTGTTAATAAACAATATAGTTTACATTAGATATGTATATTACAGAGTAAAGTAGATAACTTAAATTGTAAATATATACTGTATAGCTGTTTTTGGGAAGCTGCCTTTTTTTGTAATTAGGGTCAAATGTGTGAGTGGATTTTAAGTATCTTAATCATGTTTTGTTGTGATGAACAGAAAGCGCCAGTCTGATAATGACACCAGTTGGCTGATAAAAATGACGAATGAATAAATCACCTCGCTTTGTACGATAATTTTGGAGTATAAAAAGGATTTTAAAAAAAAAAGAAAAAAAAAAGGCGTGTTCCGTGGGTGTTTTCCTCTTGGTTTCATTTCCGCGAAGTGCAAGATAATCTCCTCCCAGTTGTCGGTGAGTTTTCTAGCAACTGTTGCCCGGTGAGGCAGCAGCGCCATAGTCACCGTAGTCCTGGAGACTGTAACCCACCAACAACAACCTCTCGCTTCATCATTTACCACCGCCTCCTCCACCATCCTCATACTCATCCGCCAGTCCACAGCTCAGGTTTGGAAACATCTTTTTGTTTTTTTGGGGGGGTTTGTTTTTAAACTCCACTTACCGGCTGGTTGTTCTCACCTGCAGGCGGTGCGTGAGAGTGTTTTTGTCCGGCGTGTGAGCGCGGAGGCTCGGGTAGCAGTTTGGCTAGCGAGGGTGTTTCTTTGTAACGTGTTAGCCTCCATGCTAACACCGCCGCGGTTGTTCTGAATCTCCCCCCCCCCCCGCCCCCCCAGCGCGCCGGCGACACCTAAGCGGACAATGTAGTCGTGTTCGACCGCCGACTTATCTCCGTGGCTTATGTGTGAGGAATGTGTTTTAACTTTACATTCGGCCGAAAATCAACTTGCTAGCTACGGGCGCTAGCTCCCGCCCCCCCTCACCCCCCTCTTGGATGCTAGCTGGTCAGCTGGAGCAGGTGTCTCTGCCTGCTGCTAACGCCTGGATTGCCCACCCCTGTCACAATCAGCCCCCTTATTTGGGAGCCAATGTGACATTTTTACTCAAATACTTAAAAAAGCAAAGCGACCTGAGCTGGGATGACTTGTCTTTGATAATAGCTAAGCCATTACTTTCCCTTTTGTCTTGAGGGGAGAGCAAGATAGCAGCGCTAGCTCTCTCTCTCTCTCTTTCTCTCTCTCTCTCTTTCTCTCTCCACCTGCCCCTCTTTTGTGGCATCAGATGGTGATAAGCTAGTAGGGATGATGTTTGATAAGAAATTATCGAGTTCGAGCCTATTATCGAATCCTCTTATCTAACCGATTCCTTATCGATTCTCTTATCGAGCCCAGATAGGTTGTTGTATATGGAGAAAAAAACCCACAATATTTGGTTTAACAAAAGCTCACTTATATTATATAAGAAAAAAATAAAATCTAATAAATAAATAAATATTGACTGTTACCCCCCCTAAAAAAAATAAAATAAATAAATATTGACTGTTGTTACCCAAAGTATATTAAGTGGGATTTTTCAGAAAAACAAATATACAGTAACACAAAAAAACCTGTCTCTGTGATCACTATAAGTGTATAAATAATATATAATACTAATAATAATATATAACACTATAATAATTTAGTGTTAAATAAAATCAGTCCCTTGGGCACAAAACTGAAAATACAGCTCTCCAAAAAGTGCACTTCTGCTGCTATTTGACATAACTGTTTGTTATGATGCTTTGGCATTGTTGCACTTTATTTCTTTATTGAAAGAAAATTCTATGAAGAGAAAAGTTGTTTGCAAATGTGGTTACAATGCTAAAAAATTAAAAGTTAAAGGCCTACTGAAACCCACTACTACCGACCACGCAGTCTGATAGTTTATATATCAATGATGAAATCTTAACATTGCAACACATGCCAATACGGCCGGGTTGGATTAGTAAAGTGCAATTTTAAATTTCCCGCGAAATATCCTGCTGAAAACGTCTCGGTATGATGACGTTTGCGCGTGACGTCACGGATTGTAGAGGACATTTTGGGACACCATTGTGGCCAGCTATTAAGTCGTCTGTTTTCATCGCAAAATTCCACAGTATTCTGGACAACTGTGTTGGTGAATCTTTTGCAATTTGTTTAATGAACAATGAAGACAGCAAAGAAGAAAGCTGTAGGTGGGAAGCGGTGTATTAGCGGCCGGCTGCAGCAACACAAACACGTAGAGAACTGGGACAACAGAGACTCTTACCAGGAGGACTTTGAGTTGGATACACGCTACCGTGAGTACGCAGCTGAGGCTTCCAAACATTTGATCGCTTGCCCGTACGTGCATGCCGCTACGTGCATGTCACGTACGTGACTTTGGGGAAATGTATGTGCTGTATGAACTTTGCGGAAGTGAACGGTACTTTGGGCTGTGGGATTGAGTGTGTTGTGCGGGTGTTTGATTTGTATTGGCGGGTTGTATGGACGGGAGGGGGGAGGTGTTTGTTATGTGGATTAATTTGTGGCATATATAAATATAAGCCTGGTTGTGTTGTGGCTAATAGAGTATATATATGTCTTGTGTTTATTTACTGTTTTAGTCATTCCCAGCTGAATATCAGGTCGCACCCGTCTCTCACAGCATCTTCCCTATCTGAATTGCTTCCACTGCCCTCTAATCCTTCACTCTCACTTTCCTCATCCACAAATCTTTCATCCTCGCTCAAATTAATGGGGTAATCGTCGCTTTCTCGGTCCGAATCGCTCTCGCTGCTGGTGGCCATGATTGTAAACAATGTGAAGATGTGAGGAGCTCCACAACCTGTGACGTCACGCTACTTCCGATACAGGCAAAGCGACCAAAAGTTGCGAACTTTATCGTCGATGTTCTCTACTAAATCCTTTCAGCAAAAATATGGCAATATCGCGAAATTATTAGGTATGACACATAGAATGGACCTGCTATCCCCGTTTAAATAAGAAAATCACATTTCAGTAGGCCTATAAAGCTAAAAAAAAAAAAAAAACACTTTATTGAGTTAATATTATTTCTTTATACGGGGAAAGATGTGATGTTATGAGCTAGGCTAGGGAATATAACAACTACACTACCCAGCATGCAACGGGAGTGACCAGCATGCGCGGTAACCCCGAAAAGTGTTGTTGCATGTCGTCACGCCGGCAGCTAAGAATGAGGTTATGATCACGCTGTGAAAATAAACGTCAAAAACTCAGCCAACACGCCTCGTCTGCATTACTTATAATTAGACAGACAACACATATACAGTGTGATTTTGTTTTGTTTACAAGGAAAGAAAAACAAAAGTTAAAAAAGGGAGATGTGTTGTGTATATATATATGTACGTGCTGCGTTTGCTTTAAGAACGTTGCGACAGCTGCCGTAAAGGAGGTGCTTTGCTAGCCTGGTTGCTATGTTTCCGGTTGGTCGTAAAAGTGTTCGTCATGTGTTTGTACCCTGCTCAAATCTCTCAGTAAAGTTATTCATTGGATTATATCTTTTGTTTTGAACTTTATTACACCTTGGAGCGCTTTTTCCGGTCCATTGTTTTTCCTGCTTTCGCTATCTGCGCCTAATGACTGAGCTACGTGACGTCATTTCTTGTGATGTCCCACGGGGCATTTCTGGTCGGGACGGGATTCGAATAAAGAACCAACTCTTTTTCTTTACTATAGTGGTCTCGATAACGGGTACCGGTTCTCATAAAGGGATTCGAGTCCGAAGACTCGGTTCTTTTCTTATCGAACAACCGGGAAAACCGGTTTCGAGTATCATCCCTATAAGCTAGCTCAGTGTTTTTCAACCACTGTGCCGTGAGATATTGTCTGGTGGGCCGTGGGAAATTATGCAACTTGGTATAGCGATTTTAAAACTTGACAAACAAGTCAATGGCGTTTTAAAATTGTGTTTTTATCATCTTCGTCTTTTAGTAAAAGTAAAACCGTTTTTATCTTTTAACCTTTTTGAACAAGTCGCCTGGACTACTGCAAAAAGCTCTCTCCCGGTTGCAGTTAGTCCAGAACGCGGCAGCACGGCTTTTAACAGGGGCCAGGAAACGCCAGCATATAATCCCAATTCTTCAGAGTTTGCACCGGCTCCCTGTTCATTTTAGAATTGATTTTAAAGCTTTACATGGACTGGCAACTCATTATATCGCAGACCTCATCCAAATTTACACTCCTGCGCGCGCTCTGAGGTCCGAGAGCCAGCTCCAGCTCGTGGTGCCCAAGACCAGACTTAAATCTAGGGTAGACAGGGCCTTCTCTGTGGTCGACCCTGAGCTCTGGAACACTCTGCCCCTCCATGTTCGAACTGCTCCCACAGTGGAGTGTTTTAAGTCTCGTCCTAAAACCCACTTTTATTCTTCGGCTTTTAACACTACGTGAGTTGTGTGGTCCTCTGTCCTCTGTTTTTTTTAAATAAATTTTGATTTCTATTTACTGTTTTAATTGGTTTTACCCTTTAACATCGTTTTTAATCATATTTATTTTTATATTGGTTTTATATTTATTTTTTGTTTTTATTCAGTCATTGGTGGAGCTAAAGTTAATATTTGAATATTGTTTTTAATATTGTTGTGCAGCACTTTGGAAACATTTTTGTTGTTTAAATGCGCTATATGAATAAAGTGGCTTGGATTGGTAAATGGGTTGTACTTGTATAGCGCTTTTCTACCTTTTTTTTTTTTTTTAAGGAACTCAAAGCGCTTTGAGACTATTTCCACATTCACCCATTCACACACTGATGGCGGGAGCTGCCATGCGAGGCGCTAACCAGGAGCCATCAGGAGCAAGGGTAAAGTGTCTTGCTCAAGGACTAGGGATGTCCGATAATGGCTTTTTTGCCGATATCCGATATTCCGATATTGTCCAACTTTTAATTACCGATGCTGATATCAACTGACACGATATATACAGTCGTGGAATTACCGATAATTTCCGATATTACATTTTAAAGCATTTATCGGCCGATAATATCGGCAGTCTGATATTATCGGACATCTCTATCAAGGACACAACGGACGTGACTAGGGTGGTAGAAGGTGGGGATTGAACCAGTAACCCTCAGATTGCTGGCACGGCCACTCTCCCAACTTCACCTAATTGGTCCAATGTTGTTTTTTTTTGCAAATCAATAATTATAATCTGCAAATAATGTGTATTACACGGTTACTCTGCCGAGCTCTAGACAGCCCAAACACTCAACAACGGCACATTTGCGGATTATAATTACTGTTTTGCAAAAAATATTTTTAACCCAATTAGGTGAAATGACATAATCTCCCACGGCACACTAGTGGTTGAAAAACACTGAGCTAGCTGGTAACACCAGGCTAAGTTAGCATGAATGTGCCTTCCTGTGGCATATCTTTTTATTTTTAAATTAAATGTCTGTTGAATGTGTGTAAAGGACGAGGCCACTTCATTAGGCACCCCTGCACTGTCTAATGCAGTGTTTTTCAACTAGTGTGCCATGAGATACAGTCTGGTGTGCCGTGGGAGATTATGCCATTTCACCTAATTGGGTTAAAAATATTTTTTGCAAACCAGTAATTATAATCCGCAAATGTGCCGTTGTTGAGTGTCGGCGCTGTCTATAGCTCGGCAGAGTAACCGTGTAATACTCTTCCATATCAGTAGGTGGCAGCAGATAGCTAATTGCTTGGTAGATGTCAGGAACATGGTTTGTCATGATCACAATATGCGGGAGGCAGCATGTAGGTAAAAAGGTATTTAACACTTCAACCAAAAATGAACAAAAGGCGAGTGCCGCTAAGAAAAGGCATTGAAGCTTAGGGATAGCTATGCAAAACAAAACTAAAACTGAACTGGCTGCAAAGTAAACAAAAACAGAATGCTGGACGACAGCAAAGACTTACAGCGTATGGAGCATAGACGGCGTCCACAAAGTACATCCGTACATGACATGACAATCAACAATGTCCCCACAAAGAAGGATAGCGGCCGCTAGGGGTGTAACGGTACGTGTATTTGTATTGAACCGTTTCGGTACGGGGGTTCCGGTTCGGTTCGGAGGTGTACCGAACGAGTTTCCACACGGACATATTAAGTAGCGTAACACACGTTGTGTAAACAATGCACACCGAGGCACAACACACAGCATGCTAGCAGCTAAAGGGCTACGATAGGCTGACCATACGTCCTCTTTTCACCGGACATGTCCTCTTTTGTCAGGGCGGAGTTTCTTAAATGCCTCAAATGTCCGGCATTTTTAGTTAGGGTTGCATGTATTTTCAATGTACGTTCAGGGTTAAGAAGGGGTTAAAAACAAAACAAATTGTGCATGCAGCAGCATTCGTGAGGGAGGGGCAGAGACAGAGAGAGCGAGAGAGTTATGATAAACGTGCATACGTCGCCAGGCTCTGCTTTTTATCCATATATTACATTTTTTATTATCTATAGCAGGGGTGTCAAAAGTGTGTCCCGGAGGCCATTTGCGGCCCACAGCTAATGTTTTAAAGGCCCACGGCACATTCTAAAAATACTATTAAAATAAACAAAAACATAACAAAAGTGAAATAAAAAAGCTTAAAGGTTAAATATAATTTAGAAAAAGTTGCAATGTTGACTAATAAAACAAAGCTGTTTTTTTTTATTTCAAACTGTCATTGCTCAAAACATAATATTGAAACAAAATCAATGTTATTATGAATTATTGACCTATCAAATATCACTTTAAATACTCCACTAAGAAAAATATTTTTGGTGGAAGATTTTGCAAATTTGGTAAATAAATAACCCAAAAATGTATATTTTGTTGTTTTCTTACTATACCGAAAATGAACCGAACCGTGACCTCTAAACTGAGGTACGTACCGAACCGAAATTTTTGTGTACCGTTACACCCCTAGCGGCCGCACAACTTAAATAGTCTTGATTGCAAAAACAAAGCAGGTGCGGGGAATAGCGCTCAAAGGAAAACATGAAACTGCTACAGGAAAATACTATCAAAAGAGAAAAAGCCACCAAAATAGGAGTGCAAGACAAGAACTAAAACACTACACAAAACAGCAAAAAACTCCAAATAAGTCACGGTGTGATGTGACAGGTGGTGACAGTACACCTACTTTGAGACAAGAGCTATAGTGATGCATGCTTGGTTATGGTTTGAATTAATATCCAACAATTGCGAGAACAACTTTTCACTGTCAATATCAGCTGCTGCGTTTCATTTGTTTATGATTTCTGCTGGTGTTGTGCCTCAGGATTTTTTCAGGGAAAAAAATGTGCCTTGGCTCAGAAAAAAAGGTTGAAAAACACTGGTCCAATGCAGGGGTTGTTCAAAGTGTGGCACAGTGACAGAAACATAATGACTTAGCTTCATATGTGGTGGTTTTTTTTTGTTTTTTTGCTCACCCCATTTTTTTATTCTGTCAACGTTTGGTAAAAAATCTATAAATGTTGCCGATTAAAACGTAACTGTGAGTTTTCTTAGCAGGTTTGAACATGTTAGTTGTTTTTTTTGTTGAAGCTGTTGCTCAATCCCAGAGGTCTTCTAGGTGCCTCACACTTTGAAAACCACCGATCTAATGAGATCCAATGAATCATATGTAACGAGTAATGCTCACCTAATTGTGCACTTGTCTGTCAGGATACAGCCATAGGTGTTAAAAAAACACAACAACACACAGAGGGAGAAGTATATATTTGGGTTAGTTCAAAATAATTAGGGCTGGATGATATGGCTGAATCACAATTTTTATTTGTCGATATCAATGATTATTGATCCTTTTTTTTAAACTATCGAAAATAAGGACCAGGATATTAAATGTAAACATTTTATTTTAAATGTAACCTTCCTCTGATTGTGATCCCTCAGCTATCAAGGCGGAAAGAAAAGCAAATGTCGTCAAAAGCATTAAACAAAATCACAATGAACACCATAATAATCTCTCAAAATGTAGGTGCAAAATAATGAGTGTGTAAGAAATGCTCAATAAAGTGCATCGCAATAGTGCATAGTGTGAAAATGTAAACATGGAGAAACCTGAGAGGAACTGTTATCTGCAAGTGTCGTGTTAGGAAGTAACAGCTGTGTAACATTTAATTTGGTCTGTTTTTCTTATTTAAGTATGGAAAATAATAAATTTTATGCAGTAATTATTATTTTAAAAATAGTTTTAAATTATTCTTTTAAAGAAGCACATTTGTTATATTTTGTAATGTATTCTATTTATATAAAGTTAAAGTGCCAATGATTGTCACACCGCGCCCGGGAATCATTTGGTAATTCTCCCCCCAATTCCAACCCGTGATGCTGAGTTCCAAGCAGGGAGGTAATGGGTCCCATTTTTATAGTCTGTGGTATGACCAGTCCTGCACTTTGGCTCCTACCTGTTTTTTGATAACTGAATAGGGAACAGGCAGGGGTTGAAAAGAAAGATGTGAGAGCGGCTAAGGACTACGGTCTGTTAAAAATAATAATAATAATAGGAAAAAACTGCCAAACTGTGGAGGTGACTTTTCCTGTTTTATCCTCAATTTCTTCACTCTCTACAGCGCTCAGTTTTACTTTCTCTTCTCACGCCATGCAGAGAATCATCAGCGAGACAACAAGATGGCGCAACCGAACTTCATACTGTTACGTGATTGGCTGTTAGCGTGTCCTTCCCATTGCTCAATGATCACTTCCTGTTTTGCTAGTTTATCAGTGTGAATGCCTTTGTTCATGCAACCAACCTTGCTTCATCATTTCCGTTTTTTCCAACTAAAAAAAAAATATATTTATCAAACGCATTTTTCATTGATATTGTCTATCATGATATATATTGCTATCGTTTTATTGTCCCAGCCCTATGAATAATTCACTTGATATATATATTTTTAACCTATAAGAGGGATATTTTGTGAAGTTTGATTAAATACATTTTTTAATTGTCACTGCCTTTCTTTAAATTAGCTTAAAATGGCAAGACTACACAAAACAAATTACACATTTGCACTTTGTGGCAAAACATTTCTATTGAAAATGCTATTTTTGATTCCACACTTATTTTATAAAATCAGTGCTTCAATTATTTTAAATGTGTTGTAAGTACACCTCTGCATAACATTGTATCCTTATTAACAGTAAAAGTAAACAAAATAAAAAAATAAATGTAAACTTACAACAAAGAATACCTTTGTTAACATTGTTTGTTTAGTCTGTTACAGATAATATCTAATGTGCATCAATTTGCCTGAAAATAAAAAATAAATGTTTTTTTTAACTATAAAATTTTTTATTTTGACTGTCTTGAGCAATTTGATACTGAAAAATAAAATAATCTGAATGATTAATAATACATTCAAATTGATCTGCAACATTAACTTGAGCACAATATATAAAACACTTGAAGCTACAAAACAAAAATTATTTCAACAATTTGTGCTGATTTTTTATTTATTTAAATAAATTAAAATTAGGAAGTCAAGATTAATGGCTAAAATGTTTAGTAGTGCACAGTTTTTTAAAGCGGGGTTTGAAGCATGATACTGATAAAGCATGTCACACACGCCCCACTATTTGAGAAGGACGTTGCAAACTTTTATTTCTAACATAACATATTCGTCCACTAGATGGTGCTACTTCTTCCCACTCAAAGCATGCAGCAAAAACTTTTTTTTTTTACGGTTTTCTGCCATGGTGTCTTGCTACTGTGTAAAAAAACAAAAGTTGACTGTTCACTTCAGCTTGTTTTTTTTTTGTCTTTTTTTTAAAGAGGGATCATGTAAACATACTGGCCTTTAAAGTGTTCAAATCCCCCAAATATAATGAATACTCTATGTATATATCTCAGGCAGACAGAAATAGTTTTAAAAGATAGACTCTTTAAAGTGTGGGAAAACGTAACATTTTTACAGCAGTTTTTAGGCAGACCACACATCTAAAACTGTAGAAAAAAAGAAATGACTGAAAATCTACATTTATGTCAATCCATCAATCCCAGAGGTTTATAATAATAATAGGCTAAAAGTTTCAAAATGTATTTTTTAGGGAGTGGGCCGAGCTAGAGTTCGGTCAATAAAAACTGTTTGGAAGAACAAATTATAATTATTTGATAAGTAGTCTTAAGAGATGGAATCATGGGAAGTGCTAAAAATAATGTTTTTATAGCAGTTTTTTTCAATTTGGGGTACATTTTTGAATGTTTTTTAAGGGTTTATATTCTGTCCTTGTATCGTCAATATTCCCTAGATTGGTCTTGTTGGCGTATTGTTGCATCACAATGATTTTGTGGGTGTATTGTGCAGCTGCTACCTCCTATTTCCCATCAGGGGAAGGAAGAGCAGGTGATAGGGAGTACAGGTGCACCTCCTCAGGTCGCAGCGAGACCGCCTAAGACCTGCAACGATAGTGCAAGTAGACCGCATTAAATCAAAACAATTAGGTTAAAGTACCATGTTCCGAAATAAACATATTGATCTGTTGGCATTTACATGCCCAAAATGGGATAAGTATTGAACCCCACTTTTCTACAGTCAACTGCTAGTTATCAGATCATGTTACCGCTTACCTGTTGTCTGCAGGAATAGCGGCGTGCCACCTGCCAGCAGGATCTCGTTGCATTTCCAATCACTAAAAGAGGGCCTGATTAATTCAATTATTCAGTCATCCATTTTCATGGCTCAGCAGAATGCAGCTTGTATTTGTTTGCTTTTCGTGTTCCTCTGCAAAACAGGCATTTTAGATCCTTGCTGAATTCGGAGAGATGGCGTCCTGGCCCGAAGCCACATCTGCCAATTAAACTGAACAGTATTTCATGATCGCATGAGTCAGGATTTTTTTTGGTATTTATTTTAATCTGACATTTTTTTGGTTCCAATAGGAAAGTATTTGTTCAAACCGGTCTGTGGGGTAATATTCTGCGTATTCTGTTGAACTTTTCTGCAGTGTGCCTATTGCCAAGGACATACTGCTCAAAAGGACTGAGTCTTGTAAGAATAAAGTTGCAATATTACAAGAAAAGAATCAGAAATTCAAAAGAATAGTCCCATTATATTATTTTAAAAACAAGGCATAGCATGAAAAAATTGCATTGACGTGAATGAAGTTGCAGAGAATTAAGTGGCCATACGACAAGAAAAAAGTCATAGCAAGAATACAGCCTTCTTTTCATTCATTAATGTATTTATTTATAAATAGTGTTGCAATGGTATGAGAAAAAAAATCTTAATGTTTAACAACAAAGTTCGGATGTGCTGAAATGATAATGATGTTATAATGATAATTATTTTTTTTTAAATGCTGGAAGGAAAAAAGGAATAGTCACAATATTTTACAAAAAAATAGATTATATTGGAGGAAAAGTCATAACATTACAAGAAAAAAATTGTAATGTTAGAATTGAAATGTGCGATAAGTTGTTTTATTAAGAGTTGTAATGTTGCAAGAAAAAAATCATAATGTTAGTAGAAATTCGGGATTTAGCAATAAACAGTATTAATGATAACTGCTATAAAACTCCCGACAGTTAGTTTAAATTTAAATTATGGAAAAACTGTGATTGATAGCCGCACTTTGGTAAACTCATGGCGCTAGCTCGCTAGCTTAAATGCTAACATAAATACAAGTGACCTTAATGTCTTTCCACATTTAGACACGACATACTCCAATTTAAACTGAACACATTTCTGTCTAAATGACAAAGATATATTCAATTGTGTATATTGAAAATACAAGCTGTGCTGTCTTAGAACGGAGAAATCGATTTATACTCAGGGGAATATGACACAGGTGTGTTCAAGGACCGCTGAACAGAGTAGGACAACAAAACGCCCGTTTTTTATTTTAGTTATTTAAAAAAAGTCAAAAGATTTCAGCGTGTGTGTAAGTACTTTTTGAGTACATTCAACAAAACAGCCATAATAATGATAACCGTTTTAGTCACAATAACTGTGATATGAAATGTTCACATTGACTATGTTTCCATGCACTAAATTAGTCTGGTTTCTCAAATAGTTGATTTTTTTGTATTCTCACACCTACATTTGAAGTCCCTGTGTCTATGCACTCTCTCATATGACTACTGGTCATACGCCATGTGCCTTCTGTACATTCGGGGCGCTTTTTTCCCCTTTTAGCGCGGATTAATGTATTGCTTTTCCGGTTGACTTAAGACGTCACACCAGGCATCTGCGACTTCTTACAAGTCAACAGCCTAGCAAATGCAGCACAAAAAGGTTTGTGTGCACTTTCTTTTTTTTGCCTTGCAATATTCCTGCTTCATTATCTTACGTCTCACTCATCGTGAGTCTGAATGAAGCTGCGGTATCGTACATTTCCTTAGCTTTTTTTCTCCCATTTGATGCACTTCAAAATTTTACATCATTTTAATTTGTGAAGCAAATAAACAGTTTCCTCTTTACTGAAATTGTTACCTTTTTTATTTGCCGGAATCTGCTTCTGGATTATAAGCCAAGCGTTGAGACTGGCGCATGCGCGATATAAAGGGTCCCCTGCGGCGGCACACACCCACTCGAGAGATCTGGTTTTCCATCGCACTATCCAGCTGTGTTGCTCGTTTTCCAAAAACTGAACACGATCAGATTAAAGTGTTTCCATGGGTTGTAGGATGCTTATTTAGAGCGGATCTATTTGACAAATCGTACTAATTTAGTGCATGGACACGTTACATCTAGGACTGCAACAACTAATCGATTAAAATTGATTATAAAAATAGTTGGCGATTAATTTAGACATCGATTCGTTGGGTCTATGCTATGTGCATGCGCAGAGGCAATTTTTAATTTATTTTTAATTTTTTATAAACCTTTATTTATAAACTGCAACATGTACAAACAGCTGAGAAACAATCAAAATAAGTATGGTGCCAGTATGCTGGGTTTTTTTTCTATAAAATACTGGAAAGGATAGAAATGTAGTTTGTCTCTTTTATCCGATTATTAATCGAAGTAATAATCGACAGATTAATCGATTATCAAATTAATCGTTAGTTGCAGCCCAATTTACATCCCTAGTTAGAAAAATGCAAGATTAAAGGTTTTTGGGGGGGTTTTCTCAATAAAAGAATCCTCATGCTACAATAAAAAAATCATAATATTGTCAATATTTCATTCTTTGTATGCTACAATAAAAAATCATAATTTTGTCAATATTTCATTCTTTGTCAAACATTTATACTTCTAACGTGATAGAAACTCCCCATTTTACCACAAGTTTGTGAGTGTAATTTCACGGTTATTCTCATAAAATAAATATTTTATGTATATATATATATGTATATATATATATATATATATATATATATATATATATATATATATATATATATATGTATATATATGTATATATATATATATATGTATATATATATGTATATATATATATATATATGTATATATATATATATATGTATATATATATGTATATATATATATATATGTATATATATATGTATATATATATATGTATATATATATATATATATATATATATATGTATATATATGTATATATATATATATATATATATATATATATATATATATATATACACACACAGTACAGGCCAAAAGTTTGGACACACCTTCTCATTCAACGTGTTTTCTTTATTTTTATGACTATTTACATTGTAGATTGTCACTGAAAGCATCAAAACTATGAATGAACACATGTGGAGTTATGTACTTAACAAACAAAGGTGAAATAACTGGAAAAATGTTTTATATTCTAGTTTCTTCAAAATAGCCACCCTTTGCTCTGATTACTGCTTTGCAAACTCCTGGCATTCTCTCGATGAGCTTCAAGAGGTAGTCACCTGAAAGGGTTTTCACTTCACAGGTGTCATAGTTTTGATGCCTTCAGTGATAATCTACAATGTAAATAGTCATGAAAATAAAGAAAACACATTGAAATGAGAAGGTGTGTCCAAACCTTTGGCCTGTACTGTGTATATATATATATTTTTTTTTTCCCTTCACATATTATGACCTCATTTTCATTAAAAACTACAACTTTTCCCCCTCTACTATGTCAAATGTATCCACACAAAAATACGATAAAATTGTAAGTTTTGTAATTCTGTGACTATTCTGATGTTTTTTTCTTCTTCAGCGTCTCCTTGTTTAACTACAATGCTGTCACCTTGGCTTGGTGGGTATGTGTGCGCCTCTTTCAAAGTTCTTTAATATTTTCAATTACATGACTCGGCTCACGAATTTGCAAAAAAAACAAAAGTACGAGTGTTTTTTTTTGTTTGTTTCTTTATAAAGGGGAACCTTGCGCTCGTCATCGTTTTTAGTAAGGGGAATGGAGGCGGTGTGGGGTGCGGGGCAAAAAGAAAAACCAAAACGTGGCCCTCCTCGGACGCTTTTGTTCCCGTGTGTCTTTGTCGGGCTCGCACTTGCTCGGCGGAGCACGGCGTTTAAGTGGGCCACAAGGGAGTGTGTGCCTGAATGGTGAGGCAGAAGGTGTGTTTAGTGTTTGTGGAGGGGGTTGGGGTGAGGCAACCCGGGAATGTGTTGTGGTTCAGGGGTGCTTTTTTTTTTTTTTTCCTTCCCTGTGAAGGAGTTTTTTTCATTACGAATGATTGTGTCAACATCACAGAATGTAATAAATATGTAAACAGGCGCCATGATGTTCAGCATCATGTCTGACAGTGATAGTGAGAGTGCCAATTACCCTCCCCGAGGTGTTGAAAATAGCTCGCCATTGATGAATCTCTGTATGGCTCAGGAAAATGAGTCTTCTTTTTTTTTTTCTTTACGCTCTCTCTCTCTCTCTCTCTCTCGCTTTTCTCCACCTTTAGTAGCGAAGATTATTGACTCTGCTTTGTATTCTAACTTGGAGGTCAACCACTCTAACTGTTAATGCGAGTGAAAGCCCACAGAAAAAGGGCCAGTGTGATGTTGGAGATAAGGAAAGAGGGCGGGAGGGGTGCGACTGTCCCCGGAGAGAGTCGACGCTGTAAGGAAACCCGACTTAATTAACCAAGAGAGGTTTGTTCATGGAAACTGTGATGTGGAGGAGGTGGCCTCCCCCCCCCCTGGAGGCAATGGCTATTTAGCAGTCGTATTCCTCTATTAGTAGGGGAAGGGGCTCATGAATAACTACTGATGACAAATGTCAGGCATGTGTTGCGTTCTACTCTGTACTAGTCGACAAAAAGTGACATCTTCTTACCCAAACATCTGTTGAGTAAAAGGTATAAATGAGCTTCTCTGTACCTTGTTTTCCCCCTGAACTAAAGGTAGAAAGCAAGGAGAAGCAGCATCTATTTGGAGTTTGTTACATATTAACTTGCTTTATGGCCGCTGACCTGGAGACAGGACCATGTGCCACTGATGCATGAGCTTCTCAGAACATTGAGTACCACACGGCAAGAGAACAGGTGCTTTGCAGCTATCGATTTGCCCGAGACGGATGAGCCTGTTATTACGAGGCCCAGACCTCGCTTATTATGTGCTACCATTTGAGAAGTTTAGTAGTAAAAAAAAAAAAAAAAATCTTTTAAAAGGCAACCTTTGTTGTACGAAAGAGGGCAACATTCCACGTTGAACATAAGAAAACTGCTACCGACTGAACAATTTCAATATTTTGAGTCAAAACATGGTTATAGTGTTAGTTTATTTTGAACATGCATACAATTACAATATGATATATCACATATTTGTCAGTTTCTCATTACAGCATGCTCGAAAAGGAGTTGGAAGAAACAGATCTTATTTAATCCTACCTCTTTTCATTTCAAAGCAATTTTGTTTTCCAACAAGAGCCGGCCGCATATGAAAAGACGTGCAGGGCATTTGATATTCTATTTGTGTTTATAAAACACGCTAAAACCATTCTGACATTGGCCAAAATATGCTAAATAGTTAAATATTATATAAAGTACAGGCCAAACGTTTGGACACACCTTCTCATTCAATGTGTTTTCTTTATTTTCATGACTATTTACTTTGTAGATTGTCACTGAAGGCATCAAAACTATGAATGTGGAGTTATGTACATAACAAAATAAATTGAAATAGCTAAAAACATGTCTTATATTCTAGTTTCTTCAAAATAACCACCCTTCGCTCTGATTACTGCTTTGCACACTCTTGGCATTCTCTTGATGAGCTAACTCCTTCAAGAATGGTCGAAAACCATTTCAGGTGAAATCGAAAAAAATGCCAAGAGTGTCCAAAAAAGTAATCAGAGCAAAGGGTGGCTATTTTGAAGAAACTAGTTATTTCACCTTTTTTTGTTAAGTACATAACTCCACATGTGTTCATTCATAGTTTTGATGCCTTCAGTGACAATTATTTTTAGATATGTGTATTGGGGCAAAACAAATGTATGTCGAAAAACCCCTTGTCATTTTTTTTCCTTTACTGTGACCCTGATCTTAAAACCACACCCCACCCTCTCCAATAGTGTCACAATTTATCTTT
This sequence comes from Entelurus aequoreus, assembly GCF_033978785.1. Lineage (NCBI taxonomy): Eukaryota > Metazoa > Chordata > Actinopteri > Syngnathiformes > Syngnathidae > Entelurus > Entelurus aequoreus. The sequence continues at coordinate 2,256,414 of NC_084751.1, forward strand.
TGAAATTGTTATCCGTATCTTAAAGTTGTCACCACTATTTTTTTTTCCCAGAAATGGTACAAAATAAACTTCATGATCATTATAAAGTTAAAAAAGTTAAAGTACCAATGATTGTCACACACACACTAGGTGTGGCGAAATTATTCTCTGCATTTGACCCATCGCCCTCGATCACCCCCTGGGAGGTGAGGGGAGCAGTGAGCAGCAGCAGTGGCCGCGCCCGGGAATCATTTTTGGTGATTTAACCCCCAATTCTAACCCTTGATGCGGAGTGCCAAGCAGGGAAGTAATGGGTCCCATTTTCATAGTCTTTGGTATGACTCGGCCGGGGTTTGAACTCACAACCTACCGATCTCAGGGCGGACACTCTAACCACTAGGCCACTGAGTAGGTACAACTGCGCATTTGTTTGTACTCAATCTCTAACACAACAGTGAATAAATGAATATTAGATACATATACAAATAAAGTTCTCATAATTAAATACTTAAGTTATGATTCACATAATGAGATGATTAAGATTATCTAATTTTTCAATAAGCTTCGAGATGTTTATCAGGATTCTTATTCCTTGTGCTTTGTAAACACTTGCATTTGAACAGCCTCTGAAACTGGATCATATCAGTACATTGTTTGAGTTCTTTGCTTAATTTAATTCCACATACTGATATACTAAAGGTCATAAGTGTTGTACGTGCTGACAAATGTTTTAAATTACATTTTTCCCCAAGGTTATATTTGTCTTTTATTGAGAATAATTGTTGTACATTCTTGGGTAGCAGGTTATAGTTCAATAAACAAAAGGCTTTGAGTGTTCTCTATAGCCAACATTATGCATCATTCTAACTGACCTTTTTTGTAAATGAAGTGTACTTTTGTAATTTTTTCCCACATATTTCTGCACAATGCCTCAGATATGGTAACACTAGCGAGCAGTAAAGAATATGGAGTGATTTTTGGTCCAGAATATATTACTATTTTTCGCTGTTGAAATATTTTTTGCTACCTTATGTTGTATATTTTTTTATATAAGATTGCCAGTTCATTTTCTCATCTATTACACCCAAAAATGTGATTTGTTTTATCCTTTCAATGTCTACTCTATTTGTGTTTGACTTTCTCTTCTACTGTTACCGAATATCATTATTTTAGTTTTACTTGGATTTAAAGAGTCTGTTTTTGTCGAACCAACTCTTTGGTTTTGTTAATTTCTTAGCTTCTGTGTGTTCTTTCCATTACAAAACATGGTTGTATCATCAGCAAATAGTACTAACTTTAAGTCCGTTGTAACTCTACACATGTCATTTACAGTCATGGTCAAAAGTTTACATACACTTGTGAAGGACATAATGTCATGGCTGTCTTGAGTTTCCAAACATTTCTACAACTCTTATTTTTTCGTGATAGAGTGATTGTAGCACATACACTACCGTTCAAAAGTTTGGGGTCACCCAAACAATTTTGTGGAATAGCCTTCATTTCTAAAAACAAGAATAGACTGTCGAGTTTCAGATGAAAGTTCTCTTTTTCTGGCCATTTTGAGCGTTTGATTGACCCCACAAATGTGATGCTCCAGAAACTCAATCTGCTCAAATGAAGGTCAGTTTTGTAGCTTCTGTAACGAGCTAAACTGTTTTCAGATGTGTGAACATGATTGCACAAGGGTTTTCTAATCATCAATTAGCCTTCTGAGCCAATGAGCAAACACATTGTACCATTAGAACACTGGAGTGATAGCTGCTGGAAATGGGCCTCTATCCACCTATGTAGATATTGCACCAAAAACCAGACATTTGCAGCTAGAATAGTCATTTACCACATTAGCAATGTATAGAGTGTATTTATTTCAAGTTAAGACTAGTTTAAAGTTATCTTCATTGAAAAGTACAGTGCTTTTCCTTCAAAAATAAGGACATTTCAATGTGACCCCAAACTTTTGAACGGTAGTGTACTTGTTGGTCACAAAAGACATTCATGAAGTTTGGTTCTTGAGCGAAACGATGTTAACTACCATTAGCATATATATTTTAAATTATAAGAGATTTGTTTTTAAATGTAGGTATACATTGTTTTAGCCTTTTTAAAGAAAATCTTATCATTGTAAATTATATGATGACGTCATGATGGCCACGCCCTCCCCCGCCACAAGTATCTTGGGCAATCTCGGGAAAACTCTCAAACCTCTGCCTTGTTTTTAATGAATACTTTGGCCTACTACGCTACTGTATTTTAATGTTAGTCATTATGGTGGTATTTGGGGAGCCATGTGTTTTGTGAGTTGGTACTTGGTGAAAAAAGTTTGAGAACCACTGGTCTATTTTTTATTGCTAGTGTGTCACTGATAATCCTTTGTAGTCAACGAAAATGTTTTTTTAACAATAACCAAATTGCTGGCTAAGATGAGTAATTACTATTGAGCTGTAACTGGTTTTGCCAGTCTGATAGGTGGTGGCATGAAGGCTAGGTCCATACATCGCTAAATGGGAATATCAAAACCGTTTTTTCCTCCACCCTTACCCTTGATGCATTGTAGTAAACCCTACAATGCCTCAAGGGGAAAAATAGGAATATTAAATGAGGACGGATCAGGAAGTCACATCACTCCTGGATATTACTGAGAACGATAATCTACATTGTAGATAAAGTATTGCAAAGTGTATGCATCAAATACCAAAAGCAGGGTTTTTGAAGGTCTTCCAAGTGCAGTGACTCAAAGAAAATGAGAATAATACATGCGGACTGATAAGAAAGTGAGGTCACTCATGAATATTACACTCAACAGAAAATCTAAAATTGTTGTAAAATAGGCAGTCATTCCGGTAGTAGTCATACTTGAAAGGTTTATCAGCATTGCACCTGAATCTACATTTAGCATGGCTGTAAATGTCGTCCGTCTAATTAGGCGCCATGCAGACCCCTGAAGCAGGCGCTGACTCCACCTCCACCGTCCCTATCCAGACCAGCGTGCCTGTCCAGCCTGCGGGCTCCACCCAGCAGCTGCCTGTACAGCAACAGGTAACATCACCACGGGTGAACACCGCATATATATTTCAGGATCTGCATCTTTAACGTGTTCCTTGGCCATTGCATTCCAGACACAGACTGTTCAACAGGTCCAGCATGTTTACCCAGCACAGGTGCAGTACGTGGAGGAAAATGGCAGCGTCTACACCAATGGCAACATGTGAGTCACGGATTACAGCCTGTCGGCTCACCTCTGGAGAGTCTCTTCACGCATGTCATTCATGTCACTGGCACATGACGTCGGCCAGAGCGCGATTTGGGGCGCCGTCACCTGAACATGACCAGAAGTAGGATTGTGGTTTTAAGTGGCTCAGCGGCGTCCCTCCCCCCTGAGGGGCGGTGCGACGCGGTGCCGCTAACAAGCTAAGACTTGCGTGTTTGACTCCAGCTACTGGTGGCTTCAATGGAATACTTTTGGACAGCGGCGTCCAAACATTTTCCAACAAGAGCCGGCCGCATATGAAAAGATGTGTGGGGCGTTTGATGTTCTTCACGTTTGTGTTTATAAAACACGCTAAAACCAATCTGACATTGGCCAAAATATGCTAAATAGTTAAACATTACCGTATTTTTCGGATTATAAGTCGCAGTTTTTTTCATAGTTTGGACGGGGGTGCGATTTATACTCAGGAGCGACTTATGTGTGAAATTATTAACACATTACCGTAAAATATCAAATAATATTGTTTATCTAATTCACGTAAGAGACTAGACGTACAGTACCGCATTGTCTACCTTTGGAGTTGGCAGAGTTGTTTAGAAGCGACACCGAGAAAGAAGATTTCATGGGATTTAGCGATTAGGAGTGACAGATTGTTTGGTAAACGTATAGCATGTTCTATATGTTATAGTTATTTGAATGACTCTTACCATAATATGTTACGTTAACATACCAGGCACGTTCTCAGTTGGTTATTTATGCCTCATATAACGTACACTTATTCAGCCTGTTGTTCACTATTCTTTATTTATTTTAAATTGCCTTTCAAATGTCTATTGGTGTTGGATTTTATGAAATACATTTCCCCAAAAAATGCGACTTATACTCCAGTGCGACTTATATATGTTTTTTTTCCTTCTTTATTATGCATTTTCGGCCGGTGCGATTTATACTCTGGGGCGATTTATAATCCGAAGAATACGGTATATACAGTACAGGCCAAAAGTTTGGACACACCTTCTCATTCAATGTGTTTTTTTTATTTTCATGACTATTTACATTGTAGATTGTCACTGAAGGCTTCAAAACTATGAATGTGGAGTTATGTACATAACAAACTTGTCTTATATTCTAGTTTTCTCAAAATAACCACCCTTCGCTCTGATTACTGCTCTGCACACTCCTGGCATTCTCTCGATGAGCTAACTCCTTCAAAACTGGTCGAAAACCATTTCAGGTGACTACCTCTTGAAACTCATTGAAAAAAATGCCAAGAGAGTGCAAAAAAGTAATCAGAGCAAAGGGTGGCTATTTTGAAGAAACTAGGATATAAAACATGTTTTTTAGTTATTTCACCTTTTTTTGTTAAGTACATAACTCCACATTCATAGTTTTGATGCCTTCAGTGACAATTATTTTTTAGATATGCGAATTGAGGCAAAACAAATGTATGTTGCAAAACCCCTTGTCATTTTTTTTCCTTTACTGTGACCCTTATCTTAAAACCACACCCCACCCTCTCCAATAGTATCACAATTTATCTTTTGAAATTGTTATTATTTTTTTCCAGAAATGGTCCAAAATAAAGTTCATGATCATTATAAAGTTAAAAAAGTTAAAGTACCAATGATTGTCACACGCACACACTAGGTGTGGCGAAATTATTCTCTGCATTTGACCCATCACCCTTGATCACCCCCTGGGAGGTGAGGACTCAGCCGGGGTTTGAACTCACAACCTACCGATCTCAGGGCGGACACTCTAACCACTAGGCCACTGAGTAGGTTGTCATATGTAGATTATTATATATATTATATTATTATATAGATTCACCCGGTCACACTTTCGGATCGATTCAGACTCTGCACAAAAAAATCTGCAATTAGCAGCATTTATGTAAGGGTCTTGCACATCAGTGTTATTTTGTGTCACGATAATACCAGAAAGCATCTACTGGACAAACAACTTCTCTTGACAGATACATGTCAAGAAAATCCATTAATAACAAATTAAAAGGCAAAAAAAAAACTTTTATAAATTCTTTCCGCTGCTCTCTTCCTGACAGACGAACCTACTCGTACTCGGAGCCACAGCTGTACAGCCAGAACAGTGGGGGAAGCTACTTTGACACGCAAGGGAGCTCGTCTCAAGTGTCCACGGTGGTCACCTCCCACGGCATGGCCAGCAACGGCGGAGGGGGCAGCGGAGGCATGAGCATGGGTCTGACCGGGGGTCAGGTTATCAGCGGCGGCTCCGGGGCCTACCTCATGGACAACGCCGGAGCCCACCCTGCCACCCAGACCGCACGGGCGTCCCCGGCTACTGTAAGTAGCACCACACCTGGCCTCATGTCTCGCTTAACTTCCAGACCCATCTATAGTGTGTTTTATGGGGCTCACATCTGCCGAGCTTTTCTTACCTGCAGTCGTACACTCGACACGCTGAATTAGCACTGACACACAATCTACAAAACCCAAAACCAGTGAAGTGTGCATGTTGGTAAAGCTCCCACACTTTGGATAACGAAACTGCAAGCAAAATATGTCCCCTGCACTTCAAAAGTAGAATAAGTACATTGTAATAGCATAGTAATTATGACATGTACATTTTAGAAAGCTTGTAGTCTCTTTCTAAAAAATATATTAGTTGATAGGAAAGGAAACTTGTAATCAATACTCCTTGCCCCTCACTTGTTCATGCGCGCAAAAACCTGTGAAAATAATTTGTTTTTTTCATAAGGCATGAAAATGACAGGGTGGACAATGGCATAAGAGGGTGGATACATTGTGATATGTCATTAAATAGCCTTATTAATTCAATACATATCAAGGAAATTCTGTAAAAAAAAAAAAAAAAGGTCCTTTTTCCCGCATATAGGAAGAAGTTACCAGTAAAACCGTTTTGTTCCATTCTACCTGCAATCAATCGATCAAATGTTATAGAGAGAACACTTGGACACATCTGCAAACATCTGCAGAGACATTGCTCAATTCTGCTGTTGCTATTCCACATATTGTGCTTCCACGCTGCTTACACTTCACTTTGACTTTCCTTTCATTGACACTCTTTCTTTCCCCAGCAGACTATCAGACTGTTTTCCATTTGTGCCTCGCTTTCTTTGGGTTCTTTTTTCTTTTATCCTGGTCAGAATCACAACATTCTCTATATCTTCTGACTTCTTGCTTTCTCAGGTTTTTTGAGCTCGTTCCTTTAAAAAGACAATTCAAAATGTTCACTCCCACATTTGAAATTGCCTTTCCAGCTAGACTAGGCTTGCCTTATAAAATAGTTTTTTTTAAAACTGGTATCCCCAGAAAAGTGCATATTGTCCACTCTTACTATGTATAATATGTACTGTTATAAAATGTAGTTTTATGTTTACATTTACAAATGCCGTAATATATGTAATACAATCAGCATATGGCCTAAACAATGCACTTGTCCACCTTGTCAGCACACCTCCAATGACCGAGAGGACATCTTTGGATAATCTTAGCATTTAATAAGGTTATGGTGGACTTTGATTTAGCAAGCTAACCATATAACGTTTAACAAATGTATTTCAAATTTCTAAAAAGCTTTTGTATTAGTTTTTCCCCCGAGTGGACATGTTAATGAGCTTGACAACTAACTACATGTGATGAAAATGTCAAAATAATACTTACTTTTCAACTATCCACGTTTAAAAGACACAATGTTGGTAGTAATGTCACTGACAACCTGAGAGGTTGGGCTCATAATGTTCCAGGGACATGTGCAAAATGATTATGAAATAGAATATAAATTACTATAATGACTCATTTTATCAAAGAAGTGGTTGTGGAAAATAAAACCAGGTAAAAAGAAATTGATGTTATATAATTTAACTACTGTAGTGCACAAAACAATTTGTGGGACATGCCAAAGTTACATACATTAATGATAAAAAACTATGTATTAAATTAAGGAAACATATTTTAAGAGACCTATTGTTATATTAATGTGTGACCATTTATAATAAGGCTTCAGAGTTGTATTTTTTGCTTCCTTTGAATAGTGATGAGGACACCAAAGGAACTTTATATTAATATTGACTCAGGAGTACACTGGGGGAATTTTTTTTAGGAATTTGCTGCAAAAATGTTTGTCTCCTAAGTTTTGAGCCGATATAGTGTCATTCCCGGGCCGGATTTGGCCCCTGGGCCGCCAGTTGAATAGCCCTGCTACATTCTAATCTATTCATTATGTGGCTGTGATTACATTTACTATTGGGGGACACTTTACCACAAAACATACATAGAGCAGGGGTCTCCAACTTTTCTTGCACCAGGGACCAGTTTAATGTAGGCATTATTTTCATGGACCGACCTTCCAAGTGTGGCAGATAAATACCGGTACTGCAAAAATACAAGTCACCATAACGCTGAATTAGTGGGAGCCCTTGGCTGGTTTCTTTGCGATGAGATGGAATGAGATATAGTATGCAGTAGGAATGGGATTCATATGACTCCAGTCGTTGCAATTTACCTGACACATGAAACGTGACGAATTGGGGGGATGTATTAGCCACTTTAGATGGCAGAGTGCTGAATATCTTAAAATATGTTTTGTGGCTATTCCAACTTTGACCACAGTGTCAGTTGCTATGTAGAGTGGCTCTTTCCATCATTTTTAGCAGACTGCATTGCAAAATGAATAAACCCCACCTTCCTCTACGCGAGATCCACCCAGGAATGAGCCAGATAAATCCCTTCCCTGCTGTATACCATCAACCTGCCAGGGACTGCAGATGGAAATCAGCCTTTGGCTACAATCTGGAACATTTGCATACATGTTCATTGGGAAGACATAACAAGTGGCAAATTCATTATCCGAGTTCTATTATTCATCTATGAACAAGCTAAATGGTGTGTCTAGTGGGACAGGCGAAAGTTGAGTCAGAGAAAATGTGGTGGTTTATAAATTATTTAAAAAAATGTTTGCCACCCGGTAGGGCTGGGCGATATATCGAATATACTCGACGGTTTGTCTCTGTGCGATATAGAAAATGACTATATCGTGATACTCGAGTATGCGTTCTCACGCAGTTGCTTTTAGCTGCGGGCATTACACTACAGGCGTTTCTCACTCTTTGTTGTCCCTCCTTCTCAATGAGACATAAAACGAGCTCACCTTCTTACATACGTCACATACTGTCGCACGTGCAACATGATGTTGCACATGACACGCCCTCGCAAAGCAGAGAGGTAGCGACACGGGTAACATTAGCTGTAGTGCTAACGGTGCGGAGCGAGAGGTAATACGAGAGAAAAAGGTGTGAATCTGGTAACAAATGAAGGAAGAATTAATTCCCAAGAAAAACAGCACAGGGTCCATCGTCTGGCGGTGGTTTGGCTTCAAGCAGAAATGTGTCGAACAGACAACCGTAATATGTCAAGTATGAGGCAAAGTGTTGCTACAAAAAGTATCATTGCTATGCTAATTTGTAGCATCATTTGAAAAGTCCCCCGCTAGAGAATAAGGAGTTCTTGAAACTCCTCATGTCAACATCTCGGCCGGTGCCACACCCACAAAATGCCCAAGCAGCCATTTTCAGATCAACACCGTATGAACAAAATAGTCAACAACAGGAGGAGATAACGTCCGCAGGAACCTACCACATAGCGAAGGAAATACACTATTTGATTTCCTATTATGCAGCTCATTTTTATTTGACAGTTATTGAAATATCTTGTGTGACATCATGCACAAAAGTGCACTTTATTAGTTTTAAACTATTGTAGTGGCGTTCTGTACAAAAAGTACACTTTAATTTAGTGTTGTTTTGATATGTCATCTTAGTGACATGATGCACTAAAGTGCACTAATAGCTTGTTTTAAAATGTCTCTGACAATCTTGCGCTTTCTGTTTTGGAAATGACATGAATGTTTGTGCCACTGCTTAATAACTGTTTAATAAATGCAGTTTTGTTAAATTGACTTAGTTGTGATTTCCCTCTCTGCATGAAAGTTTAAAACGAGCATATGTTAATGCAGTATGAACAAGAATGTTTTGATGTAGACACATAGAATCATCATACTGCTGTGATTATATGCATCAAGTGTTCATTCAAGGCTAAGGCAAAATATCCAGATATATATAACGTGTATCGTGACTTGGCCTAAAAATATCGAGATATTAATAAAAGGCCATATCGCCCAGCCCTTCCACCCAGTAGCAAATGTGTCATAGACTAGTACGTGAATTGTAGCATCCCAACACTAAAATAAATACTTTTTTAAGAACCTTGTTGTGACAAAGCATGACTTCAGTTTCCGAAGTTAGATTATCATGCAATTTGTAGTCTTGTTCAGTCCTGTGCAGCGGGTGGTTGTAACAGTTGTTGGTGTGTGTGCCAGAGGAATCTGGAAGGGTTAGTTCTCTGCAAGTATGGCATTGCGGACTTTCACATGAGACGCCTTCATATGTCTTAACTAAGCAAATATGTTATTTTATGTTCAGCTCTACTCGGGTTTACAAGCGCTTGCTCTGAGGTGAAGGGCTTTTGCCGAGGTTTTCTTTGTCACTCCATTATTTTGTTGGACTCTTCCTGGCTTTTGTTTTTATTTCGCTCTTCTTACATTTTGTTGTCCTGTGCTTGGTGCGTTGTCAGATTGAAATGGCGATTGAGACGCTCCAAAAATCTGAGGGTTTATCCAGTCAGAGAAGCTCACTACTCAACAGCCATGTAAGTTGCTGCGCTTTGCCTCTTTCGGTTTTTTTCCTGTCTCTCTTCAGTTCGCTGATGCCTCTTGCTTCTTTTGCCTGCTTTGCTTTTTTTTTTTTTGAGGGGGGGATTTGAATTACAGACAGGCAGCCCTACGTCTTTTGTGTGTTGTTCAAACTGTTTTCCGCCCCTGCAGCTGCAGTGGCTGCTGGACAACTACGAAACAGCAGAGGGTGTGAGTCTACCGCGATCCACCCTCTACAATCACTATCTGCGCCACTGCCAGGAGCAAAAACTGGACCCGGTGAACGCAGCCTCCTTTGGCAAACTCATCCGCTCCATCTTCATGGGACTCCGTACAAGACGCCTCGGGACAAGGTACGCTCTCGTGGCCCGGACGCCCTATCCGCCTTTGACGTCGGCGTTCCGTCTTGCAGGGGGAACTCCAAATATCACTACTACGGAATACGTGTCAAGCCTGATTCGCCGCTCAACAGACTCCAGGAGGACATGCAGTATATGGCCCTCAGACAGCAGCCAGTCCAGCAGAAACAGAGGTAGACTCTCCCGTGCGCACGCGCACACACGCAGTAACTGGTTTGAGGACATTAAACCCAAAGGCGGACCATTTCAGATTCAAGCCAGTGCAGAAGTTTGACACCAGTCCGGCAGAGAACTACTCAGGTGGGGGTCTTAACCAGCCGGGTGCAGCTGAGCAGACGATTATCGCACAGAGTCAGCACCACCAGCAGTTCTTAGGTCAGTCGCAGCCGCATAAAAATGACCCTGACTGTCTTCTTAATGACTCCGTAGCAACCGATTTAACTGTCGTCATGGCAACAGATGCATCGCGGGCTCTGCCTGATTTTGTGGAGCTGGACTTGGGGCAGAGTAACGCAGAGAACATCAGCCCGGAGGACGTGAAAGCTCTCCAGTCACTTTACAGGGAGCACTGTGAGGTTAGAGCACGTTGTCTTGCTTTGCACGCTTTTGCACTAATACAGACCTAACACGCTTTTTGAGGAGAAAAAACAGAAAGAAACCAAAGCAATTCTCTCCTGTAAGAAATAATGTAAATGCAATGAATCCGCTGCCCCCTCCCTCTTTAACTCCCGCCCATAACTGCACTAACATGTCCATCATCAAAACTCACTTTTTTAATTGAATCTTTAATGCTGTTACTTCATTCAATGCATACTGTATTTTTCGGACTATAAGTCGCTCCGGAGTATAAGTCGCACCGGCCAAAAATGCATAATAAAGAAGGAAAAAAACATATATAAGTCGCACTGGAGTATAAGTCGCATGTTTTGGGGAAATTTATTTGATAAAACCCAACACCAAGAATAGACATTTGAAAGGCAATTTAAAATAAATAAAGAATAGTGAACAACAGGCTGAATAAGTGTACGTTATATGAGGCATAAATAACCAATTGAGAAGGTGCCTGGTATGTTAACATAACATATTATGGTAAGAGTCATTCAAATAACTATAACACATAGTACATGCTATACGTTTACCAAACAATCTGTCACTCCTAATCGCTAAATCCCATGAAATCTTATACGTCTAGTCTCTTACGTGAATGAGCTAAATAATATTATTTGATATTTTACGGTAATGTGTTAATAATTTCTGCAATGAAGTGGCAACTTGTCCAGGGTGTACCCCGCCTTCTGCCCGATTGAAGCTGAGATAGGCTCCAGCGACCCCCCGCGACCCCAAAAGGGACAAGCGGTAGAAAATGGATGGATGTTAATAATTTCACACGTAAGTCGCTCCTGAGTATAAGTCGCACCCCCGACTATGAAAAAAACTGCGACTTACAGTCTGAAAAATACGGTAGTTGTTTTCTGTTTTGAAGTGAATAACTGTTATTTCTTTATGCATTGCTTTATTGTATTCTATTAATCCCACTGATCTTGTCTGATGTATTATCATTATTTGATTGAGAATAATCATAGCTTTACAATGTGAGATAAGTATAAATTACAATTTAAATGGATCAAAGAACATTCAACATCACTTTTACCTTTCCTGATGACTCTGAGCAGAAAGGGAGGAAAGGAGGGAGAGCAACACATATGCCACCTTTGTACTCAAGTTCTTTCTTAAATTCAATAGTGTTTTTCACTTTCTTTATCAAAACGCTAGCACTCGCAGCCTTATTTGGGACCAAGGTGGCTTATTTAGAAGTTGTACTCAATTAAAAAACAGCAGTGACACTGAGGCCATGTCCACACGAACACGGAGAGTCTCAAAAACACATATTTGGGGTTAAAACAATCTCCATTCACACAAGTGTAGTTTCAAAACTGTTTATGTCTACACACAAACACATACACCTGCTGCCTTGCACATTTTATCCAACCAGAAGCCTAAAAAAAAGCAGCAATAGCTGACTTGGTGGCATTACACCTCCTATTATGTTTATTTTGATATACTAGATGTACAATGACGTGTACATTATCTTTAAAACCAGCCTGCACATACACAGAGCCCTGGGAACATTATTAAAGAGCAAATGCATGCATGTGCTGCTGAAATCCAACACTCATAGAATTATAACATGTTCAGCACCATGGTGATGTATTACATGTGCAGTCAAGTGTACATTATTTCTAAAATCAGCACACACTAACGAGCCAAGGAAACCATCTTGCATGTTTAAGGGTATTATAAAGCATTTAATAATGCATATAGTGATATAGTACGTGTTTAATGAAGTGTATATTGTCTTTAACATCAGTACACACTACAAGGAGGACGCTACATTATGGTTTTTTTAGTTGCTGGGTCGCACCCGGCTCGATCTACAAAAATGCAAGCAAGACACGTAAGTTAACTTCATGATTCGTCGTTAAACAAGGACTAAAAACATAAGATAGTGTTGCACCTTTCTGATGACACAGAACAAAAAGTCTTGCTTGTCAAAGTTGTCCCATCAAGTGGAGGTTCAACAGCGATCATATCCAAAACAGCTGACTGTCATTAGTGTCGCATTTTTTATTAATGTTGAGTGAAAAGAGCAGCATGTTTACGTTCAGACATACAGTAAGTCATCTTATAGTGTGTTTAAAGGCAGCAAGGCAGTGTCATACCAAAGACTATAAAAATGGGACCCGTTTCCTCCCTGCTTGGCACTCAGCATCAAGGGTTGGAGTTGGGGGTTAAATCACCAAAATGATTCCCGGGCGCGGCGCCGCTGCTGCCCACTGCTCCCCAAGGGGATGGGTCAAATGCAGAGGACAAATTTCACCACATCTAGTGTGTGTGTGACAATCATTGGTACTTTAATCTTAATCTTGTTGAGCTTGGAAATGACAGCGCACAACCGTGACGTCATCACAAGTCTCCGTTTGTGCCGTATACACGCACACGCTAAGCGGAGAATTTTGGAACTCTAAACTTTGGCCAGCGTTTGCAAAAGTCTGCATTTTTAAAGACAAAAGTATGCGTCTGGGTGTGCACAATAGGCCTAAACGCAGAGATAAGTATGCGTTTATTAAGTATCTGTGTTTGTGTGGACATGGCCTGAGTCTTTGCTTGGGTACTTGATTACACCGAATGATAAAGACGAGTTTGTGACATGCAATGTTTGGTTGTATGATAACCTCTGCAACCTTTACTATCAAAAGAGACTTGTTGCCGCCTCTTTCACTAAAGAAAAATAGTATAGAGTAGCAAAACGTAACACAGTTTATAAACTTTTAAACGTTTATCTTTTTTTTTTATTTTACAGGCAAAGCAATCTGTCCATGTGAAATTAAACTATTTTACCTTTTTGGCAAGTATTCATGGTCAGCTTAAACAAGAAGCTGAACTGAACACACAGGCCTTCCTTGCGCCTCAGAACTTAGTCTGTGCGCATTCACGGCCTCACGGACAGCCGGGAATTATAGATTTCTTTGTAATATGCAAACTTTTCTCACTCCGGGGTTATAAAAAATCTGGGGAGAGCCTCAACAATGGGGCAGAAGAGCCACATATGCCGCGGGTTGCAGACCCCTGATCCTAGATCTTAGGTGTGGTTTAGCTCAAGGTCCGGAGGCCAGATGTGGCCTAGGAGAAGCTGGTAATGATGTGATAAGGCACTTTCTGGCTAAATTGGTTCTTTCAATTTTGGCAGACAAATGCACTGAATGCAATTGCATATCCTCTAAACTATATTACCGTATATTCATAGATTTTTCGGGGGTGTGACTTATACTTAGGAGCGACTTATGTGTGAAATTATTAACACATTAGCGTAAAATATCAATATAATAATGAATAAAAAATAATAGTAAAAATAATAATATTATTTAGCTCATTCACGTAAGAGACTAGACGTATAAGATTTCATGGGATTTAGCGATTAGGAGTGACAGATTGTTTGGTAAACGTATAGCATGTTCTATATGTTATAGTTATTTGAATGACTCTTACCATAATATGTTACGTTAACATACCAGGCATGTTCTCAGTTGGTTATTTATGCGTCATATAACGTACACTTATTCAGCCTGTTGTTCACTATTCTTTATTTATTTTAAATTGCCTTTCAAATGTCTATTCTTGGTGTTGGGTTTTATCATATACATTTCCCCCAAAAATGCGACTTATACTCCAGTGCGGCTTATATATGTTTATTTCCTTCTTTATTATGCATTTTCGGCCAGTGCGACTTATACTCCGAAAAATACGGTAGTCTTATCATGCAACAAAATATTGTAAGTATTTATTTTGGTTATCACAAATACATAAAACATCTGCTTGTCACCCTGACTTACGATTTTAAAGCAAGTTCTCCAACAATCTGTTGGTAAAAAATGCAATAATCAAACAATTGCCTGTGCAAACTCTGTACTAAGGCTATTACAGTATAAGTTTATTTTCATGTGTATTCACGGTCACAAGCAGCCATAATTATGATGTGGCCCTAAAAAAAAAATACAAGTTTGACACACCTGACCTGGAAGGTAAACATGAACAAGGAACATTTTTGCAAAACGTCTGATTGAAACCCGTATCACTGTAAAAATGTGGCGTACAAAACCCGAAGTACCACTGTAGTTTATTAATAAGGGAGATAATGGGGTCATGTTCCTGTTCACAGTTCCAATCATGTCTGAGACTCCACCGCTCCTCATTCATCTTCTGTAATTGCACTTCCTTTTAAAGACCATCATTTGGTTTTCCCTTACACATACATATGTATTAATCTTTGAGTATGGGTTTAGGTGAGAAAAGGTTGGAAAATAATGAACAACAATTTGACAAATTAAAGACGATATAACACCTAATCAAACTTCATCTGGATTCACACTTCAGAAAGGTCATGTGTGTTTACAGTGAGAGATTTTTGAAATGCCAAGCGCTGGCATTTTGATTTCTCAACATTATAAAGTTTGAAAAAAATTATCTAAAGTTTACATCTTCCCCGCTCGTGTCCTCAAATACCCGACTGAAAAAACAACCTACAGTAAGTGCTAAAACATCACTCACTGTTTGTGTCTCTCCACTTGTCTCAGGCCATCCTGGACGTGGTGGTCAACCTCCAGTTTAGTCTCATCGAGAAGCTCTGGCAAACATTCTGGCGTTACACTCCGCCCGACTCTGTAGAGGGCACCACTGTAACAGAAAACAGGTACCGACAAGTGGGAATGTAGTGCTGACTTCGTAGGTGTGGTGATTGCTACATGAATAAATGTGAAACCTACGTTTGAACCCGTTGTGCAGCAGCATAAGCGAGATCGAAGCCCGACTCCCACAGTCGCAGCTGCTGGCGCTGTGCCGGAACGAGGTGGTGCTCAAGTGGATGAGCACCTGCGACCATCTTATGTACCAGGCCCTTGTGGAGATCCTCATCCCGGATGTCCTGAGACCCATTCCCAGTGAGTCACTGATCCCCAACACGACTTACCTCTTCCTTGCCAAAGTCATCATTCATTATCGTCTTTCACTTCCCAGGTGCCTTGACTCAAGCCATTCGCAATTTTGCCAAAAGCCTGGAAAGTTGGCTCAATAATGCCATGAACGCAATCCCACAAAGGATGATCCAGTCCAAGGTGCAAAAGGAGAACTTTTTGTAACATGAAATAGTAACGTAATCAGAAAGGGGAAGCACGTGCGTCACCTATTTAGTGAGAAATGAACCAGGAAAAAGGTTGAAAGTAAGGTTAAAAAAACAAACAATAGATGAACGGAGCTATTCTAAGCTGCAGCGGGTGTAGGTGTCCATAATGCATTTAATGAAAGGTTTAAAAACGGTGTCTTCACGGTAGGGCTGCACAATTTTGAGAAAAAAAAAATTGTGTTTAATCTCTCCAAAATTGCAAGTGAATTTGCGATTTTTAGATTCCTTTCATAAAACTGTGAAAATAGCAAGTGAAGGAAGAAGACATGTTACTTTTAGACTGTCAATCAACATATTCTTGTCTCTAGGTGCCACACATTAGAACAATGTGCAATAATTGACCTAAAAACATATTTGCTTCTTTGAGACAGACTCGGAGCTTTTGTCTACATCATGCTCCTTAACTGTAGAAATAACTGATAGAAAAATTGTGTTTATAATGTAATGTCATCATAACATAATAATGTACGTAACCATTTAAAAAGATAAAAACTTTCATTTCTCATTACTGTAGAATTGTTTACAATTGGAAGGTAAATAACTTTGTTATATTTAATAAATAAACAAAATAAAATGGACCAACTTCATGTGATCACGGCATTCTCACTCGTTCGTCCTTGTTGATGGGCTCATTTTGCCCATCCAATTTTAAGCTGAAATATTTCCTTAATGGGATATTTGGCTTTATAATCATATTTTGCTCCTCTTAATTTTTGTTACTTTGTGGAACTTCTTACTGGCAAGTCGCGAGTCTCTGCACCCTGCTCTCCGCCCACCAAAACAAAGATTGTTAATGACTGAAAAGCGGGCTCACTGCGTTCAGTTAATTCTCTGTTAAATAAACATCGCTGAGGGCGCTGCACAAAGTGAGACCTCTTTCTCCCTGTTTGTAGCGGGAGACAAAAAAATGCGAGGCTTAACAATTGTGATTGGTGAACATGGCTCTCACTCAAGTGACGGTGGAGGAAAACAAACCTCAGCCTTTTTTTAATCACACTAATAAAACCTCAATGTCAATTAATCGTGCAGCCCTACTTCACAGTGATTTACAAGCAAGGGACCACCTTGAACACAAAATGCTGCCTTTCAAGGAGCTATCCCAAATGAATGTAAATACCAAGCATGTCTATTCACGGTCCTGATGGATTTTCACCTTTTGTAATGCATAAGAAACAATTCAGTATAAGTAAGTCACATGACTAGGGTCTCCTTTTCATAGGTTGCTGCTGTTAGTGCCTTTGCGCAAACACTCCGCAGATACACGTCTCTGAACCACCTGGCTCAGGCGGCCCGTGCAGTGTTGCAGAACACGTCGCAGATCAACCAGATGCTGAGCGACCTCAACCGCGTCGACTTCGCCAACGTGCAGGTTTGTGTCACGGCCACGCAAATTGGTTTCTCCGCCCAGAGCCGCGGTGACTTTAACGCTACTTCTTTCTGCGCCGAACAGGAGCAGGCGTCGTGGGTGTGCCAGTGCGAGGAAGGCATGGTTCAGCACTTGGAGCAGGACTTCAAGGCCACGCTACAGCAGCAAAGCTCTCTGGAGCAGTGGGCAGCCTGGCTGGATAACGTGGTCACTCAGGTGCTGAAGCCTTACGAGCAGCGGCCCAGCTTCCCAAAGGCGGCACGGCAGTTCCTACTCAAGTGGTCCTTTTACAGGTGGGTACCACCAAAACCACATCAATGTGTTGCAGGCCTTAAAGGGGAACTGCACGTTTTTGGAATTTTGCCTATAATTCACAATCTTGACGTAAGATAAGAACATATGTGCTTTTATGCATTCCAACTACCGTATTTTTCGGACTATAAGTCGCAGTTTTTTTCATAGTTTGGCCGGGGGTGCGACTTATACTCAGGAGCGACTTATGTGTGAAATTATTTACACATTACCGTAAAATATCAAATAATATTATTTAGCTCATTCACGTAAGAGACTAGACGTATAAGATTTCATGGGATTTAGCGATTAGGAGTGACAGATTGTTTGGTAAACATATAGCATGTTCTATATGTTATAGTTATTTGAATGACTCTTACCATAATATGTTACGTTAACATACCAGGCACCTTCTCAGTTGGTTATTTATGCCTCATATAACGTACACTTATTCAGCCTGTTGTTCACTATTCTTTATTTATTTTAAATTGCCTTTCAAATGTCTATTCTTGGTGTTGGGTTTTATCAAATAAATTTCCCCAAAACATCCGACTTATACATGTTTTTTTCCTTCTTTGTTATGCATTTTCGGCCGGTGCGACTTATACTCCGAAAAATACGGTAGTAAATAAATGTCATCTAAAGTCCGCTTACAATGGAGCCTGTGAGTCATTCTATTCTGCCTAGAAAGCGCTTTAAAAAACCATCCTAACACCTTTATATGCAAGCTGTACATATTTTTCTCATTTTAAGCATACGGCGGCACATTAATTTAAAAAACGCATTACAACATTGGCTTTTTCCTTCGACAACATCACTGATTACTACTAACTGCAGACTTCATGAGAAACAACAAACATAATAAAACATCACTCACTTACTAGGGCTGTGAATCTTTGGGTGTCCCACGATTCGATTCAATATCGATTCTTGGGGTCACGATTTGATTCAAAATAGATTTTTTTTCAATTCAATACGATTCAAAAACGATTTTTTCCTGATTCAAAACGATTTTCTATACATTCAATACATAGGATTTCAGCAGGATCTACCCCAGTCTGCTGACATGCAAACAGGGTAGTAGATTTTTGTAAAAAGCTTTTATAATTGTAAAGGACAATGTTTTATCAACTGATTGCAATAATGTAAATTTGTTTTAACCATTAAATGAACCGAAAATAATGGACACAGTGTGTTGTCAAGCTTATGAGATGCGATGCAAGTGTAAGCCACTGTGACACTATTGTTCTTTTTTTTTTTTTATAAATGTCTAATGATGTGAAAGAGGGATTTTTAATCACTGCTATGTTGAAATTGTAACTAATATTGATGCTGTTGTTGATAATATTCATTTTTGTTTCACTACTTTTGGTTTGTTCTGTGTCGTGTTTGTGTCTCCTCTCAATTGCTCTGTTTATTGCAGTTCTGAGTGTTGCTGGGTCGGGTTTGGTTTTGGAATTGGATTGCATTGTTATGGTATTGCTGTGTATTGTTTTGTTGGATTGGTTAAAAAAAATTAAAAAATTAAAAATAAAATTAAAAAAATATAATAAAAAATCTATTTTTTAAAAATGAGAATCGATTCTGAATCGCACAACGTGAGAATTGCGATTCGAATTCGAATCGATTTTTTTCCCACACCCCTATCACTCACTGTGCAAAGTCTGCTCTCACTGATAGGAAGTTCATATGTACCAGTTAAGATGAACGACTCAATCCTCACAAAGAAAAAATGGGGTGGAACCAAGCGTCTATTTGGGTCTTTCTCACCATTTCCGGGTCTAAGTTGGATGCCAAAGTTGACCAACATGTCGGATTACGTCCTCATCCTTCTACTATCAAGGTGAGAGGCATTATGATCTAGAATAAACTTTCACCAGCTCCAAGGCGAAAAAGCAGCTGATGATGTCAATATAGCAGCAACAAGCTAGTTAGCTCTCTGTGACAATGCGCCACTAAAAATGCATATAAACAATATCACTTACTTGGGTGATATTCAGGTCACAAAATGTAAATTGAGTATTGTTGGCACTTTTATTTAGAAGGCTTTATGGGCGGAATAGAGGACCTCCCATGAACTCCATTGTAAGCAGACTTTTATTGAAGAGTTAGATTGCATTAAAAAAGACATTTGTCTTCTTGTCCCTCACAATGATTGTGGCCAATAAGCAGAAATTTAAAAAAAAGTGCAGTTCCCCTTTAAGAATAAGCTTACTGTGAATTGTCTTTAGCTCTATGGTGATCCGGGACCTGACCCTGCGCAGCGCTGCCAGCTTCGGTTCTTTTCACCTGATCCGCCTGCTCTACGACGAGTACATGTTCTACCTGGTGGAGCACCGCGTGGCCCAAGCGACCGGAGAGACGCCCATTGGTGTCATGGGCGAGGTATTGTTACTACATACCTTTTTTTCGGATCTAGGTTCATTTCATTGGTGAACTCTGAAAACAATTTTTCTTTACATTGCCAGTTCGACAGCCTCAACAACCTGACGCTCTCCAACATGGATAAAGGTAGGTGCATCCTGCTTCCTTAAGTGCCGAGTTTGGTAGTGGGGACAAGAGCAGGAATATGAAAGAAGGGAAGCAGGAGTGAGAGGGGAGATGCAAAACAGTAGAAGCAAGAGTGTGGGCTGAAGGGAAGAAAAGAGCGAGAGTGGAATGAGGAACAGAAGAGAAGAAGGATTTGGATGGGAAAAGGGAATTGTTTTAACCTCACAAGGCATTGGCATACCCCTTGCTGGATGTGAACACGTAAAACCAAGAGCTAATGAGTAGAACAAAGGTTAAAGGGTACAACAGAGCAGTGGGGACACAAGTAGAACGAGGGATAAAGGGAGAAAAGAGAACAAGATAAACATGTGGAACTCCAAAAAATGGAATATAGTGCAAAGGTTAGTTAGGTGAAAGTAATATGACAGGCTCATTACATCCAACTCAAGATATTTCAAGCCTCATTTTGATGATTATGGCTTACAGCTTATGAAAACCTCGAATTGAAAATTTCTGATTTTCAAAAACTGTAAACCACGATCATCGAAATAACAAATACAAGCTTGACACATTTCACTTTATATGTAATGAGTTTATATCACATTAGTTTCACATTTGAAGTTGAAATGCAGAAATGAATGGACTTTTACACAAATTTCTATGTTTGTTTGTTTCATCTGTAAGAAAGCTGTTTTTTTTTGTTTTGTTTTTTTAGAGTTTCCGTTTTTTTAATTAGGGGTGTACAACAACTTCTTTATTAGAGTGCTATGTTTTGATGCGGATCATTCTATTCCGCCCCACAAGTCAAATGGCACCGCCCAGCCACATGGTAGGATGTCTGCACCGTATGAGCACAAGTCTATTTCATCAACTGTTTTTTCCCCTCCACCCGCAGATGAAACAAGCGGACTGGATAGCGATTTGGACGACGAGTCGGAAGAGTCAGGGGAGCCTCTTGCCAAACGCGAGAAGTCTGAACACGAGGTGATCCAAGTCATTCAGGTCGGCGGCCTCGACGACGGATCGCACCCCGTGGTGGGCGTGGTCCAGCCGGGCGTCCTCCACTCGCTGCCACTGCCCCCCCAAGACCACAGCGAGCACATCCTAACCCCCTCGGCCGGTACCCCGACCATACGCCACTGCAGCGCCACGGGCAACACCTACGCCTCGGTTTGATGGTGTGAGAGGGCGTGTCTGACCTTGTCTGGCTCCGCCACTTCTCTGTCAGCCTCCATGTTTACATCTCTTTTGTCTCTGTCTGCACTCTGGTCCACACGGTCCAGCCCGGGATATGGATACTGCGGCCAGGACGTGGTCACCTGTTGTAAGTCTTTGCTTTTAGCAGCGTCTGCTGGAGGAGGACAGTATGAAAGGCCTCTGCTGGTCTAGAATAACAGGGTTTAACAAATCCTCCAAACTACTGATGTCTCTGAGCTCACATGGCCCACTGTACATATTTACTGTACTTCTTAAATAGTATAACCCAAAAACTCATGGTGCTATCATTGTGTTGAATTAGATGCTGAACAAGAACTATTCTGGACGATTGTATGTAGCGGTTACGTACGCCATTCGACCAACCAGGATGGGGTGGTAGCCTTCGTATGGTAAATACGTCAAGCTTTTAGCCCCCAGTCAAACGGACCCCTTAAAGAATATGTGCGCTGCTACTCTTGTAAATAGGAGGACCCCGGCTGTACAAACCCACACCTTGGCCACTAGACTATTATGCACTCGGTACATAACGTTTGCCTTTGTCCACGTAATCGTGAAGAAATCAGCCTACTGGACATGTTCCCCTGTTTTTTGCAGTTTTCTGTCTCAATCAAATTTATTACATTTGCAAAGGACCAAAAAAAAAAAAAAAAAAAACCCAACGAGAGGCGGCTGAGGGTGAGCCAATAGCTGTTGTGCCATGTTGCGGAGCAAAAGGAATGTCAGGGATTTCATGTACCTCGGCTTTATCACAGTGCCTTATCCTTAAATAGGGATGTTCTCAGTGTCCCCCCCCCCTTCTTTTCTCTCTGCTTACTTTATTTGGTTTTGGGGCGCCCCGATCACAGGATAGGCTTGGATTTGGGCTGGCTCGTCGGTGTTTGGACCAAGGGATGCAGTCGCAGACACACTTGTTGCTTTTGTCGGGATCAGCACCGCTAAGCTTCTTACATCTCTCAATCTAGCAAGCACCTCCTTTCACTCCCGTGTCTCGTTCCTGCGACATGATCTGCTGCTCTGTGGCCTTTTCCTACCCATAGTCCTGCTTCTTTCTACTCTAAATACATTTTCTCCTGGTCTGTCTTTGCAGTACTATACCTCTTTTTACACTTTTACCCCTGTCCCTGCTGTCTCCAAATTTCGATCATACCTGTGTTTTAGTCCTCTGTCCTGCTCCTACTCCCCCCCCCCCCCCAAGGCGCCATTACTGTCTCTCGCTGTACTGTATTTCACTTTTCCACCAAAATGTCCCTACCCTGACTCCTCTTGCAATACTGTACCTCCTGTTCCCCCTTTAGTCCCCCTGCACTCCCACACTCTATTCAAACCCCCCCCCACTCTGCCGTGTTGAGGCCTTTTGTTGTGTACAAGCCTTTGTTTTGGGTGAAGTGTGTGTCGCTCTGCTCTATTTTTTTAAATGTGTGTGTGTTGTGCGAACACATCAGTCACCCTACCTCAAGCCAGTGGTGCCAGCCCCCTTTGACGCGTGCAGCACAGTCTGTCCAAACCCTATTGCACACACAAACTACACAACAAAAAACATTATTTTCTTCTTCTTCTTCTTTTTTTGGTCGCCTCCCCATCCTTCCCCACTTTGGTCATCTTTGTACAGTGGACCCAAAGTAGATATTTTCTGATATTCAAAGAGATATATAAATCTAGATATATATGTATAGAATCTATATATATAATGCTTCTACACTACATCTATGTGTTGCTTTCAATGGGTGTGATTGTTTCCAAGGTAGCTGATGTAAGTAGACTGAAAAAGGGTTTAAAAAAACAAACAAAAAAAAAACTACTGTACCATCTACACTTGAACTGTCAAACCCTTCTTACGTTGTGGACACTACTGAGATTATTCCTCCTAAATAGGATTTTTTTTTTTTTTTTTTTTTTAAATGGTCTGCACCATTTCCCTGCATTTTATTTATTGATATTTATTGTGTTTGGCTCCACATGCCCACGCCATACAGTCGGTGGTACTGTTAAGGAATGAAAAAGTGCAGCGCTACTGTACAGAAGGACCAGGTGTAACGCTTTTCTTTTTGTTTACATGCTCTACTGAGTTGGCCCCTTAAGGAGGTCAAGATATGTGTCAGAATGGACTGCACTGGATCTTTGCCTTATTCTTCAAAAAAAAAAAAAAAATCTGTTGATGAATCTTCAGAAAAGCGACGTGGATCTGCGTTGTGGTTTGTAATGTAAATCTCACCTCCCTTCTGTTGTATAAATCCACACAACACATAGATGGTAAACTTGTTATTTGTGCCTAA
Source organism: Entelurus aequoreus (assembly GCF_033978785.1). Classification (NCBI taxonomy): domain Eukaryota; kingdom Metazoa; phylum Chordata; class Actinopteri; order Syngnathiformes; family Syngnathidae; genus Entelurus; species Entelurus aequoreus. Next base: position 2,280,043 of record NC_084751.1, read on the forward strand.
TTATGGGGAAAAATGGCTTTGCTTTCTTCAAATCGTATGGATGTGCTTTGGGATCAAGTGCTTTCTGGTCTGTGCTGCTAGATTTTTTTATTTTATTTACTTTGATACACTATAGTGCCAGACAGTGATTTTTATTTCTGCTTCTTAAAAGCCTCACACAGGAGTGATGATAATGCTGCCGACACAACATGTTTTTTTTCTTGTCAGAGCCGTGTGTGCTAAGAGAATCTCTGAGCATAAAAAAAGTGCTTTTTTACAGCAGCTTCATTTGACCCATAGCAAGACTCCAGTGCCTTTTAACTCCCCCCTCCCTCCAAAACCCGGCTGACTTTTGGGTTTATGGCGTACTTCAGACAGACACGCTCCATTAGAGGCATTTTGTTGTAAGGACGGCAGCATGAAATTGATCCTGACTGGATTATTATTTATTATATCATGTGACAGATTACCCCTAAGGCTTCTTTTTAATTGTATAGAACCATCAATGAGTCATTTTGTTTCCAGGTTTGTTTCCCTATTCCTCATAATGATGCTGATTTTTCTTTATTTTTGTTTCTGAATGCTGTGATCCGTTTATTTTCATGTTTTATGATTTCAAGTGCCATTGGACAGTCTTAGTGAGTTGTGGCCATCTGTAGCACGCTCGAATGCAAGCACAAGCATTTTGGCAGTGACGTTTGGAGGCTTATTTTTGTTCATTTGAGACACAAATGTAAATATCCTGAACTTAAGGTTTATTTATTTGTCCTGATCATTTGATTTGGTTATTACCCCCATCCCCTGTCTTCTTTTGATCCTGTATAATATCTGATATAATATATACACACAGATTTCATGTCTTTCTTTCCGTGTGCCGTTTTTTCTCATATATATATACAGTAAATATATATCTTTTCAATATGGCGAGCGTGTAGGGTGATTTGTATCGTTGCATTTTGTATAAAAACAAGGACTTTTATATTTATAAAAGATGTTCCCATTTATTTAGTGTGTCGTATTGCTGACTATAGAAACTTTAAACAAAAAAAAGACACATGTAGTTCGTTTTTTCTGAATATTTCAGATCTCAGCTCAGGCTAGCTTCTTTTTAGTGGTTTTTTTGTTTGTTTTTGTGACTTTGTCTTTGCAGTAATAAACGTTTTCTTGTTCAACGCCTTGAGTCTCCTGTGTACAAAATCCACCTAAAACCAATCATGTTAGCCCATTACATTTTTATTCAAACATATTAACACTGCTATAATCCAGATGTGTTATGTATTTCAGATGCTGGAAGTTATGTGGCGGCTGATGGATAGAGCATAAAAAAAAGAGAAAATACAAGAGTTGTCGCTATTTATCAATACTACTATGTGGAATAAAGAATATCACTGAAATGACTGCATTTGGCATCAATATGGCTTGCATTTCCTCTCACAGCTTTTGGGAGGTTATGAGCTGTCAGGGCGAGTTAGCACATGATGCATTTTGTCCAATACTGTAGCATTTAGCGAGACTATGCACAAGATGACAAACTGAGGGCTTAAAAGGAGATACCATTTAAAAGATGACGATCATATAACCATCAGGCCAGTCTAGATGAGAATATCAGTTTAAAACATGTGCAGTTTGAAAAACGTCAGGGGGCGGGGGGTGGAGTTCTTGGTATCACTCAAAAATCATAAAAAACGTCCAAAACCAACCAGCATTCAAACAATACACAAGAGTAACATCCTGATGTGACTGCAAAGAGGAGGAGGATGAAAAACTTACATGATGCCATATGAGAGCCGGTGGAGGAGGATGAGGATGAGGAGCACTGGACCAGCAGAAGCCAAGCAGTCTCATTAAAAAGTTCAAAACAGGGGCTCTGCACAGTTTAAATATTAAATACATGAAATGTCCACATAGCGGAGAGAAAAAAGACCGTTTGGGAATCGTTTGTGCAACACTATAAGTTTGAATAAATAGTGGATTTACTTACGCTAGTGTGAACTAGGGCTGGGCGATTATATGATCGTGATTAATTTGAGTTCGATCCCAGTGATCAGATGGTAGCATATTTACTCGATTATGTCTGTTAGAAGTTACGGCAGTAGTCAACAGTAGGGAAGCAACAATGCTTGGTATAATCCTGCACGGAACAATCCATCTTTATTGACCGTGATCCTGTGTGTGTCTGTGATTGTGTACGTTTGCGTGTGTACGCGCCACCTCCCGTTCCACCGTCGCGAAAGTGAGGCTTGTCATGACGTAATTGACGTCCAATCAGCGATGTGCCTCTTCCCCTGACACAGCTGAAAGTGCAGCCAACAAGAACAAAATAAAGACATATGACTAACACTAGCATAGAAGTTGAAACAACGTTTAAAAGGAGCAGCGACTTTAGTTTCACTGTCTGCTGCAGCTCACCAGTAATCCTGCCCTGAATGCAAACCTGCAGGCACTCAGAACGTCTATGTGACTGTATTGGTCCCGACTGGGAGAATGAACACACCCACTAATTTAATCAGAAAAGACATTTTTATGTCTAAATTATTTTAAATCAGACTTTTTGTTTATGTGTCTGCAAAGATTTCATTCCTCTGATATAACATGTACTAAAAACTCTGCAGAGAGACACTTTGTGTTCTTTTTGTTTGTGCAGGGGAAAAAAACACATTTTGTTCTTGAAATAATGTGTTTTGGTATATATAATTTTACAGTACCTCAATTTCAAACTGCACTTTAATGTATTTTCATTCAGTATAAGATACAGTATTTGGGTTTTAAAAACTCCACAATCTGGGTCACCGCTTGTATACAAACCCCGTTTCCATATGAGTTGGGAAATTGTGTTAGATGTAAATATAAACGGAATACAATGATTTGCAAATCCTTTTCAACCCATATTCAGTTGCTACAAAGACAACATATTTGATGTTCAAACTGATAAAACTTTTTTTTTTTTACAAATAATCATTAACTTTAGAATTTGATGCCAGCAACACGTGACCAAGAAGTTGGGAAAGGTGGCAATAAATACTGATAAAGTTGAGGAATGCTCATCAAGCACTTATTTGGAACATCCCACAGGTGAACAGGCAAATTGGGAACAGGTGGGTGCCATGATTGAGTATAAAAGTAGATTCCATGAAATGCTCAGTCATTCACAAACAAGGATGGGGCGAGGGTCACCACTTTGTCAACCAATGCGTGAGCAAATTGTTGAACAGTTTAAGAAAAACCTTTCTCAACCAGCTATTGCAAGGAATTTAGGGATTTCACCATCTACGCTCCGTAATATCATCAAAGGGTTCAGAGAATCTGGAGAAATCACTGCACGTAAGCAGCTAAGCCCGTGACCTTCCATCCCTCAGGCTGTACTGCATCAACAAGCGACATCAGTGTGTAAAGGATATCACCACCTGGGCTCAGGAACACTTCAGAAACCCACTGTCAGTAACTACAGTTGGTCGCTACATCTGTAAGTGCAAGTTAAAACTCTCCAATGCAAGGCGAAAACCGTTTATCAACAACACCCAGAAACGTTGTCGGCTTCGCTGGGCCTGAGCTCATCTAAGATGGACTGATACAAAGTGGAAAAGTGTTCTGTGGTCTGACAAGTCCACATATTAAATTGTTTTTGGAAACTGTGGACGTCGTGTCCTCCGGACCAAAGAGGAAAAGAACCATCCGGATTGTTATAGGCGCAAAGTTGAAAAGCCAGCATCTGGATGGTATGGGGGTGTATTAGTGCCCAAGACATGGGTAACTTACACATCTGTGAAGGCGCCATTAATACTCAAAGGTACATACAGGTTTTGGAGCAACATATGTTGCCATCCAAGCAACGTTACCATGGACGCCCCTGCTTATTTCAGTAAGACAATGCCAAGCCACTTTTCATAGTAAAAGAGTGCGGGTACTAGACTGGCCTGCCTGCAGCCCAGACCTGTCTCCCATTGAAAATGTGTGACGCATTATGAAGCCTAAAATACCACAACGGAGACCCCTGGACTGTTGAACAACTTAAGCTGTACATCAAGCAAGAATGGGAAAGAATTCCACCTGAGAAGCTTCAAAAATGTGTCTCCTCAGTTCCCAAACGTTTACTGAGTGTTGTTAAAAGGAAAGGCCATGTAACACAGTGGTGAACATGCCCTTTCCCAACTACTTTGGCACGTGTTGCAGCCATGAAATTCTAAGTTAATTATTATTTGCAAAAAAATAAATAAAGTTTATGATTTTGAACATCAAATATCTTGTCTTTGTAGTGCATTCAATTGAATATGGGTTGAAAATGATTTGCAAATCATTGTATTCCGTTTATATTTACATCTAACACCATTTCCCAACTCATATGGAAACAGGGTTTGTACATCAGTGCTTGAGAAGTACTGATGTATACAAGTAATTAAAGAATACAAATAGTAATTTACCATTTGAAAGTGTTGTTTAGTAAATGTTAACTTGAAATACAAGTCTTAGTGTTCACTACACCAAGTATACTTTGTTTACTGCAGAATGTTTGTGATGATGAGCAAAAAAACAAAGTAACTTTTGAGAGGCGAAAAAGTTGTTCTCATTACCCCCACAAAACGTACCGAAAAAGAATCAAACCGTGACTCTAAGACCAGGTACGGACCTTAGCCGGGGTTACCTGTACTGCTGCACCTCCAGTAAACACAAATATAGATATGAACAAAATGACAGCTGTTAGCATGTATTACCTCAAACAAACATGGTGGAAATGTTTGTTACAAGATACTGCAGTAGCAAACAGTTGGGATACGGTACTCTGTATAATCCTGCACAGGACAATCAGCTTTAATTAAAAAAAAATAAAATCTAGATTTTTTTTCTTGCCATATCGCCTAGCCCTAGCATTGACGCGTTTGTTTTTGAGAGATGTCCCACATAGAGAAAAAATACTGGTTGTCAGTGTACTGCAGCCACGCGTTCCCACTCGGTAAGCTTAACCGGGCTATATAGTGTCCTCGCTTCTAATCATACCGCCTGGCCCAGCTCTTGTTGTCCCTGTGGCTGTGCAGTCCTCTCCTCTGCCCTCCCAGGAGAGTGCCGTCATTTAAAAAAAAAAAGTTTTTGGACAAGCTCACGTCTTGAGACTCAGTCGAGAGGCTGTGGGTCGGCGATGGGCATGGTGTGCAGGACCTCGTCCAGGAGCTGCAGTGCACGGTGTAGATGGATCTCGATCCAGCAGGGCGTCTCTTTGATGCTTTGGCGGGGGTAGTCGGGCCCCCAGCCCTTCACAAAGCTCATGCGCAGGATGCACAGCCGGCGAAGGTCGTCGACGCCGATGCCTGCGGCCGCAGACAGACCTGCGGGGTAAGAGGAGGACAGGAGACATTTAAAAACAAAGTTAGTAGGGATGTCCGATAATATTAAAGCAATAAATGCTTTAAAATTTAATATCGGAAATTATCGGTATCGGTTTCAAAATTATCGGTATCGGTTTCAAAAAGTAAAATGTATGACTTTTTAGAACGCAGCTGTGTACACGGGCGTAGGGAGAAGTACAGAGCACCAATAAACCTTGAAGGCACTGCCTTTGCGTGCCGGCCCAGTCACATAATATCTAGGTCTTTTGACACACTCACAAGTGAATGCAATCCATACTTGGTCAACAGCCATACAGGTCACACTGAGGGTGACCGTATAAACAACTTTATCACTGTTACAAATATGCGCCACACTGTGAACCCACACCAAACATGAATGACAAACACATTTCGGGAGAACATCCGCACCGTAACACAACATAAACACAACAGAACAAATACCCAGAACCCCTTGCAGCACTAACTCTTCCGGGCCGCTACAATATACACCCCCGCTACCCCGTACCCCCCACCTCAACCTCAACCCCGCTCCCCCAACCTCCTCATGCTCTCTCAGGGAGAGCATGTCCCAAATTCCAAGCTGCTGTTTTGAGGCATGTTAAAAAAAATAATGCACTTTGTGACTTCAATAATAAATATGGCAGTGCCATGTTGGCATTTTTTTCCATAACTTGAGTTGAAGTTGTTCTCTTATTATGGAAAACCTTGTTACATTGTATCCAGCAGGGCATCACAACAAAATTAGGCATAATAATGTGTTAATTCCACGACTGTATATATCGGTATCGGTTGATATCGGTATCGTTAATTAAGAGTTGGACAATATCGGAATTTCAGATATCGGCAAAAAAGCCATTATCGGACATCTCTAAAAGTTAGTTTGAGCCAATGATGCAAACTGGAACAAGAATCCAGAAGCTGGACAAAAAAAAAGGACAAGATTAGACAGAGCAATGTGCCACCGGCTGCTCTCCCTTCATCTCCCTGTCCATATTTTATCTCCACAAACGGCAAAAAGGTCAAAGCTACACCTAATGGAGTTGGAACAATCTGTCACATTTTGGTGCAAGTCTGAATAAAAAATGTACAACCAGCCATATATTTAAGTTGTTTTGGGGTTTTTTAAGTATAATTCCAGGTGTTTTTCCCCTACTTTTTCAAATTTACAAAGCCGCTGATACAAAAAAACTAAGCTGTATTCATCAAACTGAAGATTTGTAACAGGAGTGTTACGTGTATGATTTGTTTCTGCACTCCCATGCTAAACCTATAGGCTTTTCTTTTTCTATATTTTCTTTAATATCGACTTTTTTTAATTGATAGCATGTAGTTGATCAACAGAAAGGCACTTTGCATTGAGCCTTGATGTACACCCTGTGCAACTGAGCTGAAGTGCTATTTACAGTTATTGATGAAAATTAAGTAGACTTTGTAAAGAACAAACACTGATGATAATTAGACTAATCTACAGTAGGTCCAAGACTTACTGATGGCCGGAGCAATGCCGCCCACGGAGCCAGGCCCGGGGATGTTCCCGGCCACCGCTGCTGCCTGAGCCGCAGCAGCCGCTTGAGCTGTGGCTGCCTGCTGCTGCATTTGCCTGTGGCACTGACGCAGGTCGAAGACCTGGAGGAGGCCGGGACAAGCACTCATACATTGAGTTATAACAGATATGATAGGTTCAAAAGGCTGTGGGGAGCACACAATTTTGTTTTTCATGCGTTACCTTGATGTAAGCGCTGGGATAGATCTTGTGGACGGCGTCCCCGGGTGCCCGTCCCGCCTCTCTGTCCAGGTAATAACTCTGCACAAACACTGCATGGTCACTCAAACAGCGCACCCACACGTCTCCTTCACCTTTGCACTCCAACTGCACGCCTTTGCCAATATGAAGCCTAAGAAACAAAAACAATTTTTATATATGGCGCTTATTACTGTATATAGTTTTTGTTATCTACGTGAAAGCAGCAAAGCACCTGGCCCTCTCTATGTTCTCCGTCCTGTGGACGTTGCTCAGTTGACCCAGACAGAAGCGATCGCCTCCAGAGGGGTCCACGTAGCCGTCCACGGTCACTATCGGGCACGTGGAGGGCACCTTAAACGTCTCACCGACTTGGACGTCCATCTCAAAGTACGCAATTGAGCACCAATATTCTGGAGCTGTGTGGGAAAAAAAACAACCACGTCAAATCAGCTGATGACATGTTAGGAGTTGCGGGGGGGTTTTGCAGCAGATTGTCAACCAGGCTGAAAATACTTTAAATGAATTGTGAATATGACTAATGAAAGTATTTTACCTCCATACTTGGATTTTAATTTAAATTAAAATAGTTTTATGATTATTTTATTTTATGTTTTACTTTGAATTATTACTTTTATGATTCCTGTAATTTTCTGCACAGCACTTTGACTTGCCTTGTGTACAAATTGTGCTCTATAAATAAACTTGCCTTACAAATTGGAAGCAGGCAAAAATTCAACACAGGCGTTTTTTTTACAAAAGTGTAAAAAAAAACCAATTGTTTTACATATTATGTAAAACAATTGGTGTGTGCACAATATGTATTATTTATGAGTTATTTTTGTTTTTCACTGTTTTACTTTGTAAGAATGGCGCCGCTGAAGTGGCAGCAGTTTTGTGCTCTTTTATATCCTCCTTTGTGTTTTTGATTGTTTCCCTCTTGTTTTCATGTGTTTTACCTTATTTTTTGAGGACTTTCTGAATCTGCAACCACATAATTTTCCCATTGTGGGATACATAAAGTATATTCCTCGGGGACCAATAAAGTCTGTCTAAGTCTATTATATAAACTAATTTTGTCACGTTAATAATGATTTTGACAAAATAATAATCTGTTTGACCACCTGGTCGTTTATTAACAAATACAATTAAATTTTGCACATCGTAAGCAGCAGCAGCAGCAGAACCAATGTTGTTATAGTGGTACGAGCAAACTGCTCAGGCAGTGTTAATAGTGTTGGAGAGTTGATTACAGTATGTTTACATTACATGTAAGTGTAATGCATGAGCTTCACAAAAACAGCTATGTAGGGCAGCCACCAATTTAAAGCGCATGCTGAGGTAGATACATTTTCTGGATGCTGACTGTTCGATCAACAAAGCAAACTTTTAATGCCTATGTTTTTTGACCGTGTGCTAAATTGAGACTAGCGCTACAACGATTAATGGTATTAATAATAAAGTAGTATTACCGTTTTAAACTAAAATGATCATAAAACCGTAATTCATAACCACACTTGGATTAATTCATAGTTCAGTGATACTGTTCATTTTCTGGAGAAGCCACTAATCATTAGTTAGTTTGAATACTGATATACTTTACTAATATTTTATAATCCAAGACACATTAAAACGGAACTGCACTTTTTGGGGGAATTTTGCCTATCGTTTAGAATCATTATGAAAGACATGACGATGGATGTATATTTTTTTTAATGCATTCTATATTTTAAATAAATGTGATCAAAAGTCCGCTTACAATGGAGCCTATCACAGCGGTTTTATTCTGCCTATATAGCCCTTTAAAAAACCTCCAAACACCTCCATTAAGGTTTTGTATACAGTATACACAGTAAGTATATATGTAATGTAGTAACGGGCACATTCATAACATGTAATATTTACGTATTTTGATCATTTTAAACATACATTTCAAAAACACATCACGACGTTTGCTTTTTTTTTCTTCATCACCGATTTCTGCTTACTGCAGACTTTATGAGAGCCAACAAACCTAATAACACATCACTTACTGTACAAGGTCTGCTGTCATTAGGATGCCGACTACTAAATTGTTTATAGATTCCCATTTAGATGAACAATGACTCATAATCCTCGGGAAGAAGGGGTTGGGCGTGACCAAGCGTCTTTTTGTGTTGTTCTCGCCATTTCTGGGTCTAAATTGGATGTCAAAGTGCACTAACTTGTCGGAATACGTCCTCAGCCTTCTTCTGTCCAGGTGAGAGGCATGATTTATGATCTACAATAAACTTCCAAGGAGCAGGAAAGCGAGGAAACAGCAGACCACTCAATGATGTCATCGCAATAAATAGTCTGTGTTAGCACTTATAGTAACAATATTACTAAAACCTTGTTAATATTTAAATCACAAAATGTAAACAGAGTATTACTGGCGGTTTTGGGATGTTTTTTGGGGGGAGGGGGGTTTATGGGCGGAATAGAGGACCTCCCAACCCCGTCGTCATGTCTTTCGTAATTTGTGCACATTGAACCTACAGGCTGTGCTCTCTCAGAACAAAGTGAGTCACTTTAGCTCAGGGGCAGCATGAGGGAAAATATATTCCCATGTGCGCCGGACTGGTAAAATCATGATAACTTAAAAATACAACTACGACAACTTCAGATTGTTTTCCTTCTTTTACTTTGACCCAAAATAGAACAAGCTCATTCTGAAGATGTACATATCAGAAATAATCCTTTTGACAAAAACCTTCAAGTTAGTTGAAAAATATGTTTTAAAAAAATGGTGCAGTTTCAAAAACACGGAAGAACACAATGAACTTAGACTTTATCTCTGTGTATCTACAAAACTAATAAACTGTAAGTCACAACCTACTGTACAGTATCTGGGGTTGAATAAAATACAAAATAAATAAAAAGTATTCTATGTATCAACTACCTCATTTGTCATTTCCACATATTAATCCTGTGCCAACTCAACAAACCATGCAAACGGAAGTAGAAACTATTTAGAAAAGGTTGAGTTACTCCCTGCCTTGTAGGCATCACTGTGTATTGATAGAAAAATAAAAGCTGTGCAATGCATGAACAATTTCAACAAATCAAATGTATAAACTTCAGAGACTGACAGTATTGCAGTAAATCACACACTGTTCACTCTCTTTAAATATCCACAGAAGACAATTATTTTCACAGAACTATATCAAGGTGCAGTGTCTCATGCAGCATTTTAAGTGGCGTTACCAATTGTTTATTTTACTCCTGAAACCTGGCATCTTTTATCTTTCACAAGTGCATCAGTATCAGGTGTAACATCTTCAGTGGCAGACAATCTCAGGAGGCTAAACACATGCTTGTGCGTGATTCTGAGCGTAGCTTTGTTTTTTTGATGCTCATTACAGAGAACATTTGCCCACAAAGATATGCGGTTTCCCATTGACTTCTGTGAATAAATAGGAGGATGATAATTTTTCTAGTAACACTGCATTCACTTTTCTCTTTTTTGACAGACATTTTGTGGAAATGATGGTGCCAACAAACGATGTATTTGCAGCAGTTTCTTTCATTTAAAAATGCAGCTAATTTTTACACTTAGCAAACTCATCTTGCGGGCCGGCTTAAACCCGTTCCCGCAAGTTTTACATCCCTGCTCTAAAACCTTTACAAATTAAAAAGGAGAAAGACCAAACATATTTATAGGGTTGTCAAAGTTAGCGTGATAACGCGTTAACTATAAATTTCGATAACGGCACTAAATTTTTTAGCGGCCGATTAACGCGAGCACTTCCTTTTTGACCATTCTGCCATGCCGGAGCGCGGGGAACTTGACTGCAGTTCACTTGTTACTGATAAGCCACAAGTCAGCAGAAATGGACAATGGAAAGTCTACATTATAGAAATATCAGGTTCAAAGCCATGGAAAGTTGTTCTCCCGACAAGAAAGGACTATTTTTCGCCGTGAGAAGAGGCGACATTGCTGCAGCAAACACATGCTGTGCGCATATTGTAGCGTCCCGGAAGAGTTAGTGCTGCAAGTGGTTTTGGGTATTTGTTCTGTTGTCTTTATGTTTTGTTACGATGCGGATGTTCTCCCGAAATGTGTTTGTCATTCTTGTTTGGTGTGGGTTCACAGTGTGGCGCATATTTGTAACAGTGTTAAAGTTGTTTATACAGTCACCCTCAGTGTGACCTGTATGGCTGTTGACCAAGTATGCATGGTATTCACTTGTGTGTGTGAAAAGCAGTAGATATTATGTGACTGGGCCGGCACCCAAAGGCAGTACCTTGAAGGTTTATTGCGCTCTGTACTTCTCCCTACGTCCGTGTACACAGCGGCGTTTTAAAAAGTCATAAATTTTACTTTTTGAAACAGATACCGATAATTTTGAAACCGATACAGATAATTTCCGATGTTACATTTTAAAGCATTTATCGCCCGGTAATATCGGCAGTCCGATAATATCAGACATCCCTAGAATTTTCATATTGTTACATCCTTAGAGACCCTGCCAATTATTTGTTTTTGTATGTATACCAAGCACCCGGTTGGCGACTATAAGAAAATTGGCAGGTATTTGAATCGAGGCGTTAATTGTCGTATTTAGGGTAACTCACCTGGGTGGTTGGATATAGGGGGCTGGAATGCTATTTCATTGCCAACAGGCCCTGCAAGAACACATTAGAAAGGGGAAGAGGGTGGTAATGTAGATATATGTCAGTTATATAAACTCATGACAGTATAGCTTATCATACTAAATATATTGTAATAAGCTAAATAACTGACAAAGAGTGTAAATACAGAACTTATATACGTACAATAATGTCCCGTGTGAGACATGGGTGTATGGTGCTGTAGATGTCCATTTTGATGCGGAGGCACCGCAGGGGTGAAGCTGCTGTTTCTGCTCCAGTTGGGGTTGGAATCTGTAAAAAAAATGTTTTTTAAATAATCCAACAAGCTCCATCATTAACGTGTTGAGACATTGAGGCGACTCACTTGAGGGTCCGGCGCTGATAGAGGAGAAGGCGGACGTGGAAGCCGAGCTGCTGCCCTCGGGTGGAGGGAGTAACGCTGGGCTGCTGAAGGTTTCCTGTGGGCCGGGCCTGGATGGAGGATGCTGGATGGTCTGCAGGTGGCTTTCAGAGCTGGGGTGAGACTGCTGGTTGTCGTAGTCATACTCGTCCTTCACCATGAGAGGACCTGGAGGAGATAACAACAAGTACACTTAAGCTTGTCTTGTATAATACAACTTGTTTAATATGGAAGAACTTACCTGAGCTTGAGAGTGTCAGTCCTGATAGGTCTGCGAAAAATATTAATATCATATGTGTCCAATGATTTAAAAAACTCTGATCACCAAGTTGTGTGTGTACATACCGATGCCTGGTGAGACCACTCTTTCATAGTGGTATGGGTTGACACAAACATTGTCACATTTGAGGTCAAAGGCATACTGGCAATATTTGACATGTTTTAGTTCGTTCTTGTGTAGATCGGGCCACCGCCACAGTCGCGCATAAACCACATGGGGGAATCCTTTACGACCAGCAACCTAAAAAAACAAAGCGCATTTGTGTGATGATTAAAAAGTCCCTAATATGCTAAATTAATGACGAAAATCTAACCTCCCCTTTACCGGGTACTTGTTTGCTTCACTTTTAAGTAGTGATGTGCTATACCACTGACTTTCTTTTCGATCCGATATCGAGTAAAATTTAGGCCGGTATCGGCGATACCGATACTTTGTGAAAATATACCTAATGTGTCTGCTAAAATTTAAAAAGTATTTTGAAAATGTAATTTTGTTTATAGATTATATGCAATCAGTTGTTGTGTTTCCTAATTTGAGTGTACCGGTACATAAATGAAGGTGTGTGTTGCTGAGTCCGACCTGGACATAATCTGGACTGTACATAAATGCTTATTTTGAAAATGTAATTTTGTTTACAGATTATATGCAATCTGTTGTTGTGTTCCCTAATTTTGAGTGTACATAAATGAAGGTGTGCGTTGCTGAACCCGACTTGGACATAATCTGGACTGGACCTGGTTTTAAGAACCCTTTAAACAATCTAATTTCATTGACAACCTGGTCTGGTGAAGATAAGGTCCTTTTTTTTTTTTTAATATAAAATAAAATAAGATAACATATCTTAACATTATCTTGGATACAAAAGAAAGTAAAACAATATAAAAACAGTTACATAGAAACTAGTAATTAATGAAAATGAGTAAAATTAACTGTTAAAGGTTAGTACTATTAGTGGACCCAGCAGCATGCATAATCATGTGTGCTTCACAGACTGCATCCCTTCCAGATTGTATTGTTATATATTGTAGGAACCTGAATATTAATAACAGAAAGAAACAACCCTTTTGTGTGAATGAGTGTAAATGGGGGAGGGAGGTTTTTTGGGTTGGTGCACTAATTGTAAGTGTATCTTGTGTTTTTTTATGTTGATTTAATTCCCCTTCTCCTCATTCAATGCGTTTTCTTTATTTTCATGACTATTTACATTGTAGATTGTCACTGAAGGCATCAACATTATGAATGAACACATGTGGAGTTATGTACTTAACAATAAAAGGTGAAATAACTGAAAACATGTTTTATATTGTAGTTTCTTCAAAAAAGCCACCATTTGCTCTGATTACTGCTTTCAACACTCTTGGCATTCTCTCGATGAGCTTCAAGCACACCTGTGAAGTGAAAACCATTTCAGGTGACAACCTCTTGAAGCTCTTCGGGAGAATGCCACAAGTGTGCAAAAAAGTAATCAGAGCAAAGCGTGGCTATTTTGAAGACACTAGAATATAAAACATGTTTTCAGTTATTTCCCCTTTTTTGTTAAGAACATAACTCCACATGTGTTCATTCATAGTTTTGATGTCTTCAGTGACAATCTACATTGTAAATAATCATGAAAATAAAGAAAACGCATTGAATGAGAATGTGTGTCCAAACTTTTGGCCTGTACTGTACATATACATCTAAATGCACCCCCCATTTTTGACTTTTCAGTATGCGGCCCTTGGTATAAAAAATTAGACAACCCTGATCTAAAATATTAGAAGCTCTCAAAATAAAAATGTAATGTACTAGAAATGCAAACAAAGTTTAGTTACTCAGGTTTTTAAAAAATAACTAATTTATGGATTAATTAATTTGAAAAATTACAACCATACTAAACACTTAAATGAGTGACTGAACTCTAATATTTTTGTACAGGCAGAATTTTGTTATGCTGTTACACAATCATATAATTAATTTTTTTTATTCTATTCTTACATGGGGAAAAAATAATAAAATGTAAGAAAAAAAGAGCAAAAAAATAGGTGTGTAATAAGAAACGGCTGAATAGGTGTAACCAATAATTAACAATAGTCACCTGTAATACAAAGCTGACACAAAATTATGTCTTTAAATATTTTTAGCAATTTTTTAAAAATACAAAACTATTAATATGGCCCTCACTCCAAAGGTTTGGACACCGCTGAACTAAAGTATCAAAAGTATCGATATTTTGATTTAAGAATTGATATTAGGGCATAAAGATCTGGTATCGGTGGTATCGATATTTCAGTATCGATCCGCACATCACTACTTTTAAGAGAAGAGGCGCTCAGATGCTTTTGAAGCACCACAAACCCACAGTTGACCCACCCTGCTTATATGCCCATTTTTGCAAACACAAACGTACATTTTTTTTTAGTTTTGGCTGTGAAGCTGTACGTTTTTGTGTCTTTATCCGAGCATGATGTTGCTGTGAGTGAAATGTTAGCACTTTAGCTCGCACAGCTATGCTAGTGTTGCTAATGTTTGTGTCCTGCTGTCTCACTCCATTGTTGTATGCGATGTAAGACATCTATTATGTTGTTATCTATTAAGTAAAAAGTGGATAAAGTACACATTCGTGTGTCTTGGAGAAGACGGGCGTGGACGAACACAGCTTTTTGGCGTAAAGCATATTGTATTTACTCCTCCAATACCTGTAGGCGACCATCCAAAGTCCGCTGTATGGTTACACACTTGCTGGGATGCGCCCCGTTGGTGGTGATGGCCGTGATGAGCGAATCCAGCTCGTCTTTCTTCTCCTTCAGCTTCTTGACGAGGCTCTCGATGGCTCGCTTGGCGAAGCTCTCGCTCTCCCCCCCTTGTCGGTGGCACATCAGGCTGTGGACGATGCTCAGGCAAGCGTCGTTGCTGGTGGGTGTGTTAGTGATGGACATCCTGCTCCTTAGATTTCAGCCTTGGGGAGTTTCTCTCTCTCGCTCTGTCTCTCTCTCGCTCCAGTATATGTGCCTGTGCCAGAGACCGCGTTAAGAGTCGATACAAGCGCAGTGCCAGAAACCTGAGACACAAAGAGAAGCAAGTGAATTATTTAGTGTGAAAGTTGCGAATAAAATGCCGCTGCAATCTATTAAATCCAAGTTCAAGAATAACAATAAACATGCAGTACATCCTCTTCAAATTCATAAGATGAGCATTTGTTAAGGGAAGTCGTTGATGTAATTATGCAGGTGAACTTACTGTAATAAGGTCAATTCATGTACTATAGCAAAGATTCTCAAACTGATTCTCACATACAGATACACTAAAGGTTTTACAACACTTAAAACTAGAGATGTCCGATAATATCAGACTGCCGATATTATCGGCCGATAAATGCTTTAAAATGTAATATCGGAAATTATCGGTATCAGTTTCAAAAAGTAAAATGTATGACTTTTTAAAACGCCGCTGTACGGAGTGGTATATGGACGTAGGGAAAAGAACAGTGCGCCAATAAACCTTAAAGGCACTGCCTGTGCGTGCCGGCCCAATCACATAATATCTACGGCTTTTCACACACATGTGAATGCAAGCATACTTGGTCAACAGCCATACAGGTCACACTGAGGGTGAGGTATAAACAACTTTAACACTGTTACAAATATGCGCCACACTGTGAACCCACACCAAACAAGAATGACAAACACATTTCGGGAGAACCACCGCACCGTAACACAACATAAACACAACAGAACAAATACCCAGAACCCCTTGCAGCACTAACTCTTCCGGGACGCTACAATATACACCCCCCGCTACTGAAACTGAACTGAAAAAAAAAAACTGTGGTACGGGCTCTACCGAGTGGTATGCCAAAGTCCTGGGCATGACGTTAAAGTGCATACGGCAGTGGAGACTCCTCTATGGGGTCTTGGGGCACTAGAAGGTTAACCCCTTTACTACTGTTACCCCAGGTGGCCCTTGGCAAAGGCCTAGTACCTGACTGCCCCCTAGCCAGGGATACGGTGAAGACCTCAAAGGCGGAGCAGGCGGAAGACGGCATTACACGACAGGCTCTTCCCACTCCTTCTTGTGTCTCCTTCTCACAGACAGCAAGTGCACCTTCTACGTCACATACTGTCACGTCATACGTCACATACGTATACGCCCTCGCGGAGCAGAGAGGTAGCAGCATGGCTAAAATTAGCTGTGGTGCGAGTGGTAATACGAGAGAAAGAAGGTGCGAATCTGGTAACAAATGAAGGAAGAATTAATTCCCAAGAAAAACAGCAGGGGGTCCATCGTCTGGCGGTGGTTTGGCTTCAATTCAAGTGTGGGGCAAAAGCGTTTCTACAAAAAGTAGCATTACTGCTAATATGTAGCATCATTTGAAAAGTCACCTGCTTGAGAATGAAGAGTGCTTACTCCGCATGTCATCATCTCCATTTGGTGCCACACGCCCACACCATCAAAATGCCGAGGCAAACATTTCCATATGTGGGGTGTATTGAGGATGGTGATGATGAGGAATACAGGGCACTGGTGGAGGACTTTGTCACATGGTGTGGAAATAACCACCCCCAGCTTAATGTGACGAAAACCAAGGAGCTGGTTGTGGACCTGGGAAGGAGGAGGAGTACTCCGGCGACCCCTGTTTCCATCAGGGGGGTCGATGTGGACATGGTTGAGGATTATAAATACCTCGGTGTACACATGGACAACAAGCGGAATGGGTCAAAACACGCGGAGGCACTCTACAAGAAGGGACAGAGCCGCCTCTACTTCCTCAGGAGGCTAGGATCCTTCAACGTCTGTACAAAGATGTTGAAGATGTTCTACGAGTCGGTGGTGGCGGGCGCCTTCTTGTACGCCGTGGCCTGCTGGGGCAGCGGGCTGAGAGCGAGGGACGCAAACAGACTGGACAAGTTGGTAGAGAAGGCCAGTAACGTGGTGGGAGTGGAGCTAGACTCTCTGGCGGTGGTGTCAGAGAGGAGAAGTCTAGCAAAACTCCTAGCCATTATGGACAACACCTCCCACCCACTACACTCGGACCTTGCAGAGAGAATGAGCACGTTCAGTGGAAGGCTCAGACTCCCAAAATGCAACACGGAACGACACAGGAGGTCCTTCATACCGACAGCCATCAGACTGTATAATGCATATGTTCCTTGACTGCACTCAAATGTAGAGTATATGTAGAATATATTTATATTATTTATATATTACATATATAATATATTATATTATTTATTATTATTACTGTCTATTGTGAGCGAACTGAATTTCCCCCAGGGATCAATAAAGTACTTTCTATTCTATTCTATGTCAACACCGTATGTAAAAAAGAGTCGACAACAAAAGGAGATTATGGCCGCAGGAACCTACCACATAGCGAAGGACGAACACTATTTGATTTCCTATTATGCAGCTCATTTTTATTTGACACTTATTGAAATATCTTGTGTGACATCATGTTTTTATACTATTGTAGTAGCGTTCTGTACAAAAAGTGCACTTTAATTTAGTGTTGTATTGATAAGTCATCTTAGTGACACCATGCACAAAAGTGCACTAATAGCTTGTTTTAAAATGTCTCTGACAATCTTGCACTTTCTGTATTGGAAATGACATGAATGTTTGTGCCACTGCTTAATAAATACAGTTTTGGTCAATTGACTAAGTTGTGATTTCCTTCTCTGCCTGAAAGTTTAAAATGAGCATATATTAATGCAGTATGAACAAGAATGTTTTAATGTAGACACAAAGAATCATCATACTGGTGTGATTATATGCATCAAGTGTTAATTCAAGGCTAAGGCAAAATATCGAGATATATATATCGTGGCCAAAAAATATCGAGATGTTAAAAAAATGCCATATCGCCCAGCCCTGAGCTCAGGTCAATTAGAGAATAATTAGCTGTTAACAACCCCACAGGTACCTAATTAGGCACACGATACACGCATGACTTCATACTTCAGGATAAACATGCAGAGCAAAAGTATTTTATTGTATTTATCTACAAGTTTAGGTTTAAAATAAAATGAGCAGGTTTATTGCTGTGCGCTAACACCGCCAGGCTAACGTACTGTATCGGTGGTGCTGTTTTTGCGTTAGCTGGGCCTGACGGTAATTAAAATAAAATGTTTCCGTCTCGCAACAACACCAACGACAAACACAAACTCGTCTGTTAATCGACAACTTTTAACGCAAAGAATAGAGAGAAGGAACAGGGGGGGGGGGATAATGGCGCTTTCCAATTAGAGCTAGCGTGACTGATTTGTAGGGCGAGCTGGCTAGTTAGCTAGCTGACGGCTAGTGCTAACTATAGGAGACTTTTAGTGACTTCCAGCTTACTAACCTTCTTTCTGTGACGGTCCTCCGCGGTCAGGCCACTCTGTTCTGGGGTTTTATGATCCCCCAGGGTCGTGTTTGGGCTCCGCTGGCGATAAATGTCCGCATGTGAGCGCAGCGGGAGATGCTAACAACAGTTGTCTCGCTCGCACAGAAAATAAACAGAACATTCCTCCCCTCCAGCACCGGACGAAGTGCGCATGCGCAGATTGCGGCAGGCCTTGATTCCTAACTGTATCAATAATGTTTTATTGTAGAATTTAAATTGAGACATTTAAACGTTGGCAAATAAAAGCTGTTCAACCGCAACCCTAATTCAAATGCATTTATAAATGTGTTTTTTTATATAGGAAAGCTGGCAGTGGACCAAAACACCAGTAGAGGTGGGCGGGGTCGGGGTGGGCGGGGTTAAGGGGGGAGGAGTATATTTTTAGCTAGAATTCACTGAAATTTAAGTATTTATTTAATTTATAAATAAATACTTGACTTTCAGTGAATTCTAGCTATATATATATATATATATATATATATATATATATATATATATATATATATATATATATATATATATATATATATATATATATATATATATATATACATATATATATATATATATATATATATATATATATATATATATATATATATATATATATATATATATATATATATATTTATATATATATATATATATATATATATATATATATATATATACAGTATATATATATATATATATATATATATATATATATATATATATATATATATATATATATGTATATATATATATATATATATATATATATATATATATATATATATATACAGTATATATATATATATATATATATATATATATATATATGTATATATATATATATATATATATATATATATATATATATATATATATATATATATATATATATATATATATATATATATATATATATATATACACACTACCGTTCAAAAGTTTGGGGTCACCCAAACAATTTTGTGGAATAGCCTTCATTTCTAAGAACAAGAATAGACTGTCGAGTTTCAGATGAAAGTTCTCTTTTTCTGGCCATTTTGAGCGTTTAATTGACCCCACAAATGTGATGCTCCAGAAACTAAATCTGCTCAAAGGAAGGTCAGTTTTGTAGCTTCTGTAACGAGCTAAACTGTTTTCAGATGTGTGAACATGATTGCACAAGGTTTTTCTAATAATCAATTAGCCTTCTGAGCCAATGAGCAAACACATTGTACCATTAGAACACTGGAGTGATAGTTTCTGGAAATGGGCCTCTATAAACCTATGTAGATATTGCACCAAAAACCAGACATCTGCAGCTAGAATAGTCATTTACCACATTAGCAATGTATAGAGTGTATTTCTTTAAAGTTAATACTAGTTTAAAGTTTCTTCATTGAAAAGTACAGTGCTTTTTCTTCAAAAATAAGGACATTTCAATGTGACCCCAAACTTTTGAACGGTAGTTTATTTATATATATATATATATATATATATATATATATATATATATATATATATATATATATATATATATATATATATATATATATATATATATATATATATATATATATATATATATATATATATATATATATTATTGAGAAATAATGATTTATCCATCCATCTTCTTCCGCTTATCCAAAGTCGGGTCAAGGGGCAGCTGCCTAAGCAGAGAAGCCCAGACTTCCCTCTCCCCAGCTACTTTGTCCAGCTCTTCCTGGGGGATCCCGAAGTGTTCCCAGGCCAGCTGAGAGATGTAGTCTCTCCACCATGTCCCAGGTCTTTCCTGTGGTCTCCTCCCGGTCGGACACGCACATTCTGACCAGATGCCTGAACCACCTTATCTGGCTCCTCTTGATTAATGATTTGGAACATTGTAAATAACAAATACATTTTGCAGTTATTTTTATTTATTTTTTTATCCTGACAAATAATATTTGGTAAAAAGCATGCCAAAAAATAGCAGTTTTATTAATGTCAAGGCAGATTTTGTTGTAATTATGCAGCAATAATATCCCAATTTGTGCTAAAATAATCATATTTAGAAACATGTTCATTATTCTTACTTTTTGTGGCCTTCTTCTTATGCCTTCTGATCTCTCTCTCTCTCTCTCTCTCTCTCTCTCTCTCTCTCTCTCTCTCTCTCTCTCTCTCTCTCTCTCTCTCTCTATGTCCACTACTTGATGTCCATGTCCCCCCCCCCCCTCCACACCCCTGATTGTAAATAATGTAAATAATTCAATGTGATTATCTTATGTGATGACTGTATAATGATGATAGTATATATGATAGTATATATCTGTATCATGAATCAATTTAAGTGGACCCCGACTTAAACAAGTTGAAAAACGTATTCGGGTGTTACCATTTAGTGGTCAATTGTACGGAATATGTACTTCACTGTGCAACCTACTAATAAAAGTCTCAATCAATCAAAGTAAACAAAAAATAACAAATAGTCTTTGGTCATTGCCACTTTTTAAGGTTGATGATATTTGTATTCCCACTCATACAGTATTTTGTTTAGTTTTAGCATTGTTTTTTGTTGATTCCATTTTATTTGTTTTTATTGTAGTTTATTTTGGTTATCCATCCATGATTTTCATTTCTGAATCTTTATATTTGTTTAAGGGTTTTTAATATGTATCATAATGTATTAGTTAGTTTCTGTGCCTTTTATTATGTCATTTATTCATTATTCAGTTCAGCATTTTGGTCCCCTTAATACTTTGAAAGTGCCCTGCAAATAAAGTTGGATTGGACTAGATTGTAAATACAACCCTCGGCAAAAAAAATATGGAGTCATCAGACTTGAAGGACGTTTATTCTGTTGTTTAATTTTGTGGGAATAAAAAGCAGATAACCGACGTAACAAAACACTGTTGTAATTTCAATTAACAAGTTTGTGGCTTTCAGAAACACTCAAATAATTAAAGAAAATACATTCTTGTTGTCCGCAACAGTTACATTTGTAAATCAAGCAGAATGAAACAATTATGGAAATCACTCAAATCTAAGGTAAAAATATGGAATCTTACTGTAAATGTTCTATTTCAAAGCTTAAATCTGATTAAATCGGTTAATTCGTCTGAAGTTAAAAAGCAGTGTTTACACATTGGAGAGTTGTTGCACCAGGTGGATTTGCATAATTCATGGCTCCAGCACGAGAAAGGTCAATTGAACCAAAGGAGAGGATTATCAAACTTTTTCAAGGAGGTAAATCATCCTGCAATGTTAAATGGTAAATGGTAAATACTTGTATAGCGCTTTTCTACCTTCAAGGTACTCACAGCGCTTTGACACTATTTCCACATTCACCCTTTCACACACACATTCACACCCTGATGGCGGGAGCTGCCATGCAAGGCCCTAACCACGACCCATCAGAAGGTGGGGATCGAACCAGGAACCCTCAGGTTGCTGGCACGGCTACTCTCCCAACCGCGCCACCCCATCCCTAATGTTGCAAAAGATGTGGATTGGATGTGGATAGATCCACTCGACGTCCATTGCACCGGTCGCCCAGGGGGTGGTCCCCACATCTGCGGTCTCCTCCAAGGTTTCTCATTGTAATCCCATTGGGTTGAGTTTTTCCTGAGCCGAGGATATCGTTGTGACTCGTGCAGCCCTTTGAGACACTCGTGATTTAGGGCTATATAAATAAAGTTAAAGTAAAGTTAAAGTACCAATGATTGTCATGCACACACTAGGTGTGGTGAAATGTGTCCTCTGCATTTGACCCATCCCCTTGTTCTACTCCCTGGGAGGTGAGGGGAGCAGTGGGGAGCAGCGGTGGCCACGCCTGGGAATCATTTTTGGTGATTTAACCCCCAAGTCCAACCCTTGATGCTGAGTGCCAAGCAGGGAGGTAATGGGTCCCATTTTTATAGTCTTTGGTATGACTCGGCCAGGGTTTGAACTCACAACCTACCGATCTCAGGGCGGACACTCTAACCACTAGGCCACTGAGTAGGTAATCTAATAGATAATCTTTGATTGATTGATTGATTGTTCACAGTCAGCTGTGTCTAAAATCTGGACCAAATATAACTAAAATAAGAAGGTTGTAAAAGGCAAGCATACTGGTAGACCAAGGAAAACAACGTGTCAAGACAGAAAACTTAAAGCAATATGTTTTCAAGACAGAAAATGTATGGCAAAACAAATGAACAATTTGGTGGAAGCTGGTGTCATCATCTGTGACTGAACTATAAGAAACCGCCTTGAGAAAATCGGTTTTAAATACGGAAAAGCTAAACGAAAGCCGTCATTAACATCTAGACACAAAAAAACAAGGTTCCAATGAATTAAACAAAACAATGGTGGAC
This sequence comes from Entelurus aequoreus, assembly GCF_033978785.1. Classification (NCBI taxonomy): domain Eukaryota; kingdom Metazoa; phylum Chordata; class Actinopteri; order Syngnathiformes; family Syngnathidae; genus Entelurus; species Entelurus aequoreus. Next base: position 2,303,067 of record NC_084751.1, read on the forward strand.
TATGGATGACTGGATGAAAGTCATATTCAATGATGAATCGCAAATCTGCACTGGGTAAAGCGATGATGGTGGAACTTTTGTTTGGTTTCGTTCCAATGATATTTATGAAGACGACTGCCTGAAGAAAACATTCCTATGTCCACAGACATTGATTATATGAGTCTGCATGTCAGCCAATGGCACTGGGGAGAAGGCTGTCATTAAATCTTCAACAAATGCACAAGTTTATGTTGACATATCGGGCGCTTTTCTTATTCCATCAATGGAAAGGATGTTTGGGGATGATGACATCATTTTTCAAGATGATAATGCATCTTGTCAGAGAGCAAAACATGTGAAAACTTTCCTCGAAGAAAATGCATAAGGTCAATGCCATGGCCTGCAAATAGTCCCGATCTCAATTCAATTGAAAATGTGTGGTGGAAATAAAATAAAATGGTCCATGACAAGACTGATCAGAGACATTTGGAGCAAGATTGGTGAAGAGTTCTGTTCGTCACTTGTTAAGTCCAGGCCTCAGCGACTGCAAGCTGTTATAAAAGCCAGAGGTGGTGCAAGAATTGTATAGTGGTGTGTTGAAGTGTTTTTTGTTTGTTTGTTTTTCATAACTCCATAATTGTTTCCTTTAGAACTGGGTGACTCCATAATGTTTTCGCTCTGCTTGATCCAAATATGAAAGAGTTACTGACTTCCACAATTTATTTTCTTGATTTCTTTTAGTGTTTCCTAAAGACAGAAAGTTGCTATTCGAAATGACTGTAGTATTGTCTTATGTCTGTTATCTGTTTTTTTTTCTACAAAATCAAACAACTGAATGAACATCCTCCAAGACTGGTGATTTCATCATTTCTGGTTGTAGTAGCACTTTCACACAGCCACAAAAACAACTTGAACTTCTCTTAATAAAAACATCTTCCTGACACACTTGAGTGCTTTCAACTCAGTTGTTTCCACAGTTATTGTTATCGGCTTCCGACTGTTAACAGCCCGAGTGAAGTGATGATGTGCCATGTAGTTTTTTTTTTTCCATTTGTGCAGTTGCCGGGGGCCTCGATAAGGTTGGCCGTGACGCTGCCGGAGTCAGAAAAAGGAAGTAGGAGGTCTCGGGAGGTCAACCTGACGCCGGCGCTGGGGACCAGGAATCTGACACCACCCTCTCACAAACGCTGCCACTTGGAGTGGCGTCCCGTCCTGAGTGATGGCCCACAAGACTCCAGGCTCTGACACCTCGTTATCACGGCGGCATGGCATGGCAGCATGGCAGCGAGAGGCCCGTCAGGCATGTGATGCAAGAATCTTGACGAGGGGGGGGATTAAGGTTGTTAGGTGACTGGCAATCAATACTGATAAAATGTTGTTGTTTTTTTACAAATCTATTTACAGTGTGCGTTTATTTTCCATATATAATTGTACAAGGATAAAAGATGCAACTTTTGAATGCAAAACATAGTTTTCTGCAAATTTAGCAAATATATGAATTATGTCAGTATATCCTACAAAACCAGTGAAGTTGGCACGTTGTGTAAATGGTAAATAAAAACAGAATACAATGATTTGCAAATCCTTTTCAACTTATATTCAATTGAATAGACTGCAAAGACAAGATATTTAATGTTCCAACTAAAAAACTTATTTTTTTTTGCAAATAATCATTAACTTAGAATTTAATGGCAGCAAGACACTGCAAAAAAGTTGTCACGGGTATTTTTTACCACTGCGTTACATGGCCTTTCCTTTTAACAACACTCAGTAAATGTTTGGGAACTGAGGAGACCAATTTTGAAGCTTTTCAGGTGTAATTATTTCCCATTCTTGCTTGATGTACAGCTTAAGTTGTTCTTCATTGTGGTATTTTAGGCTTCCTAATGCGCCACACATTTTCAATGGGAGACAGGTCTGAACTACAAGCAGGCCAGTCTAGTACCTGCACTCTTTTACTATGAAGCCCCGCGGTTGTAACACGTGGTTTGGCATTGTCTTGCTGAAATAAGCAGGGGCGTCCATGATAATGTTGCTTGGGTGGCAACATATGTTGCTCCAAAACCTGTATGTACCTTTCAGCATTAATGGTGCCTTCACAGATGTGTAAGTTACCCATGCCTTGGGCACTAATACACCCCCATACCATCACAGATGCTGGCTTTTGAACTTTGCGCCTATAACAATCCGGATGGTTCTTTTCCTCTTTGGTCCGGAGGACACAACGTCCACAGTTTTCAAAAACTATTTGAAATGTGGACTCGTCAGACCACAGAACACTTTTCCACTTTGCAACAGTCCATCTTAGATGAGCTCGGGCCCAGCGAATCCGGCGGCGTTCTTGGGTGTTGTTGATAAATGGCTTTCGCATTACATTGTAGAGTTTTAACTTGCACTTACAGATGTAGCGACGAACTGTAGTTACTGACAGTGGTTTTTTTAAGTGTTCCTGACCCCATGTGGTGATATCCTTAACATATCGTTGTTGGTTTTTGATAAAGTACCGCCTGAGGGATCCAAGGTCACGGGCATTCAATGTTACGTGTGGTCACCTAATAACCTCTCCATATATCATCGCTTACGTGCAGTGATTTCTCCAGGTTCTCTGAACCTTTTGACAATATTACGGACCGTAGATGGTGAAATCCCTAAATTCCTTGCAATAGCTGGGTGAGAAATGTTGTTCTTAAACTGTTCAACTATTTGCTCACGCAATTGTTCACTAAGTGGCGACCCTCGCCCCATCCTTGTTTGTGAATGACTGAGCATTTCATGGAAGCTGCTTTTATGCCCAATCATGGCACCCACCTGTTCCCAATTAGCCTGTTCACCTGTGGGATTTTCGAAATAAGTGTTTGATGACCATTCCTCAACTTTCTCAGTCTTTTTTGCCACACGTGCCAGATTTTTTTAAACATGTTGCAGGCATCAAATTCCAAATGAGCTAATATTTGCAAAAAATAACAACGTTTTTCAGTTCGAACGTTAAGTATCTTGTTTTTGCAGTCTATTTAATTGAATATAGGTTGAAAAGGATTTGAAAATCATTGTATACAGGTATTTTTTACGATTTATACAACGTGCAAACTTCACTGGTTTTGGGGTTTGTACATGCTATAGGGCAAAACAAATGTAAATAGTTGAAAAATGTGATTTACATTATAATGTACATTTCATTATGTACACTCGCCTGCTCAAATGTGATTCAGTACAAGAGATGCAGCATGAATGCATGCAGTATTAGAGAAGTATTGATACAGCAATATATATTTTCACTGTGGTTGCATCATACTCAAAGGTGTTAAAAACAAGCTTTCGCTATGACACCTCTGCAAACCTGCAATAATCAGAATATTAAACATATGTTTAGTTCATGCAGATTTTCCATCCATCCTTTTTCTACCGCTTGTTAATTTTGGGGTCGCGGGGGGGCTTGAGCCTTTAGGGGTGGAAGCCGGAGTACCCGGAGGGAACCCACGCAGTCACGGGGAGAACATGCAAACTCCACACAGAAAGACCCTGAGCCAGGGAATCGAACTCAGGGCCTTTTTATTGTGAGGCAAGAGCACCACTGCCCTGCCGTGCTGCCCTAATGCAGATTTTCAAATATTAATTGTAAAAAATATATGTTCACGTTTGATTTTATTGCATTTTTATTGTTATTCTAACTTATTCTGAGGTCTTTATTACTCAAAAGTATTTTTTTATTTGTATTATTATTGTCACAGTGCAAAACAAAAATATCTGTAGATTTTACCGTTGAAAAATGGCGGATCAGTCATCCAAATTTTACAGTTAAATTTACAAAGGTTTTTACACCAAATCACTAAGAATTAAAAAAATCAGTAAATACCACTGTTATTGTTACGGTCAAATTTGTCGACTGAGGTGCCAGATTTTTACTGTAAATTCTTCTGACTTTTCTACAGTGCATTATTATTATTATTACACTGTAAAACAATCTGTAGATTTTACAGTAAAAACTGCCAGCTGTCGCCAGAATTTTACAGTAAAATTTACAATGTTTTTTGCACCGGATTACTCTCCATGGACAAACTGTACCACTGTTAATTTTACGGTAACATTCTGGTGACTGAGCTGCCAGTCTTTTACCGTAAAATCTACAGACTTTTTTTTGCAGCGTATTAATATCATTATTATGGATATTATTATTATCATTATTAATATTTACTAGGGATGTCCAATAATGGCTTTTTGCCGATATCCGATATTCCGATATTGTCCAACACTTTATATACCGATACCAATATCAACCGATACCGAAATCAACCGATATACAGTATGCAGTCGTGGAATCAACACATTATTATGCCTAATTTGGACAACCAGGTATGGTGAAGATAAGGTACATTTAAAAAAATAAAAAATAATAAGATAAATACATTTAAAAAAAATTCTTGAATAAAAAAGAAAGTAAAACAATGTAAAAACAGTTACATAGAAACTAGTAATTAATGAAAATGAGTAAAATTAACTGTTAAAAGTTAGTACTATTAGTGGACCAGCAGCACGCGCAATCATGTGTGCTTACGGACTGTATCCCTTGCAGACTGTATTGTTATATATTGATATATAATGTAGGAACCAGAATATTAATAGCAGAAAGAAACAACCCTTTTGTGTGAATGAGTGTAAATGGGGGAGGGAGTTTTTTGGGTTGGTGCACTAATTGTAAGTGTATCTTGTGTTTTTTATGTTGATTTGATTAAAAAAAATAAAAATAAAAACGATACCAATAATAAAAAAAACGATACCGATAATTTTAACGCATTTATCGGACATCTTTAATATTTACATAATAATTTTTCGACGTTTTTATCGTTATCATTATTGTTGTTATTTTTTGTTATTGTTATCATTATTATTACATTATTATCAATATTAATATTAATAGTGTATAAAAACTTCACTATGACACCTATGCAAACCACAATAATAGATACATTTAACATATGATTCTCAATACATTTCTTGAATAATCATCTTCACATATTAATATAATATGTAATGTGATATGCGATATACTTATACAATTTATCTACATACAGTACAGGCCAAAAGTTTGGACACACATTCTAATTTCAATGCGTTTTCTTTATTTTCATGACTATTTACATTGTGGATTGTCACTGAAGGCATCAAAACTAGGACACCTGTGAAGTGAAAACCCTTTCAGGTCACCTCTTGAAGCTCATCGAGAGAATGCCAAGAGTGTGCAAAACAGCAATCAGAGCAAAGGGTGGCTATTTTGAAGAAACTAGAATATAAAACATGTTTTCAGTTATTTCACCTTACGTACATAACTCCGCATGTGTTCATTCATAGTTTTGATGCCTTCAGTGACAATCTGCAATGTAAATAGTCATGAAAATAAAGAAAACCCATTGAATGAGAAGGTGTGTCCAAACCTTTGGCCTGTACTGTATACAAACAATTCCTTATTTATTTATGAGTTTTCGTTATATATATTTTTTATCTAAAAATATATACAAAATATATATATACATACACACACATATGTATATATATATATATATACACATACACAGTATATGTATGAATTGTATATGTATACCACATTAATACCTCTCTAACATTGTCACAACTGAGCAGTTTTATCAGAATTCAACTACAGTGTGCCTATTAAGGTGTCTGCTATCGTGTCGATGTCATGCGGACATAATTAAATATCACCAAAAGAACCATTTAGATGATTAAATAACGTATTTGACCTGCCTTTTGTGTCTAAACATTACGGTAATTTCATTCGTAGGTGTCAAACAAACTAAGCAAACCATTTACATACTAATAAAGATACTAATAATATACAATTTACACCATGTATAGTAGAGAAGTGACTATGTTTGAAGCCCTCAGTCTTTATCTTTGTGCGTGGGAGACTATCTACAGCCACACTCCGCCACCACCATGCCCTCATATTTGTGGTTGAAAGTGATCACCCCGTTATCGTGATAAAGGAGCGAAATGGGCTCCAGCTTAGTGGGTACACAGCAGGCACGCGATGCCCTCTCCGGGCTCTTAACGCTCAGCAGCGTCTGCACGATGGCGTGCTTGGTGGGCGAGACCTCGGGGGTCAGAGGGGCGCCGCACACGCCTTTGCACGTGTAGGCCTCGTAGCCCAACGGCTGGATGATCCACGTGTCCCAGCCGATGTCTTTAAAATCCACAAAGAGCGGTGTCCTCTTGCAGGCCTCGCTCTTAACATTGCGGCGGAGCCGATGAGGTGTGTCGTGGATAAGCTGTCGGTCGGGTAGGTCGTTCCCACGTTGCTCGTGACGTTTGCCGGGGTCGTCCGAAAAGACCACCATCACTGGGTTTTGCTGCCCCTCGGTATCAATCAGGACCTCGCCGTCCCGCGTCACCGCCTCCTCCGACCCCAAAATGGCGATATGGACCTCCAGCCTGAGCGTCACATATCCAAACTCTCGTCGGAGCTCCACGGCATGAGTCAGGTCAAAGGACACCCAGCTGCAATCTTCGGCGACAATGTGCTTGGTCAGCAGTTCCTCCAGATGCTCCTCCTCCTCCTCCTCCTCCTCTTGATCCCGCCTTCGCACAGTCTTGCCAACTTCCCTGGTCCAAATCACGCCGCCGTGGACTTTGTAAATGGTCACCTTGCAGGCAAGGTAGGGTCTTTGGGACCTACGGACCAGCGTGAAGAGGCGAAGCTCAGCTCGGGTGATGTCCTCGTGCTGCGGAACGGAGATGTTGAAGAGGAGCAGGTGTGTCCTGACACCCCTGAATGTCACACCGTTGCGGGACAAACCTGAAAATATTAACACAGATGTCTTAACAAATTTAGTACTCTCAAAAGAACTGCTCTACTTCACTTGGGAACATAACCCTCCTCTTTTAGGCCAATTAATCTATCGAGAACAGGGATTCTTAAATTGTGGTACGCGTACCACCATTTAGTGCCTATGTGTCAAAGTCAAGGGAAGTATATAACGTATCAACCTTCAGTTTTTTAGGTACAATGACTTGTCCATGGTGTGTTTTCATCAAAAACAATGTTTTTAGTAACTTTCATCATCACTTTCACAGTTTAGAAATATACCAGTACCTTTCCAGGCCAATGAAAATGAAACAAAAAACATATACATGTAGTCTTAAACCAAGATTTTGGGAGGGATAAGGGAAGTATATAGTATATAGCAGGGGTCGGCAACCCAAAATGTTGAAGGAGCCATATTGGACCAAAAATACAAAAACAAATCTGTCTGGAGCCGCAACAAATTAAAAGCCATATTACATACAGATAGTGTGTCGTGAGATATACATTGAATTGAGATGACTTAAAGGAAACTAAATGAGCTCAAATATACCTACAAATGAGGCATAATGATGCAATATGTACATATCGCTAGCCTAAATAGCATGTTAGCATCGATTAGCTTGCAGTCATGCAGTGACCAAATATGTCTGATTAGCACTCCACACAAGTCAATAACATCAACAAAACTCACCTTCGTGCATTCACGCACAACATTAAAAGTTTGGTGGACAAAATGAGACAGAAAAAGAAGTGGCATAAAACACGTCCTAGAAAGTCGGAGAAAGTTACAGATGTAAACAAACTAAGGTGAGTTCAAGGACCGCCAAAATTAGTAGGACAAAACGACGCTCGCCAAATACTCGAATCAGTGAAGCATGTTTAATTTAAACAGTGTGCTTTATAACAATTAGGGAGGTTTGTGTCATGTTTGTCCTCCTACAGAAACCATATTAAAACAAAAAAATATTTTTTGCCCCCTCATCTTTTTCCATTTTTCATACATTTTTGAAAAAGCTTCAGAGAGCCACTAGGGCGGCGCTAAAGAGCCGCATGCGGCTCTAGAGCCGCGGGTTGCCGACCCCTGGTATATAGCAACCATCAGTTTTTGAGGTCGATTGACTTGTCCATGGTGTTTCCTTGAAAATAATGTTTTTAGTAACTTTCATACTCACTTTCACAGTTTGGGAACATACCAGTACATATCCAGGTCAATGGAAATGGAAAAACATATGCAGTACATGTAACCTTAATCAAGTTTTTGGGGCGATCAGGGAAGTATCTAGAATATCAAACTTCAGTTTTTGAGGTACAGTGACCTGTCCTTGGGGTAGTTCCCACAAAAGTACGTGTTTAGTATCTTTAACCCTTCTCTTTCACAGCTTGTGAACATACCAGTACCTTTCCAGGTCAATGGAAATGGAAAAACATATACATATAGCCTAATCGAGACTTTTGTGGAGATAAGGGAAGTATGTAGCATATCAACCTTTAGTTCTTTTTAGGTACAATGACTTGTCCATGGTGTGTTTTCTTCAAAAAGAATGTTTTTAGTCACTTTCATTCATCACTTTTACAGTATGGGAACATACCAGTGCCTTTCCAGGCCAATGGAATTGGAGTAACATATGCAGTACATATAACCTTATTCAAGATTTTTGGGAGATTAGGGAAGTATCTAGAATATCAAACTTCAGTTTTTGAGGTACAGTGACCTGTCCTTGGGGTAGTTTCCACAAAAGTACGTGTTTAGTACCTTTAAACCTTCTCTTTCACACTTTGTGAACATACCAGTACCTTTCCAGTCCAATGAAAATGGAAAAAAAACATATTCATATAGTCTTAAATCAAGAATTTGGGAGCGAATAAGGAAGTATGTATCATATCAACCTTCAGTTATTTAGGTACAATGACTTGTCCATGGTGTGTTTTCTTCAAAAAGAATGTTTTTAGTCACTTTCATTCATCACTTTTACAGTTTGGGAACATACCAGTGCCTTTCCAGGCCAATGGAAATGGAGTAACATATGCAGTACATATAACCTTAATCAAGATTTTTGGGAGATTAGGGAAGTATCTAGAATATCAAACTTCAGTTTTTGAGGTACTGTGACCTGTCCTTGGGGTAGTTCCCACAAAAGTATGTATTTAGTACCTTTAACCCTTCTCTTTCACACTTTGTGAACATACCAGTACCTTTCCAGGCCAATGAAAATGGAAAAAAACATATTCATATAGTCTTAAATCAAGAATTTGGGAGCGAATAAGGAAGTATGTATCATATCAACCTTCAGTTATTTAGGTACAATGACTTGTCCATGGTGTGTTTTCTTCAAAAAGAATGTTTTTAGTCACTTTCATTCATCACTTTTACAGTTTGGGAACATACCAGTGCCTTTCCAGGCCAATGGAAATGGAGTAACATATGCAGTACATACAACCTTAATCAAGATTTCTGGGAGATTGGGGAAGTATCTAGAATATCAAACTTCAGTTTTTGAGGTACAGTGACCTGTCCTTGGGGTAGTTTCCACAAAAGTATGTGTTTAGTACCTTTAACCCTTCTCTTTCACACTTTGTGAACATACCAGTACCTTTCCAGGCCAGTGAAAATGGGAAAAACCATATACATATAGTCTTAAATCAAGAATTTGGAAGCGAAAAGGGAAGTATGTAGCGTATCAACTTTCAGTTTTTTAGGTACAATTACTTGTCCATGGTGTGTTTTCTTCAAAAAGAATGTTTTTAGTCACTTTCATTCATCACTTTTACAGTTTGGGAACATACCAGTGCCTTTCCAGGCCAATGGAAATGGAGTAACATATGCAGTACATACAACCTTAATCAAGATTTTTGGGAGATTAGGGAAGTATCTAGAATATCAAACTTCAGTTTTTGAGGTACAGTGACCGGTCCTTGGGGTAGTTTCCACAAAAGTACGTGTTTAGTACCTTTAACCCTTCTCTTTCACACTTTGTGAACATACCAGTACCTTTCCAGTCCAATGAAAATGGAAAAAAACATATTCATATAGTCTTAAATCAAGAATTTGGGAGCGAATAAGGAAGTATGTATCATATCAACCTTCAGTTATTTAGGTACAATGACTTGTCCATGGTGTGTTTTCTTCAAAAATAATGTTTTTAGTCACTTTCATTCATCACTTTTACAGTTTGGGAACATACCAGTGCCTTTCCAGGCCAATGGAAATGGAGTAACATATGCAGTACATACGACCTTAATCAAGATTTTTGGGAGATTAGGGAAGTATCTAGAATATCAAACTTCAGTTTTTGAGGTACTGTGACCTGTCCTTGGGGTAGTTCCCACAAAAGTATGTATTTAGTACCTTTAACCCATCTCTTTTACTGTTTGTGAACATACCAGTACCTTTTCAAGCCAATGAAAATGGAAAAAGACATATACATATAGTCTTAAATCAAGAATTTGGGAGCGAATATTGAAGTATGTAGCTTATCAACCTTCAGTTTTTTAGACTTGTTCATGGTGTGTTTTCTTCAAAACGAATGTTTTTAGTCACTTTCATTCATCACTTTTACAGTTTGGGAACATACCAGTGCCTTTCCAGGCCAATGGAAATGGAAATGGAGTAACATATGCAGTACATACAACCTTAATCAAGATTTTTGGGAGATTAGGGAAGTATCTAGAATATCAAACTTCAGTTTTTGAGGTACAGTGACCCGTCCTTGGGGTAGTTTCCACAAAAGTATGTGTTTAGTACCTTTTACCCTTCTCTTTCACACTTTGTGAACATACCAGTACCTTTCCAGGCCAATGAAAATGGAAAAAACCATATACATATAGTCTTAAATCAAGAATTTGGGAGCGAAAAGGGAAGTATGTAGCGTATCAACTTTCAGTTTTTTAGGTACAATTACTTGTCCATGGTGTGTTTTCTTCAAAAATAATGTTTTTAGTCACTTTCATTCATCACTTTTACAGTATGGGAACATACCAGTGCCTTTCCAGGCCAATGGAATTGGAGTAACATATGCAGTACATATAACCTTATTCAAGATTTTTGGGAGATTAGGGAAGTATCTAGAATATCAAACTTCAGTTTTTGAGGTACAGTGACCTGTCCTTGGGGTAGTTTCCACAAAAGTACGTGTTTAGTACCTTTAACCCTTCTCTTTCACACTTTGTGAACATACCAGTATCTTTCCAGTCCAATGAAAATGGAAAAAAACATATTCATATAGTCTTAAATCAAGAATTTGGGAGCGAATAAGGAAGTATGTATCATATCAACCTTCAGTTATTTAGTTACAATGACTTGTCCATGGTGTGTTTTCTTCAAAAATAATGTTTTTAGTCACTTTCATTCATCACTTTTACAGTTTGGGAACATACCAGTGCCTTTCCAGGCCAATGGAAATGGAGTAACATATGCAGTACATACAACCTTAATCAAGATTTTTGGGAGATTAGGGAAGTATCTAGAATATCAAACTTCAGTTTTTGAGGTACAGTGACCTGTCCTTGGGGTAGTTTCCACAAAAGTACGTGTTTAGTACCTTTAACCCTTCTCTTTCACACTTTGTGAACATACCAGTACCTTTCCAGGCCAATGAAAATGGAAAAAACCATATACATATAGTCTTAAATCAAGAATTTGGGAGCGAAAAGGGAAGTATGTAGCGTATCAACTTTCAGTTGTTTAGTTACAATGACTTGTCCATGGTGTGTTTTCTTCAAAAAGAATGTTTTTAGTCACTTTCATCCATTACTTTTACAGTTTGGGAACATACCCGTGCCTTTCCAGGCCAATGGAAATGGAGTAACATATGCAGTACATACAACCTTAATCAAGATTTTTGGGAGATTGGGGAAGTATCTAGAATATCAAACTTCAGTTTTTGAGGTACAATGACCCGTCCTTGGGGTAGTTTCCACAAAAGTACGTGTTTAGTACCTTTAACCCTTCTCTTTCACACTTTGTGAACATACCAGTACCTTTCCAGGCCAATGAAAATGGAAAAAACCATATACATATAGTCTTAAATCAAGAATTTGGGAGCGAAAAGGGAAGTATGTAGCGTATCAACTTTCAGTTGTTTAGTTACAATGACTTGTCCATGGTGTGTTTTCTTCAAAAATAATGTTTTTAGTCTCTTTCATCCATTACTTTTACAGTTTGGGAACATACCAGTGCCTTTCCAGGCCAATGGAAATGGAAAAACATGCAGTACATATAACCTTAATCAATATTTTTTGGGAGATTAGCAACGTTTTTGAGGTACACTGACCTGTCCTTGGGGTAGTTCCCTCAAAAGTACGTGTTTAGTACCTTTAACCCTTCTCTTTCACACTTTGTGAACATACCAGTACCTTTCCAGTCCAATGAAAATGGAAAAAACCATATACATATAGTCTTAAATCAAGAATTTGGGAGCGAATAAGGAAGTATGTATCATATCAACCTTCAGTTATTTAGGTACAATGACTTGTCCAAGGTGTGTTTTCTTCAAAAAGAATGTTTTTAGTCACTTTCATTCATCACTTTTACAGTTTGGGAACATACCAGTGCCTTTCCAGGCCAATGGAAATGGAGTAACATATGCAGTACATATAACCTTAATCAAGATTTTTGGGAGATTAGGGAAGTATCTAGAATATCAAACTTCAGTTTTTGAGGTACTGTGACCTGTCCTTGGGGTAGTTCCCACAAAAGTATGTATTTAGTACCTTTAACCCATCTCTTTTACTGTTTGTGAACATACCAGTACCTTTTCAAGCCAATGAAAAGGGAAAAAGACATATACATATACAGTAGTCTTAAATCAAGAATTTGGGAGCGAATATTGAAGTATGTAGCTTATCAACCTTCAGTTTTTTAGACTTGTTCATGGTGTGTTTTCTTCAAAACGAATGTTTTTACTCACTTTCATTCATCACTTTTACAGTTTGGGAACATACCAGTGCTAATGGAAATGGAAAAACATATGCAGTACATATAGCCTTAATCAAGATTTTTTTGGGAGATTAGCAAAGTTTTTGAGGTACACTGACCTGTCCTTGGGGTAGTTCCCTCAAAAGTACGTGTTCAGTACTTTTAACCCTTCTCTTTTACAGTTTGGGAACATACCAGTACCACTTTAGGTGAATTACAAGCCCAATAGAGGGTTTATTAATAGGCACAGAATTGGATAATTGTATGGCTTGACAAAGGGGTAGAACTGCTCAAGTACCTTTCACCCTTCATGTGTACACTTTGGGAACATACCAGAACTTTTTTAGGCCATTAATTACAAAAAAGAGAATATAATGCAGTATATGATACCTTCTGATGGGACAAAAAAAGCGGCCGTACCTTCGTTCTTGAAACTGCGCACTACGTTGGCCGAGGGCACTGCGCTTCGGTCGTTGGCGAATCTCTGGTAGAGTTCCAGCATGTACTCTGGGGGCTCCTTAGGAGCGGAAAGGGCCCTGACCGGGGTCTTCTGCCCGGTGACGTTCAGCGTGGCCAGAAAGTGGCTGAGGAAGTCTTTTGCGTCGAGAAGCGAACCGTCGCGTCCGACGGGACCGCCGGAGCTCACGACAAGAAGGACGCTCAAGGAGAGGATCGAGCCCAAGCCGGAGACGACTGTCAGGGTCATGGCCGGGTGCAGAAACAACGATCTCGTATCCGAAAATGAGGCGATTGGACTCTCAACGGTGAACAGGTTGGCGACGAGGCGAGGACAAAGCAGCTGTGCCCTTCATGTGCTCGGGTTGTGAGGGCAGTCCAATGTGTGCTGTTGACATGTTTGGAGATGTCATCGAGGCCGTGCTCGACCCTCCTCTACGCCCCCCAATCACCTACCACCCTCATGCCTGTCCAGGACTCCATGATGCCTTCTCATTCTAGGGAACTCCAAGCATCGGTCTCCTCACACAAAGCAACAAGGAAAGGGTGGGATTAAATAAACTCTGCTTCTTCCTACTCCTTTTCGGACATGTTGCCTTGCAATCTGACACAATTTCAGATCTATATTTTTTTATGATTGAACCTATTTTATTTACTCCACTGGAACAAACTTTTCCTGTAGTTTTTTTTTACAAACAAAAACAATTCTGGGCTGTCAAATTCAACAAGTTAACTAATGTGATTAACCACAAAAAATTATCGCATTTAACCTGGCAATAAGATACACTACCGTTCAAAAGTTTGGGGTCACCCAAACAATTTTGTGGAATAGCCTTCATTTCTAAGAACAAGAATAGACTGTCGAGTTTCAGATGAAAGTTCTCTTTTTTGGCCATTTTGAGCGTTTAATTGACCCCACAAATGTGATGCTCCAGAAACTCAATCTGCTCAAAGGAAGGTCAGTTTTGTAGCTTCTGTAACGAGCTAAACTGTTTTCAGATGTGTGAACATGATTGCACAAGGGTTTTCTAATCATCAATTAGCCTTCTGAGCCAATGAGCAAACACATTGTACCATTAGAACACTGGAGTGATAGTTGCTGGAAATGGGCCTCTATACACCTATGTAGATATTGCACCAAAAAGCAGACATTTTGCAGCTAGAATAGTCATTTACCACATTAGCAATGTATAGAGTGTATTTCTTTAAAGTTAAGACTAGTTTAAAGTTATCTTCATTGAAAAGTACAGTGCTTTTCCTTCAAAAATAAGGACATTTCAATGTGACCCCAAACTTTTGAACGGTAGTGTAGATAAAACGTTTACCACTAAACGTTTAAAACGGTTTACACTTTAACAATTGTTAAGAGTGTCCGCCCTGAGATCGCTAGGTCGTGAGTTCAAACCCCAGCCGAGTCATACCAAAGACAATAAAAATGGGACCCATTTGCCTCCCTGCTTGGCACTCAGCATCAAGGGTTGGAATTGGGGGTTAAATCACCAAAATGATTCCCGAGCGCGGCCACCGCTGCTGCTCACTGCTCCCCTCACCCCCCAGGGGGTGGAACAAGGGGATTGGGTCAAATGCAGAGGTTAATTTCACCACATCTAGTGTGTGTGTGACTATCAGTGGTACTGTAACTTTAACCAAGTTTTGAGCAAATAAATAACGAATATTAACCCAAAAAAAACATGTTTTAAATGTTTGTGTATGACATTGTGACAATAAAATTGCATTTGTGTCAAAAATATTGTGGTATTTTTTTAAAGGTTCCTTTAAAGTTTGCAAGCAAGTAATTTACTTTGATTAATCATGATTAATCACGATTCAAACGTGTGATTAACCTGATTTTAAACAACTAATCAATGGACAGCACTAGAAAAAATATGTTTCCGTGTCACACATTTTGGTGTGTGTAAAACAAAACATATAACCAAAAGTACATTTTTATTTGTTAAATGGTAGTTTTTTTTAGGCCAGAAATTACACAGGAAAATTGTAATTTTTTCATTTTAATATTGTATATTTTTTTGCATTTATTGGAATATTTTGCACCATTTTAAAGCAACTTCTAGTCAGGTCTGGGCAAAATACGGCCCGCGGGCCACATGCGGCCCATTAAGATTTTCAATTCGGCCCTTCCACCGGACATTCTACATAACTATTTTAGACCTTTAACATCAAAACTGTAGGATGTGCATTATGATGTGCATTGCTGTTTTTAAATGGCCTAAGTCTTGAACTATAGAAAGTTCTTCAATGGTTGAAATTTGCACTTCTGAGTGTTATAGGAGTTATAACGGTAATCTACATCACAGCAGCTCGGACCAGGAACAAAGCAGAGTGGGCGGGGTTTGTTTTCAGAGCAGCCAGCCCGAAACGCATGTGTCAGGAACAGATGCGGAAGCACATTTTTACAACAAATGTCTGCATAAAAGTGATAATATATCATATTGTAGGTGTTTATTACCCTTGCTTGTTTGTTACATGTTTGTTGTGTTTTGCTTGATTGTAAAAGATGTCTATCGAGGAGCTGGGCTGATGTTCATATGTTGTTAATATTCAGTGTTTTATTGTTCATAGGTAATATTGTAAATCCCACTTTCTTTATTTTAATGTACATTTTGGGTGTCCCATTCAGTAAAAAACTGTAAAATTCCATTCCGTTTTTTTTGAGGCGGTCTGTTTTTACAACTCTATCGGACATTGTGACTTTTGGTATTAGTGTTCCTGGAAAAAAAAAGGGACCCAAACACAAATACTGTACAGCAGGTTTTTACAGCTGAATGTGTATATATCATTTATACACACATACACATTGGGCCCCCCCCAAACACATTTTTTCTCTCAATGTGGCCCCCGAGTCAAACTATTTGCCCATCTCTGTTCTAGTATGATGTAGAGCAGACCTGGGCAAATTAAGGCCCGGGGGCCGCATGCGGCCCGTGAAGCTTTTCAATCTGGTGTCGCCGGACATTCCCAAATATTTTTTTTAGATCTTTAAGATGGAAAGTGTAGCTGCCATTATGATGTGCAGTGATGTTTTTAAATTACTGCAAGTCTTGAACTATACAAAGTATTTCAATGGTTGGAATCTGCACTTTTGCATGATATACTAGTTCAGGGGTCGGCAACCCAAAATGTTGAAAGAGCCATATTGGACCAAAAATACAAAAAAAAATCTGTCTGGAGCCGCAAAAAATTAAAAGCCATATTACATGTGTCATGAGATATAAATTTAATTAAGATGACTTAAAGGAAACTAAATGAGCTCAAATATAGCTACAAATGAGGCATAATGATGCAATATGTACATATCGCTAGCCTAAATAGCATGTTAGCATCGATTAGCTTGCAGGCATGCAGTGACCAAATATGTCTGATTAGCACTCCACACAAGTCAATAACATCAACAAAACTCACCTTTGTGCACTCATGCACAACGTTAAAAGTGTGGTGGACAAAATGAGACAGAAAAAGTGGCATAAAACACGTCCTAGAAAGTCGGAGAAATGTATACATGTAAAGAAACTATACGGTGAGTTCAAGGACCGCCAAAATAAGTAGGACAAAACGGCGCTCGCCAAATACTCGAATGAGTGAAGCATATTTAACATAAACAGTGTGATTTATAACAATTAGGGAGGTTTGTGTCATGTTTGTCCTCCTACAGAAACCATACTAAAACAAAAAAATAGATTTTTTTCCCCCTCATCTTTTTCCATTCTTCATACATTTTTGAAAAATCTCCAGAGAGCCACTAGGGTGGCGCTAAAGAGCCGCATGCGGCTCTAGAGCCGCGGGTTGCCGACCCCCGTACTAGTAACTATGGTAATCTGAGTAGTTACTATGGTAATCTAAATCACAGCATCGCAGACGAGGCACCAAGCAGTGTGGTTGGGGAGCGTTTCCACAGAGTATTTCCAGTGGGTGTCAGGGACAGACGAGGAAGGAGATTTTTACAACAAAGTTCTAAAGCTTAGTGATATATCAGATATGTCAGATTGTAGGTGGGGTTTTTTTTACCCTTTGCGTTCATATTTCGCTGCTTTTGTTGCATTTTTGTTGCCTTTCGCTTGATTGTAAAATATGTCGATCGAGAGGGGGTGTGACGTTCATATGTTGTCAATATTCAGTGTTTTATCATTTATAGCAGGGGTGTCCAAAGTGCGGCCCGGGGGCCATTTGCGGCCCACAGCTAATTGTTTACCGGCCCGCCACACATTTTGGAAATACTATTGTAAAAATAAAAAAGAACATTAAAAAAAGTGGAATGAGGTGAAATCTAACGAGAAAAAGTTGCAATGTTGACACAAAAGCTGCCATGTAAGCTGTTTTTTTTTTCTTTTGTCTTTCTTTATTTTTCTTTTTTTGCAATTGCTCAAAAAAAAAAAATTATGACAAAAAATCCATGTTATAATGAATTCTTTTCAGGGCTCCAATTACTTCAAATATTTCACTGTAAAATGTTTTATGTGGTAAATATTGCATATATTGTGTAGTAGCCATATGAAAACATCAAAGTTTTCTTTGACAAAAGCGCATAAAACAGACAAAATAATAGTTCCATCATAAAATCGACAGATGTATCTGAAGTTGATCTCGTAACTTAAGTTTTGAAAGTAAAAGAAAAACCTAATAGAAATGTATCACTTTATGAGTGGGGCACCTTTTGGATCCCAAATATATTTAGTGATTTTTTATTTATCTTTTCACTGTGATTACTCAAAAATATGAAATAATTAAAATCAATGGTGTCCTGCATTATTGATCTTTTAGGGCTCTAATTAATAAATACTGCATATTTCAGTTTTACTATAAAAAAAAACTAAGTTGTTTATGACAGAAAAGCCATAAAACATTTTTTTAAATTTGTATTACTTTATATCAACTTGAAGTTGATATAGAGATTTACTGTAAGCGTTAAATAATTTAAAAAAAATAATAATCTGACTTATTTTTAACATTTTAATGACTGAGACCCTTTATGGTCCCCGGGACCCCTAAAGGTAAAATAAATAAAAAATGCATATATTTTGTTATGGTTTGAAAATGAAAAATATCAAAATGGCCCCCACATGCTTTAATTTTTCCGTGTGCGGCCCTCAGTTGAAAAAGTTTGGACACCCCTGGTTTATAGTTAATATCGTAAATCCCACATTATTGTCATGTACTTTCTGGGTGTCTCCTTCAGTAGAAAATTTAAAATTTCATTCAGTTTTTTAAGGCGGTATGGCACAACGTTTTTAGCATTCAATCAGACATTATTGCGCAGTTTTGTATTAGTGTTCCTAAAATAGATATACCGGCCCCCAGACACATTTTTTTCTCTAAATTTGGCCCCCGTGTCAAAATAGTTGCCCAGGCCTGATGTAGAGAATTCTAACATTTTCATTATCTAATTTAATTTATGTCATTTTACGGACACTGTGAGATTAAAAAGTAAAATAGTTTTTTGTTAGGTCAAATAAACAATTACAAATACAAATAAATACAGTCTTGTATATTTATTGCCACATTTTCTGCTAAAATAAATATGTTTATCAAATATAGAAATGCACAATATTTGATTCATTTTAGGCTCCAATGTTGAGCTTTCTAGTTTTCCAACAGCCTAACTGTTATTATTCAGTCTCTAAATGGCACAACAATTATATATAATACAATAGCTGCACACCGCTGCAAACTACAAGCTTAATAATAACCATGTGGTGATTTAATGTAATATACAGCATGTTTCCGGAGTGCAGTGCATTTTTTATTCAAGAATTCCGACATAATCCATAGCTGAGTCACTGCTGAATCATCACAATGTTGACGCAGTTTAGCTGCAACGTGAACCCGCTACCACCTTGGGGGGAAACTATTGTGCTCACAATCTTTTTGTCTTGTCACAAATAAATCATCCTCTTATTTGGGGATTAATAACGCCATGCTTTGTTTGTCCTCTTAGAGCAGCACTAATGAGTCATTCCAACATAGAGAAGCACAAGAGGGATTTCCACTGTGCTCAGAATAACATATATCCAATAAAATACACTTTATTATAAGATAAACATCTCTATTTTGCCGTTTTATAGCTTAAGGCTACCATTAGTTTAATTGAACGAGAAAAAGAGGTTTTAATTTTATTAATCAGTCTTTGTCAGCAGTGGCTTATCACAGTCTAGTTTTAATTAAAATGGATGAGGATGATATTAGCGATTTCAAAAACACCACAAAAGGCCTTTTTTCGGGAGCAATGCCAGTATTTGGGTGAAAAAAAAAAGTCTAGATTTATTGTCTTTATATAAAGGAGTAGATAGATAAAATAAAATAAAAATAATTGTGAGATTGAAGTCGCAATAATATGGGGAGCGTAAAATATTTTTAATTGGAAAAATTAGTAACCTTATGTGAATAAAGTTGAAATTTTACAAGAAAACTGCTGGAATATTACAATAAAAACATGTTTTATTTAGATAGAGTATTTTTTGCAAAAATAATAAAAAATAGTGGGCTTAAAATTTTTTATACATTAACTCTTGTCATGAGATTAAGTGGATTTTTACACTAAAAATATTTACACTACATGAAAAAATTATCTTAAGGTAAAAAAAAAATCAAGAATCTTTAAGAGTGATATTTTTTTCAAGTAATAGGTCTTACACTATTTAAAAAGGAGTCTTTTTTTTTGAGAAACAAAATCATAATTATGGAAGCTAACGAGCATTTTTTTTTGTAGAGGCGGGTTAAATTATACCAGAAAAAATGCAGTATTTTTTAAAAAGAAAAAGTTTAAATTTTGCGTGACTAATGACTGAATTAAGTCCTTCTCTTACAAGAAGTAAACCATATTGTTTAAGAAAAAAGTTGTAATCTAATCGCATGTCTCCAAAAAATTGTGTTATTTAAGAAATGTTTTTTATTTAGTTTTTTAGAGAAAAAAAAGTTACTACTGTAGTTCACGTTAATATAGTTGCAACCCTACCAAAATAAAGTTGTAATTGTACAAGAACTAAATATTAAAGAATTTTAAAGTAATTTTAACAAGTCTTTTTTCAAACATGTCGTAGTAAAAATAAAACAAAATAATGTTTTTTAAAGTAATTTTAACAAGTCTTTTTTCAAACATGTCGTAGTAAAAATAAAATACATAACTACGACATGTTTGAAAAAAGACTTGTTAAAATTACTTTTAAAATTCTTTAATATTTAGTTCTTGAACAATTACAACTTTATTTTGTTTTATTTTTTTTACGAAATGTTTAAAAAAAAACTTGTTAAAATTACTTTAAAATTCTTTAATATTTAGTTCTTGTACAATTACAACTTCATTTTGTTAGGGTTGCAACTTTATTAACGTAAACTACAGTAGTAACTTTTTTCTCTCTAAAAAAAAATAAACAAAAAACATTTCTTAAATAACAAACATTTTTGGAGGCATTTGATTAGATTACAACTATTTTCTTAAACCATATGGTTTACTTCTTGTAAGAGAAGGACTTCACTCAGTCATCAGTCAATTTTTTTGAGAAAACATTTTCAATGAATTAATTACAAAATAGCTTTGTATTTCTTTAAGAAAAACGTTTTGGTTTTGTAGAATAAAAAGTCTTTTTTTTCATTCAATATTACAACCCAATTCCCTAACCAAAAAAGTTGCATTTTTGTATAGAAGAAACGGTTGGAATTTTCCACGAATAAAATGGTAATATCACCAAATAAAACATTTTTAAAAGTCTTGTTTTGTGATGTCACTAAAATAAACAATTGTACTATTACAACTTTATTTTGTTAGCGTTGCAACTTTATTAACATAAACTACAGTAGTAACTTTTTTCTCTATAAAAAAAACTAAACAAAAAACATTTCTTAAATAACAAAATTTTTTGGAGGCATGTGATTAGATTACAACTATTTTCTTAAACCATATGGTTTACTTCTTGTAAGAGAAGGACTTCACTCAGTCATTAGTCAATTTCTTTGAGAAAACATTTTCAATGAATTAATTACAAAATAGCTTTGTATTTCTTTAAGAAAAACGTCTTGGTTTTGTAGAATAAAAAGTCTTTTTTTTTCATTCAATATTACACCCCAATTCCCTCACCAAAAAAGTTGCATTTTTTTATCGACGAAACGGTTGGAATTTTTCACGAATAAAATGGTAATATCACCAAATAAATTTTTTTTAAAAGTCTTGTTTTGTGATGTCACTAAAATAAACAATTGTACTATTACAACTTTATTTTGTTAGCGTTGCAACTTTATTAACATAAACTACAGTAGTAACTTTTTTCTCTATAAAAAAAACTAAACAAAAAACATTTCTTAAATAACAAAATTTTTTGGAGGCATGTGATTAGATTACAACTATTTTCTTAAACCATATGGTTTACTTCTTGTAAGAGAAGGACGTCACTCAGTCATTAGTAAAAATTTTTGAGAAAACATTTTCAATGAATTAATTACAAAATAGCTTTGTATTTCTTTCAGAAAAACGTCTTGGTTTTGTAGAATAAAAAGTCATTTTTTTTCATTCAATATTACAACCCAATTCCCTCACCAAAAAAGTTGCATTTTTGTATAGAAGAAACGGTTGGAATTTTCCACGAATAAAATGGTAATATCACCAAATAACATTTTTTTAAAAGTCTTGTTTTGTGATGTCACTAAAATAAACAATTGTACAATTACAACTTTGTTTTGTTAGCGTTGCAACTTTATTAACATAAACTACAGTAGTAACTTTTTTCTCTATAAAAAAACTAAACAAAAAACATTTCTTAAATAACAACATTTTTTGGAGGCATGTGATTAGATTACAACTATTTTCTTAAACCATATGGTTTACTTCTTGTAAGAGAAGGACGTCACTCAGTCATTAGTCAATTTCTTTGAGAAAACATTTTCAATGAATTAATTACAAAATAGCTTTGTATTTCTTTAAGAAAAACGTCTTGGTTTTGCAGAATAAAAAGTCTTTTTTTTTCATTCAATATTACAACCCAATTCCCTCACCAAAAAAGTTGCATTTTTTTATCGACGAAACGGTTGGAATTTTCCAAGAATAAAATGGTAATATCACCAAATACATTTTTTTTTAAAGTCTTGTTTTGTGATGTCACTAAAATAAACAATTGTACAATTACAACTTTGTTTTGTTAGCGTTGCAACTTTATTAACATAAACTACAGTAGTAACTTTTTTCTCTATAAAAAAACTAAACAAAAAACATTTCTTAAATAACAAAATTTTTTGGAGGCATGTGATTAGATTACAACTATTTTCTTAAACCATATGGTTTACTTCTTGTAAGAGAAGGACTTCACTCAGTCATTAGTCAATTTTTTGGAGAAAACATTTTCAATGAATTAATTACAAAATAGCTTTGTATTTCTTTAAGAAAAACGTCTTGGTTTTGTAGAATAAAAAGTCTTTTTTTTTCATTCAATATTACACCCCAATTCCCTCACCAAAAAAGTTGCATTTTTTTATCGACGAAACGGTTGGAATTTTCCAAGAATAAAATGGTAATATCACCAAATTTAAAAAAAAAAAAAGTCTTGTTTTGTGATGTCACTAAAATAAACAATTGTACAATTACAACTTTATTTTGTTAGCGTTGCAACTTTATTAACATAAACTACAGTAGTAACTTTTTTCTCTATAAAAAAAACTAAACAAAAAACATTTCTTAAATAACAAAATTTTTTGGAGGCATGTGATTAGATTACAACTATTTTCTTAAACCATATGGTTTACTTCTTGTAAGAGAAGGACTTCACTCAGTCATTAGTCAATTTTTTGGAGAAAACATTTTCAATGAATTAATTACAAAATAGCTTTGTATTTCTTTAAGAAAAACGTCTTGATTTTGCAGAATAAAACTCTTTTTTTTTCATTCAATATTACACCCCAATTCCCTCACCAAAAAAGTTGAATTTTTTATCGACGAAACGGTTGGAATTTTTCACGAATAAAATGGTAATATCACCAAATAAATTTTTTTTAAAAGTCTTGTTTTGTGATGTCACTAAAATAAACAATTGTACAATTACAACTTTATTTTGTTAGCGTTGCAACTTTATTAACATAAACTACAGTAGTAACTTTTTTCTCTATAAAAAAAACTAAACAAAAAACATTTCTTAAATAACAACATTTTTTGGAGGCATGTGATTAGATTACAACTATTTTCTTAAACCATATGGTTTACTTCTTGTAAGAGAAGGACGTCACTCAGTCATTAGTCAATTTTTTGGAGAAAACATTTTCAATGAATTAATTACAAAATAGCTTTGTATTTCTTTCAGAGAAACGTCTTGATTTTGCAGAATAAAAAGTCTTTTTTTTTCATTCAATATTACACCCCAATTCCCTCACCAAAAAAGTTGCATTTTTTTATCGACGAAACGGTTGGAATTTTCCACGAATAAAATGGTAATATCACCAAAAAAAAAAAAAAAAATAGTCTTGCTTTGTGATGTCACTAAAATAAAAACAATTTTTTATTTACATTCCAGCCCTGTTCCTTATACTTTTATGTGTCGTTTTTAAAATATTATTTTGGCAAGTCTTTTACTATTTTTGGAAGTCTCACAGTCCACTGACTGCCAGCAAACAACACAACATGCTGTTGTAATCACCCAAACCTGTGCTGCTGATTAAACCATTCAATAATAAAGCCTCCTAATCCTGTTTGCAAACTAGCACGTGTAAAAGAAAGAAAAAAATAATCAAAATATTTCAAAATCTTCTGCACTTGGGTTTATTTCCATCTTTCATTCGACACTGCAATGCAAAAGGGAGCGAGCGACTACAAACCTCAAGTGTACAGAATGACCGACGTACTTGGATTCATAACATGGCTGTTTTATACTCTATAATGTATCATAAATATTACAATATAAATGCACTGATTTAGCCTATTAACAGTCCTTTGTTACACATTTACACATCTCGTCTTGCTCTGAATCAAAACCGTTGGGGGGGGGGGGGGGACAGAATTATTCCATTATGCTCAATACATATATCACCATATTATTATCATTAGTATCATTATTCAAATTATTTAAGTGTCTAATAATTGATATTTATATATAAAAAAATAGCAGCTTAAGTTCATGAATTTTTGTGGTCAACCTACATTTTCTTTGGAGTCCTAATATACCACAGCTTGCATATTTCACTCTACTTCACACTGGATGTCAGGTCTAATATATCTCGTCAATATTTGGCACATACCCTACTTTATCATCAAAATGAAATAGTGGTTGTTTCGAAGTGTCGCATCAATTTGCATAAATGTCCACTAGAGGGCGTCTCCAGTAGAGTACAGTAGAAATGGTCAACAGTGTTTACACCCACGAGTCCAGTGGCGGAGGTTTGTTATCCATGAGGCCCACGGCGGGCCGGCCGGCTCGGATGAAGTGCTTCTTCTCGCTGGTGGCCTGCGTCGGCGCACAAAAATCGAGTCAAGTTAGGATAAAAGAAACCAATAATCCCAAGGAATACGTAGAAGGAAGTCCAATGAGTTTACCTGGACAGCATCTCTCTCAACAACTGCTCCAATTCCATCCCCGACTCTGTCGCTGGCCTCCAAACTGGAATAAACATCTTCAAGACAAACACATACATCATATACTGTATAACCTGCTGCTAACAATGTAAGACAAATACATACATCATGTATAACCTGCTGCTAATAATGTAAGACAAATACATACATCATATATAACCTGCTGCTAATAATGTAAGACAAATACATACATCATATATAACCTGCTGCTAACAATGTAAGTCAAATAAATATATATATAATATATAACCTGCTGCTAACAATGTAAGACAAATACATACATCATATATAACCTGCTGCTAACAATGTAAGACAAATACATGCATCATATATAACCTGCTGCTAATAATGTAAGACAAATACATACATCATACTGTATATAACATGCTGCTAACAATGTAAGACAAATACATACATCATATATAACCTGCTGCTAATAATGTAAGACAAATACATACATAATATATAACCTGCTGCTAACAATGTAAGACAAATACATACATCATATATAACCTGCTGCTAATAATGTAAGACAAATACATACATCATATATAACCTGCTGCTAATAATGTAAGACAAATACATTCATCATATATAACCTGCTGCTAACAATGTAAGACAAATAAATATATATAATATATAACCTGCTGCTAACAATGTAAGACAAATACATACATCATATATAACCTGCTGCTAACAATGTAAGACAAATACATGCATCATATATAACCTGCTGCTAATAATGTAAGACAAATACATACATCATACTGTATATAACATGCTGCTAACAATGTAAGACAAATACATACATCATATATAACCTGCTGCTAATAATGTAAGACAAATACATACATAATATATAACCTGCTTCTAATAATGTAAGACAAATACATACATCATATATAACCTGCTGCTAACAATGTAAGACAAATAAATATATATAATATATAACCTGCTGCTAACAATGTAAGACAAACACATACATCATATATAACAATGCTAACAATGTAAGACAAATACATACATAGTATATAACCTGCTGCTAATAATGTAAGACAAATACATACATCATACTGTATATAACCTGCTGCTAACAATGTAAGACAACTACATACATCGTGTATAACCTGCTGCTAACAATGTAAGACAAATACATACATCAACCTGCTGCTAATAATGTAAGACAAACACATACATCATATATAACCTGCTGCTAACAATGTAAGGCAAATACATACATCATATATAACCTGCTGCTAACAATGTAAGACAAATACATACATCATATATAACCTGCTGCTAACATCCATCCATCCATCCATGTTCTACCGCTTGTCCCTTTTTGGGGTCGCGGGGGGTGCTGGAGCCTATCTCAACTGCATTCGGGCGGAAGGCGGGGTACACCCTGGACAAGTCGCCACCTCATCACAGGGCCAACACAGATAGACAGACAACATTCACACTCACATTCACACACTAGTGCCAATTTAGTGTTGCCAATCAATCTACTGCTGCTAACAATGTAAGACAAATAAATATATATAATATGCTGCTAACAATGGAAGACAAATACATACATCATCATCTATAACCTGCTGCTAACAATGTCAGACAAATACATACTTCATATATAACCTGCTGCTAACAATGTCAGACAAATACATACATCATATATAACCTGCTGCTAACAATGTAAGACAAATAAATATATATAATATATAACCTGCTGCTAACAATATAAGACAAATACATACATCATACATAACCTGCTGCTAACAATGTAAGACAAATACATACATTATATATAACCTGCTGCTAACAATGTCAGACAAACACATACATCATCTATAACCTGCTGCTAACAATATAAGACAAATACATACATCATACATAACCTGCTGCTAACAATGTAAGACAAATACATACATTATATATAACCTGCTGCTAACAATGTCAGACAAACACATACATCATCTATAACCTGCTGCTAACAATGTAAGACAAATACATACATCATATATAACCTGCTGCTAACAACGTAAGACAAATACATATATCATATATCACCTGCTGCTAATAATGTAAGACAAATACATACATCATATATAACCTGCTGCTAACAATGTAAGAAAAATACATACATCATATATAACCTGCTGCTAACACTGTAAGACAAATACATACATCATATATAACCTGCTGCTAACAATGTAAGACAAATACATACATCATATACCTGTATAACTTGCTGCTAACAATGTCAAACAAATACATACATCATATATAACCTGCTGCTAACAATGTAAGACAAATACATACATCATATATAACCTGCTGCTAATAATGTAAGACAGATACATACATCATATATAACCTGCTGCTAACAATGTAAGACAAATACATACATCATATATAACCTGCTGCTAATAATGTAAGACAAATACATACATCATATATAACCTGCTGCTAACAATGTAAGACAATTATACTGTACATATATAATATATAGTACGACTATTTACAGTGTTAAAATCTGAATTTCACGTAACGTTGAAACTTTTTGTTGTAATTTGTTAATTAATTGTCGTACAAATCCGACATCACATCCTTTTTCCCCTGAATACTAATCCGACTAATTTTTTTTTACTCAAGACATCATCATTTAATTGTCATATTTTTTATTCTGGCAAATGCACTTCTCCATTTTTAGCAATGTCGCCACTTTATCCTCATAAATCTCAACTTTTATTATAACTTTGCAAACTTTCTTTCATAATATTAATATTTGATTATGTCTTATTCGCTATTATTGTACATGTACAAACGATTTTCGCAGTGCGGCAATATTTGCCTCGTAATATTCTGACTGCTTTCTCGTAAAAATGTAACTTTGTTCTCAAGACATAGTTGTTCTTTTCTTTATCTTCATAACCTCCTTTCTTGTAAAATTATGACTACTTATGTAGAATTACCTTTTGCAGACCGACTTTTGGGTGGTAAAAATTTGACCTGACATTGTTCTTGTAACATTATGATATTTTACTTGTCATACCCTTTTTCTTCGTAAAAACAGACTGTTGATTTTGAAACTTTATTTCCTTATTAGCATCAATTTACAGATTTATTTAAAATGACGCAACTTTATTCCCATTCCGTACAACTTTATTCTAGAAAATCAAGACAATTTCCGTGCTATTTTCCTGGTAATATTCTGACTTTTCTCATAAAAATGCACCTTTGCTTTCAAGTCTACTTCAATCTTGTCTTATTCTTTATCCTTTTATAACTTATTTTCTTGTAAAATTCTGACTACCTTTGTCGAATTAATTTCCCAGACCCAATCGAGACATTATGACGATATTTTACTTGACATATCCTTTTTTTCTCGGTAAACATACAACTTTATTTTTGAGACTTTGCCCAGCCTTTCGTAGTGTCGTCAATTTATGGTTTTATTTTGGTAATGATACTACTTTATTCTCATTTCGTACAACTTTATTCTTTAAAAGAAAATATATCGTAACATGACAACTTTCTATTCGTGACATTCAGGCTTTTCTCGTAAAAATGGGGCTTTAGTCTCAAGACTTCATCCTTTCATTCTTTATCCTCATAAACGTACAATTTTTTTCTTCTAAAAGTATGAATTATTTTGAAATGTTTTTCTCTTATGGACCAACTATTTGGGCGTTAGAAAAACATTATTGTTAATTATAGTTCTGCTCTTTAGACCCGTAAATTTCCGACTTGTGACATTAGGACGTAATATTTCAACAATTTACTCGTAACATTCCGATTTTTTTTCATAGAAATGCAACTTTATTTTGAGACTTTATTGAATTCTTTAGTACATTTAGTAACGTTACTCAGTATTTTATATAATGTTGCAACTTTATTCTCATAATTTTAACTTTTTTCCTGCACCATTCTGAACTTTTGGGTCCGCTCTTATAACTTTTTGTCAAACCGTGAGCATTCAAAATGTTACGTTGAATTCCCTGTTATCGTACAAATTTATTCTTGAAAAAATTCTAAGAATTTTCGTAACATGACAACGTTATTCTTGGGTTACCTTATGTGATACATTTTCTTGTGAAAATGCACCATTATTTTTAAATAATTCAAAGTCTTATTCTTTATTTTTATGAATTTAGAACATTTTCCGCAAGATTATGACATTTTTTTCTTTCAATAGACGAACTATTTGATAGTCAAAATTTCACCTTTATTTTTATTGTTATTGTTTATTGTGATCCTAAAGACTATGACGTAACATTACAAAAGTTTGCTGGACTCTACTTTAAAAACCCAACCTTATCATTCAGTTCTTTTGTACTGTCTTTATTTTCGTAATTTGGCAACTTCAGTTTTTAATTTATGACTTGAATCGTTTAATTTCACAACTTGATTCTTGTAAAATTACTTACTTTTATGCTTGAGAAATTGCGACTGTATTCCGTCTTCCTTCTCTCAAACGTACCACTTTAATCCTGTAAAATGTTAAAATGTCACAGATATGTGCTGACCTTGGCTTTTGTCCATGAGAGGCAAAGTGATGTCATCGCTGCTTTGCTTTGCACTCTTGGATTTTTTGGTCGCCGTGGTGGCTGTTGGCTTGGGAATGATAAAAAGGAACATTTGAGAGCGTCTTGATGAAAAAAAGCACTTTGTAGTCTTTTGAAGTCAGGAAGGAAATACCTTAAAGTGGCTTTTGTTCCAACCCGCCTTTATGAGATTGGTCCTCAGGTCCTTGTAGGTCCAGATGCTCTGGAGGACTTGGCAAGCGGCTCTGGTCTCACGTGATGATTGGCTGAACACATAAAAACACACAAAAAGTGGAAGGGCTTGTTAAAACAGCAAAGCATATCATCACAAAGGAAGTACGCCCCCTCGCATTAGTGCAATCTGATTGGACGCTCATGCTGTATTCAAGGACCTGACCATTGGAAAATGATAACAAAAAGTTGTATTTTGACATGTCAAAACGTGAAGAGAATAACTTTGTGATATTATGAGAATAAAGTAGTACATTTCCGTAAATAAAAATAGGATAAAGTCGCTTCAAGAATAGAAAACAAAAGTAATTTTGCAAGAACAAAGTAGTCGACCTACAAAACAAATAGATTAAAACCACGATATCCTAAGGATAAAGTCGTGATTTTTTTTTTAAATTAAGTTGTAATGTTTGCAGTACGATACTAGATAAGTCGTATATTTCCGAGAAAAATAAAAAAGTTAAAATTTAGTCACATTTTAACAGAAAAAAAAGGCATAATATAACGAGAAGTAGTCTCAAGAATAGAAAAAAAGTTATTTCGCAAGAACAAAGTAGTAAACCTACAAAACAAATTATGGATTAAAAACATGATATCTTAAGGATAATGTAGTGATTTTTACAAAAATTAACTCGTAATGTTGTCAGTACGATACTGAAGAAGTCGTATGTTTCCGAGAAATTTAAAAGTTAAAATCGAGTCACATTTTAACTCAAAAAGCTATAAGTAGAAGTAAATTTTATGAGATTAAAGTTGTAATACTGGAATAACATATTACAATAGCATGGTGGCTAAAATCTAAATTTTGTGAGGATAAAGTCATACCTTTACTAAAATATTAACGTTAGAATAAAAAGTTGTCGATTTGTATCATAAGGAGAATGTCGTGATTTTACGAAAATTAAGTGGTAACGTTTGCAGTTCGACACAAGAGAAGTCGTCTATTTCCGCGAAAAATAAAAAAGTTAGAATCGAGTCACATTTGAACAAAAACAAAGCCATAATATAACGAGAAGTATCACACTTTAGGAGATTAGAGTCGTAATGTTGAAAAAATGCTAGAATAACATAGTGGCTCGAATCTAAGTATTTTGAGGATAAAGTCATACTAAAATTGTGATGTTAGCAGAGTCGTCTTGAGAATGAAAAGAGTGATTTTGCAAGAACAAAGTAGTAATACTACAAAACAAATAATAGATTAAAAACACGATATCCTAAGGATAGTGTCGTGATTTTTACAAAAATTAAGTTGTAATGTTCGCAGTACGATACTGGAGAAGTCGTATATTTCCGAGAAAAATTAAAAAGTGAAAATCGAGTCACATTTTAACAGAAAAAAAGCATAATATAACGAGAAGTTGTCTCAAGAATAGAAAAAAGGTAATTTCGCAAGAACAAAGTTGTAAACCTACAAAACAAATTATGGATTAAAAACATGATATCTTAAGGATAATGTAGTGATTTTTACAAAAAGTAACTCGTAATGTTGTCAGTACGATACTGAAGAAGTCGTATATTTCTGAGAGAAAAAAAAAAGTTAAAATCGAGTCACATTTGAACAAAAAAAGCCATAAGTAGAAGAAGTACATTTTACGAGATTAAAGTTGTAATATGGAAGAAAAAAAATACTGCAATAGCATAGTGGCTAAAATCAAAATTTTGGGAGGATAAAGTCATACCTTTACTGAAATCGTTTCGTTAGGAGAATAAAAAGTTCTCGATTTGTATCTTAAGGAGAATGTCGTGATTTTACGAAAATTAAGTGGTAACGTTTGCAGTTCGACACAAGAGAAGTCGTCTATTTCCGCGGAAAAAAAAGTAGTTAGAATCGAGTCACATTTGAACAAAAACAAAGCCATAATATAACGAGAAGTATCACACTTTAGGAGATTAGAGTGGTAATGTTGAAAAAATGCTAGAATAACATAGTGGCTCGAATCTAAGTATTTTGAGGATAAAGTCATACTAAAATTGTGATGTTAGCAGAGTCGTCTTGAGAATGAAAAGAGTGATTTTGCAAGAACTAAGTAGTAATCCTACAAAACAAATAATAGATTAAAAACACGATATCCTAAGGATAGTGTCGTGATTTTTACAAAAATTAAGTTGTAATGTTCGCAGTATGATACTGGAGAAGTCGTATATTTTCGAGAAAAATTAAAAAGTTAAAATCGAGTCACATTTTAACAGAAAAAAAGCATAATATAACGAGAAGTTGTCTCAAGAATAGAAAAAAGGTAATTTCGCAAGAACAAAGTAGTAAACCTACAAAACAAATTATGGATTAAAAACATGATATCTTAAGGATAATGTAGTGATTTTTACAAAAATTAACTCGTAATGTCAGTACGATACTGAAGAAGTCGTATATTTCTGAGAAGAAAAAAAAAAGTTAAAATCGAGTCACATTTGAACAAAAAAAGCCATAAGTAGAAGAAGTACATTTTACGAGATTAAAGTTGTAATATGGAAGAAAAAAAATACTACAATAGCATAGTGGCTAAAATCAAAATTTTGGGAGGATAAAGTCATACCTTTACTGAAATCGTTTCGTTAGGAGAATAAAAAGTTGTCGATTTGTATCTTAAGGAGAATGTCGTGATTTTACGAAAATTAAGTGGTAACGTTTGCAGTTCGACACAAGAGAAGTCGTATATTTCCGCGGAAAATAAAAAAGTTAGAATCGACTCACATTTGAACAAAAACAAAGCCATAATATAACGAGAAGTATCACACTTTAGGAGATTAGAGTCGTAATGTTGAAAAAATGCTAGAATAACATAGTGGCTCAAATCTAAGTATTTTGAGGATAAAGTCATACTAAAACTGCGATGTTAGCAGAGTCGTCTTGAGAATGAAAAGAGTGATTTTGCAAGAACAAAGTAGTAATACTACAAAACAAATAATAGATTAAAAACACGATATCCTAAGGATAGTGTCGTGATTTTTACAAAAATTAAGTTGTAATGTTCGCAGTACGATACTGGAGAAGTCGTATATTTCCGAGAAAAATTAAAAAGTGAAAATCGAGTCACATTTTAACAGAAAAAAAGCATAATATAACGAGAAGTTGTCTCAAGAATAGAAAAAAGGTAATTTCGCAAGAACAAAGTAGTAAACCTAACAAAACAAATTATGGATTAAAAACATGATATCTTAAGGATAATGTAGTGATTTTTACAAAAATTAACTCGTAATGTTGTCAGTACGATACTGAAGAAGTCGTATATTTCCGAGAAAAAAAGAAGTTAAAATCGAGTCACATTTGAACAAAAAAAGCCATAAGTAGAAGAAGTACATTTTATAAGATTAAAGTTAGAATATTGGAAAAAAATACTACAACAGCATAGTGGCTAAAATCTTAATTTTTTGAGGATAAAGTCATACCTTTATTAAAATCGTAACGTTAAGAGAATAAAAAGTTGTCGATTTGTATCTTAAGGAGAATGTCGTGATTTTACGAAAATTAAGTGGTAACGTTTGCGGTTCGATACTAGAGAAATCGTCCGTTTCCGCGAAAAAAAACCCCCGTTAGAATCGAGTCACATTTGAACAAAAACAAAACCATAATATAACGAGAAGTAGTAAATTTTAGGAGATTAAAGTCGTAATGTTGAAAAAATGCTAGAATAACTTAGTGGCTAAAATCTAAATATTTTGAGAATAAAGTCCTAACTTTACTAAAATCGTAATGTTAGCAGAACAAAAAGTTGTCAATTTGTAAGAAGAATAAGGTCTTAATTTTTTGAGGATAAAGTCATACCTTTATTAAAATCGTAACGTTAAGAGAATAAAAAGTTGTCGATTTGTATCTTAAGGAGAATGTCGTGATTTTACGAAAATTAAGTGGTAACGTTTGCGGTTCGATACGAGAGAAATCGTCCGTTTCCGCGAAAAAAAAACCCCGTTAGAATCGAGTCACATTTGAACAAAAACAAAACCATAATATAACGAGAAGTAATACATTTTAGGAGATTAGAGTCGTAATGTTGAAAAAATGCTAGAATAACTTAGTGGTTAAAATCTAAATATTTTGAGAATAAAGTCCTAACTTTACTAAAATCGTAATGTTAGCAGAACAAAAAGTTGTCAATTTGTAAGAAGAATAAGGTCGTAATGTCTTGAGAATGTCGTCGTACTTATTCTTACTAATTACTCCAGGATAATGTCCTAGTAACAAGACAAGAATAAAGTCAATTTAGAAAAACGTCGTAATGTTGACACAATGAAGTTATTATTTTTCAAGAATAAAGTAGTACATTTGCAAGAAGAAAAATAGAATAAAGCCATCTCGAAAATCAAAAGAGTAATTTCACAAGAACGTAGTAGTAAAAATACAAATACTAGATTAAAAACATGTTATCACAAGGGAAAGTTGGGTATACCGGTATTTTTTAGAGGCGGTATAGTACCGAATATAGTATTGGAGTACTATACTAATACCGGTATACCTTACAACCCTATAACGTTCTATTATTAGCAGAATAATGTCGTAATGTTTACGAGAAGAATACAAGCGTAAGAATTGGCAATGTAGTTTACGATAAAAATATTGCAATAATTAAGCTAGCCTAGCAAGTAATAGCTAGTTTGGCGTTGGAGTTCGAATCCGCTGGAGTGTCATAAGAACATAAGTAAACAAAAGGAAGAAGACATTTAGCTTGACGAGGTCGTCGATCACCTTGACTTGCTGATGGCCACCAGTTTCTGGATGGCGTGTCCGTGGATGAGCGCTCTGGCGTTCTCCTGGCTGTCGCTGACGATCTCGTGGATGGTGTTGAGGAGCGAGACCACCGTGTCGCCCTCCAAGTTCTTGGCGGGGCGCTGCTGGCCACACGGCAGGTTGGCCACCAGGTCCCTCAGAGCGTAGCTTCCTGAAGACACAGGTGACAAGCGTCGAGGCGCTGGACACACCCGCGATACGGACTCGAGGGAGACGTCTACCTATCAGGTCTTTGTTGCGTCTGTCCATGGCCAGGTTACGGAGAGCGATGGCCACCGCTCTCACCACCTTGTCCACGTCCGAGCGCAGAAGCTCCACCAAGATGGGAAGACCCTTCTCCTTCCTCACCGTGGCACGAATGTAGCTGGACCACTACGAGTGACACACACTTACATTGGTACCTCAACTTAAGAGTGACCCAACTTTAGAGTGTTTTGAGATAAGAGTTGTTATGCTTTAAACCTTGTGTAATGTTCATATTGTTGTTACTCAGCCAGCGTTTGTGGGTCTGATGGACCCGTTGCATTTTTGTCTTTTAATGCCTCACAATCAAACACTTTTATGTTAAAATACTGAACAGATGTTTCCCTTATCTCAATCAACATCTATTCAGTATTTCAACATAAAAGTGTTTGATTGTGAGGCACTAAAAGCCACAAAATGCAACGGGTCCATCAGACCCACAAACGCTGGCTGAGTAACAACAATATGAACGTTGCACGGAAAATTTCTCCGCCAGTTTCTGCATCCCACAGGGATTCTTATTTTGTGTTTCTGCACCTGCGGTTCCCACACAAGGTTGCAACATTGTTTGTCAACACTGTCTGCTCTCATTTTCTCGCACATTTGACCCTCTGATGTTCTGTGTACCTACACTCTGTCCTCCTCCTGTCTAGGCCTGCTGTGTGTGTGTGTGTGTGTGTGTGTGTGTGTGTGTGTGTGTGTGTGTGTGTGTGTGTGTGTGTGTGTGTGTGTGTGTGTGTAGTGTACAGAACATCAATTTCCACACTTCTATTAGCCCCGGTCCAGTGGACCCGGACATCTTATATGTAATAGAAATGTGTAGGGAGGGTGTATGGTCTGTGGTCATTAAATATGTATTCTGATATATGTTCTTCACAGAAAATGAGCCAAAGTCAGTGACTCTCAGTTTGAAAAATTAATTAATTGTATCATTTTTCTTCTAATAAAAAAAATTTAAACGGGTCCCACAGACCCGAACACCACATAAGGGTTAAGTTGCGGGCAAAAATTAGAGTTACAAGCATCCCTGCCATAAGTTGGCGTAGCAAATGTCACATGGAACCTGGTGAGATCCTTACCTGATTTGCTAATGAAGTGAATGAATTAACTCATATTATATTCTACATATGGTGAATGTTTATATTCAACTTGGAGAAAGCCAACCACCGGGTTTAAGTAAATAAGGGTTGAGCCCATAATAAATTAAGGAATCTTAGTTGGACATTCGCATGTGGACTGGAATTAGCTCTCTCACCACAAGAAGCAATGAAACCACGGTTTGGAATGCAAAAGTGATAGCTCTATCCTGGAGGAAAGACTCCATGTTGATCCTAAATGTTAACCGACAAGTTATGGTATACATCTGTAGTCTTTCCAGACACTTAGAAACAAACATCTCCTTTTATGGTCAGGATGTGCTCTCCTGACTTAGCACACACACACACACACGTCGAGACAGGAAGGAGGAATATAAAACTGTTTGGCTTCTCCAAGTTAGGAGTGCCTCATTTTTGACTTAACCTCCTCCAGGTACTGCAGACCTGTATAATGACGCTCGCTTGTAATAAAGCAACTTTTTGTTTAGCAAAGCGTCTCCGACGTCTCTTTTGATCCAACCACACTGCCGTGTCACCCTTCTGTCCGGAAGAGGGAGACAAGACCAGAAATACACACCACTAGCATTAGCTTCTAGCTACGGAGCAACAAACTGTGTTACCCAACCAAAAAAAAGGAAAAAAGGGAGTGTGAAGGACAGCGCTGAGAAGAAGTAGATGATATTCATTGAATTCATCATGTTAAAATATTATTTAAACAGCGGACATTTTTCCACGAAAATACAGAAAAGCTGCTGATGGTGTGTTTGACAGAGAAGGAGCAAGAGAGAAGTAGCATACAAGTCCACTCTCCAAGGTTAATGCTGTGTATTGTTAATACATTACTTCATAAAACTACTGTAGTTGTTAGTAGTACATCATATTGTATTGTTTTTATACAATATTCTGATCAAAAAGTTTGTTTTCTTTTTAAAAGGCATGTTACATGTTAAAAGTGGGCTGTTTTGGGGGGGCAGGCACCAATTCAATTGATTTCCATTCATTTCAACGGGAGACCTTGATTTGGGATACACGTGTTTTGAGTTAAGAGCTCTGTTACGGAACCAATTAAGCGTGTAAGTTGAGGTACTAGTGTACTTGGCTTTCACAGTTTTGGTGTAAAAGAGCCCACAAAAATGCGACAGCATCCTGTGTAATTTTATGGATGCGAGGATCCAAAAAGGGAGTATTTCCTTGCCTCGGTCGCCAAAGTGCTTGTCATAAAGTGATCAATCGTACCGCCAGTTATGAGTACGCACTAAAGTTAATGTGTTTCTTCTAGCATGAGGCAAAATAATAGTTTCCAGAAAAAAATGTTAGGTGAAAGTCATTTTCTTGATGTAATGATCCAAAAGGGGAGTATTTCCTTGCCTCCGGCGCCAAAGTGCTTGTCATAAAGTAATCACTCCTACCGCCAGGTATAAATGCATACTGAGGTTGATGCGTTACTAGGAATAATTTGTGGAAGTGTAATAATTTTCAACAACAATATGATGTGAAAGCAATTTTTTTTAACGTGAAGATCCAAAAAGGGAGTATTTCGTTGCCTCTGTCGCCAAAATGCTTGTCATAAAGTAACCAATCCTACTGCCAGTTATGAGTGCGCACTAAGGTTAATGCATTACTAGGAATAATTGGACGCAAAAAATTTTTTTCCAGCAAAAATGCAATGTGAAGCTAATTTTCTTGACGTGAGCATCCAAAAAGGGAGTATTTCCTTGCCCCCATCACCAAAGTGCTTGTCATAAAGTGATCAATCCTACCGCCAGTTATAAATGAGGTTAATGCGTTACTATAGGAAAAATTTGTGGTAATATGATCATTTCCAACAAAAATGTGAAACGAGAAAGCAATTTTTTTGACATGGGGATAAAAACAGGGAGTATTTCCTTGCCTCTGTCTCCAAAGTGCTTGTCATGAATATATATTATATTATTTATTATTATTACTGTCTAATGTGAGCGAACTGTGGTGCTGAATTTCCCCCAGGGATCAATAAAGTACTTTCTATTCTACTCTATGAAGTGATCACTCCTACCACCAGTTATAAATGCATACTGAGGTTAATGCGTTACTAGGAATAATTTGTCGCAAATTAAAAGGTTTCCAGCAAAAATGCAATGTGAGAGTACATTTCTTGAAGTGAGGATCCAAAAAGGGAGTTTTTTCTTTCCTCCGTCGCCAAAGTGCTTGTCATAAAGTGGTCAATCGTACCGCCAGTTATGCATGCACACTAAGCTTAATGCGTTACTAGGAATAATTGTTTCGCTAAATATTAATTTCCAACCAGAATGTGATGTGAAAGCAGTTGTTTTGATTTGAAGATCCAAAATGAGAGTACTTCCTTGCCTCCGTCGCCAAAGTGCCTGTCATGAAGTGATCACTCCTACCGCCAGTTATAAATGCATACTGAGGTTAATGTGTTACTATAGGAAAAATTTGTGGCAATCTGATAATTTCCAACAAAAATGTGACAGGAAAGCAATTTTTTTGGCTTGGGGATAAAAACAGGGACTATTTCCTTGCCTCTGTCTCCAAAGTGCTTGTCATGAAGTGATCAATCCTACCACCAATTATAAATGCGTACTGAGGTCAATGCGTTACTCTGAATAATTTGTCGAAAAATAATAATTTCCAGCAAAAAATGCAATGGGAGAGTACATTTCTTGATGTGAGGATCCAAAAAGGGAGTTTTTCCTTTCCTCTGTCGCCAAAGTGCTTGTCATAAAGTGGTCAATCGTACCGCCAGTTATGCATGCACACTAAGCTTAATGTGTTACTAGGTATTATTTTTCCGCTAAAAATATTAATTTCCAACCAGAATGTGATGTGAAAGCAGTTGTTTTGATGTGAAGATCCAAAATGAGAGTACTTCCTTGCCTCCGTTGCCAAAGTGCCTGTCATGAAGTGATCAATTCTACCGCCAGTTATAAATGCATACTGAGGTTAATGTGTTACTTTAGGAAAAATTTGTGGCAATCTGATAATTTCCAACAAAAATGTGACGGGAAAGCAATTTTTTTGGCTTGGGGATAAAAACAGGGAGTATTTCCTTGCCTCTGTCTCCAAAGTGCTTGTCATGAAGTGATCAATCCTACCACCAATTATAAATGCGTACTGAGGTTAATGCGTTACTCGGAATAATTTGTTGCAAAATAATAATTTCCAGCAAAAATGCGAAGTGAAACTAACTTTCTTGATGTGAGGATCCAAAAAGGGAGTTTTTCATTTCCTCCGTCGCCAAAGTGCTTGTCATAAAGTGGTCAATCGTACCGCCAGTTATGCATGCGCACTAAAGTTAATGCGTTACTAGAAATCATTTGTCGCAAAATAATAATTTCCAACCAAAATGTGATGTGAAAGCAGCTGCTTTGATGTGAAGATCCAAAATGAGAGTACTTCCTTGCCTCTGTCTCCAAAGTGCTTATCATGAAGTGATCATTCCTAAATGCACACTGAGGTTAATGCGTTACTAGGAATGTGATGAGAAAGCATTTGCTTTGATGTGAAGATCCAAAATGAGAGTTTTTCCTTTCCTCTGTCGCCAAAGTGCTTGTCATAAAGTGGTCAATCGTACCGCCAGTTATGCATGCACACTAAGCTTAATGTGTTACTAGGTATTATTTTTCCGCTAAAAATATTAATTTCCAACCAGAATGTGATGTGAAAGCAGTTGTTTTGATGTGAAGATCCAAAATGAGAGTACTTCCTTGCCTCCGTCGCCAAAGTGCCTGTCATGAAGTGATCAATTCTACCGCCAGTTATAAATGCATACTGAGGTTAATGTGTTACTTTAGGAATAATTTGTGGGAATCTGATCATTTCCAACAAAAATGTGACAGGAAAGCAATTTTTTTGACTTGGGGATAAAAACAGGGAGTATTTCCTTGCCTCTGTCTCCAAAGTGCTTGTCATGAAGTGATCAATCCTACCACCAATTATAAATGCATACTGAGGTTAATGCGTTACTCTGAATATTTTGTCGCAAAATAATAATTTCCAGCAAAAATGCGAAGTGAAACTAACTTTCTTGATGTGAGGATCCAAAAAGGGAGTTTTTCCTTTCCTCCGTCGCCAAAGTGCTTGTCATAAAGTGGTCAATCGT
This sequence comes from Entelurus aequoreus, assembly GCF_033978785.1. NCBI lineage: Eukaryota > Metazoa > Chordata > Actinopteri > Syngnathiformes > Syngnathidae > Entelurus > Entelurus aequoreus. Next base: position 2,342,733 of record NC_084751.1, read on the forward strand.
ACCGCCAGTTATGCATGCGCACTAAAGTTAATGCGTTACTAGAAATCATTTGTCGCAAAATAATAATTTCCAACCAAAATGTGATGTGAAAGCAGCTGCTTTGATTTGAAGATCCTATATGAGAGTAATTCCTTGCCTCTATCTCCAAAGTGATCATTCCTAAATGCACACTGAGGTTAATGCGTTACTAGGAATAATCTGTCGCAAAATAATAATTTCCAGCAAAAAATGCAATGGGAGAGTACATTTCTTGATGTGAGGATCCAAAAAGGGAGTTTTTCCTTTCCTCTGTCGCCAAAGTGCTTGTCATAAAGTGGTCAATCGTACCGCCAGTTATGCATGCACACTAAGCTTAATGTGTTACTAGGTATTATTTTTCCGCTAAAAATATTAATTTCCAACCAGAATGTGATGTGAAAGCAGTTGTTTTGATTTGAAGATCCAAAATGAGAGTTCTTCCTTGCCTCCGTCGCCAAAGTGCCTGTCATGAAGTGATCAATTCTACCGCCAGTTATAAATGCATACTGAGGTTAATGTGTTACTTTAGGAAACATTTGTGGCAATCTGATAATTTTTTTGGCTTGGGGATAAAAACAGGGAGTATTTCCTTGCCTCTGTCTCCAAAGTGCTTGTCATGAAGTGATCAATCCTACCAGCAATTATAAATGCGTACTGAGGTCAATGCGTTACTCTGAACAATTTGTCGCAAAATAATAATTTCCAGCAAAAATGCAATGGGAGAGTACATTTCTTGATGTGAGGATCCAAAAAGGGAGTTTTTCCTTTCCTCCGTCGCCAAAGTGCTTGTCATAAAGTGGTCAATCATACCGCCAGTTATGCATGCACACTAAAGTTAATGCGTTACTAGTAATCATTTGTGGCAAAATAATAATTTCCAACCAAAATGTGATGAGAAAGCATTTGCTTTGATGTGAAGATCCAAAATAAGAGTACTTCCTTTCCTCTGTCGCCAAAGTGCTTGTCATAAAGTGGTCAATCGGTACATACCGCCAGTTATGCATGCACACTAAGCTTAATGTGTTACTAGGTATTATTTTTCCGCTAAAAATATTAATTTCCAACCAGAATGTGATGTGAAAGCAGTTGTTTTGATGTGAAGATCCAAAATGAGAGTACTTCCTTGCCTCCGTCGCCAAAGTGCCTGTCATGAAGTGATCAATTCTACCGCCAGTTATAAATGCATACTGAGGTTAATGTGTTACTTTAGGAAAAATTTGTGGCAATCTGATAATTTCCAACAAAAATGTGACGGGAAAGCAATTTTTTTGGCTTGGGGATAAAAACAGGGAGTATTTCCTTGCCTCTGTCTCCAAAGTGCTTGTCATGAAGTGATCAATCCTACCACCAATTATAAATGCATACTGAGGCCAATGCGTTACTAGGTATAATTTGTCGCAAAATAATAAATTCCAGCAAAAATGCAAAGGGAGAGTACATTTCTTGATGTGAGGATCCAAAAAGGGAGTTTTTCCTTTCCTCCGTCGCCAAAGTGCTTGTCATAAAGTGGTCAATCGTACCGCCAGTTATGCATGCGCACTAAAGTTAATGCGTTACTAGAAATCATTTGTCGCAAAATAATAATTTCCAACCAAAATGTGATGTGAAAGCAGCTGCTTTGATGTGAAGATCCAAAATGAGAGTACTTCCTTGCCTCTGTCTCCAAAGTGCTTGTCATGAAGTGATCAATTCTACCGCCAGTTATAAATGAGGTTAATGTGTTACTATAGGAAAAATTTGTGGCAATCTGATAATTTCCAACAAAAATGTGACAGGAAAGCAATTTTTTTGGCTTGGGGATAAAAACAGGGAGTATTTCCTTGCCTCTGTCTCCAAAGTGCTTGTCATGAAGTGATCAATCCTACCACCAATTATAAATGCGTACTGAGGTCAATGCGTTACTCTGAATAATTTGTCGCAAAATAATAATTTCCAGCAAAAATGCAATGTGAGAGTACATTTCTTGATGTGAAGATCCAAAAAGGGAGTTTTTCCTTTCCTCCGTCGCCAAAGTGCTTGTCATAAAGTGGTCAATCATACCGCCAGTTATGCATGCACACTAAGCTTAATGTGTTACTAGGTATTATTTTTCCGCTAAAAATATTAATTTCCAACCAAAATGTGATGAGAAAGCATTTGCTTTGATGTGAAGATCCAAAATAAGAGTACTTCCTTGCCTCTGTCTCCAAAGTGCTTATCATGAAGTGATCATTCCTAAATGCACACTGAGGTTAATGCGTTACTAGGAATAATCTGTCGCAAAATAATAATTTCCAGCAAAAAATGCAATGGGAGAGTACATTTCTTGATGTGAGGATCCAAAAAGGGAGTTTTTCCTTTCCTCTGTCGCCAAAGTGCTTGTCATAAAGTGGTCAATCGTACCGCCAGTTATGCATGCACACTAAGCTTAATGCATTACTAGGAAAAAATGTTTCCCTAAATATTAATTTCCAACCAGAATGTGATGTGAAAGCAGTTGTTTTGATTTGAGGATCCAAAATGAGAGTACTTCCTTGCCTCCGTCGCCAAAGTGTTTGCTCCTGCGAGGTTTTCTATGATGTGTATGAAAACACTACACGATACTTACTAACAAAGAATACAGACTCGTTTGCCAGCAAATCCGTAACATTCACTGTGCAGCTTTA